>NC_056059.1:71178362-71481392 GCF_016772045.2 Ovis aries | reverse complement strand
TGGAACACGGCTGAGCGACTTCACTTTCACTTTTCACTTTCATGCATTGGAGAAGGAAATGGCAACCCACTCCAGCGTTCTTGCCTGGAGAATCCCAGGGACGGGGGAGCCCGGTGGGCTGCTGTCTATGGGGTCGCACAGAGTCGGACATGACTGAAGTGACTTAGCAGCAGCATGACATTGATATGTATAGTTTATGTATTGATTATTGATACATATATTTATGTAATGATTATGAAAATGCCTCATGTACATTTTTTAACACTTGAAACAGTTTTAAAGAAGTATAATGAAGTAGAAGACTGCCTTCCACTCAGAGGCAACCGTGAGTAAGGGGAAAATGCTGCTGCTGCTGCTGCTGCTGCTAAGTCGCTTCAGTCGTGTCCGACTCTGTGCGACCCCATAGACAGCAGCCCACCGGACTCCCCCGGCCCTGGGACTCTCCAGGCAAGAACACTGGAGTGGGTTGCCATTTCCTTCTCCAATGCATGAAAGTGAAAAGTGAAAGGGAAGTCGCTCAGTCGTGTCCGACTCTTCGCGACCCTATGGACTGCAGCCTACCAGACTCCTCCATCCATGGGATTTTCCAGGCAAGAGTACTGGAATGGGGTGCCATCGCCTTCTCTGAAGGGGAAAATACATGTCTTGAAAGAAAAGTTTTCGGATCCACACATCTGTATCCAGATTTTACCAGTGTCTGCTATACTCATTTTTTTTTTAAACTCCTCAGAGAGGTCTTTTTCTTTTTATTTCCTTTATTTTGTTTATGAGTATATTCTTGCATTGTTCATTTGAATATATCTTTATACTTACTGTTTAAACCTGGCATGAGGTAGTCACTCCTCTCATATGTCTACTAAAAGCTCATGAATCTATGAGGCTGTCTTGGTTCAGCCCCTGAGGGCTATGTCTCCACAGGGTAGAAATGTCTTTTAAACCACCCTAAGTGATAAGGTAACTTCACAACCCCTAATTTGCACAAGGACCAAGAATTCCAGAAGTTTCCCAGATGTGACAAGAGGTAAAGAACCTGCCTGCCAGTACAGGATACATAAGAGATGTGGGGCTGATCCCTGGGTTGGGAAGATCTCCTGGAGGAGGGCATGGCAACCCACTTCAGTATTCTTGCTGGAGAATCTGATGGACAGAGGAGCCTGGCAGGCTGCATTCCACAGAGCTGCAAAGAGTCAGACACGACTGAAGTGACTTAGCATGCACACATGCAAGAACCCAAACTATCAAGAACACGAACCCTTTCCACAGGTGGTGTCAGGAAACGTAGACCTCGGAGAAGTCTGAGACGCTGGGAAGAAGTGTTGCATGCTAACTTCTGCTGGAGGAGAGCAGTTCTCCAAGTTTCCCAGGAGACCGAGCCTGCCCAGTGTCCCAGCTCTCCTAATGAGCTCCCAGACCATGGGAGACAAAGACACCGTCTTGCCCCAAACTCCTCAGTGCAGCCAAAGGAAGAGTCCGTTGGCTGTTAATTGTGCACTCCAAATTCTTGGAGAGAGAGCTTCTTCCATAAACACAGAAGCTTATTCTTCATATTATGGCTAAGGTAGGAGGCTGTGTAATTTTTCACAGTTGGATAGGAGGAATGTTGAATTAAATGCTCTGCTTCATTTCCGTTCTATTTTGAAAATTATTTGTTGGCTACCACTTGTTTCCTTTCTTGATCCTCCATTTGTTTAATTGACTCTGAACACTAAGCAGTGATTGAAATGATTTGCTTCAGAACAGATGGTTTCGTACTGTTGTATAGAAAGTGCTCTCTGAAAGCTCCTGCTTTATGAAATGGGCCTGTGATTCCTGGCAGCAGTTATTTTAACAATTAAGACTCATTTCCCAATATTTGTTGACGTTTAAAAGTGCTATTATATCAATTGGCTGAAAGCAGTGGTTCCCTGGCTGTGGTGTGTTATTTGCTCAGTCGTGTCTGACTCTTTGTGACCCCATGGACTGTTGCCTGCCAGGCTCCTCTGTCCATGGGATTCTCCAGGCAAGTATACTGGAGTGGGTAGCCTATCCCTTCTCCAGGGGATTTTTCCGACCCAGGGATTGAAGCTGGGTCTCCTGCATTGCAGGGGTATTCTTTACCATCTGAGCCATCAGGGAAGTCCTGGCTGATCTGCACCCAATCAGTGTATCAAGAATGGAGGCTGATTATACAACCCAGGGGCTAGCTATCAGAAGAGCTGGTGAAGATTCTTATTGTGCTTGTAATTTTGGCAACGTTCTCAAGGGAGGACTCAATGTTCAAGACTAAGATGCTTGTTCTGGGATTACCATCCTCAGAAGAAAGCTCTAAATTCTAGGGTGAGCACAGTAGGATAAGGGTGAGCCAGCCAACTGGATGTCACACCTAGCTGTGGCCTTGGAAGTGCCACCCCAAAGTAGATGAGGGAGTAGGGGGAGAAACAATGAGAAAGGAGAAAGGGGAGAGAATATGAAAGGGAAGAGGAAGAGAATGGAGGGGCTCAGTTGTGGTGATGTTCAATGTCAAGGCTGCCTAGCACTAGCAAAGACTTCTGGCTAGGGCAAGTGGGCCCCGAGGTCACTCTGCTTTCACTTACCAGCTAAGTAGACCAGGACACAAGGCACCTCAAGTCTCCAAGAGCCTTCTTAATTTTTAGGAAAGTTCCATTTAGGCTGGTATGACCCTGGGAGGACAAGCAATGAAGACCCCTTGGCTTCACTGCTGCGCTTCTTTGTGGAACTAGAGAGTGACCAGAAAGATCTTTATGTCCTTTACGTGTGCACTGGTGGTATAGTGGTAAGCATAACTGCCTCCCAAAGATCTTACTACTATTTTCTGTTATGGACAGTTATGCAAGTATATGTAATACTCAGATTGAGGGCAATTATTCTTGAGGTGGTATCAAGGGGCTCCCTTGAAAGGTAAGTGTCACATTCTGTCTCTCTGAATCAACACCTCCTTCAACCAGTCCAAGGATCTTCTGGCTCCAGAAGATTTTGGTTCAGACTCCAGAGCTGATGTTTTTCAGCCTTGGGGGCTAGACTAAGACTAGTTTAAGAATTCCTTACACTTCCTGAGCCTCATTTTCTCTGCTTGAAAATGGAAAATGGGCAATTAAAATAAAGTTTGAGGCTATGGAAGCTTTGTCAAATGCGAAGCACTATATAAATATTGATTCTTGTCTTTTGGAAAGAATCATCTTTACAGAGATACTACTAGCACCAGACTGCCCTGTACTCAAAACTATGTGGTAATACATGTGCATACACACACAAATATATGGCATATAAAAATATACACACAGGAATTAGAGGGTCTGAATGAAACAGTATGTTATGAAATTTTGCATATGTACTTTATTATATACTGCATATTAGGGCAATATAAGGTATTTTTTAGATCAATCTTACCCTATATGATTTATCCTTCATACCCTGTATAAGTCAGCATTCTTCAGAGAAACAGAACCGATAGGAGTTGTTTATCTCTATATGGGCTTCTCAGGTGGCTCAGTTGTAAAGCGTCTGCCTTCCAATTCAGGACATGCAGGATATGCAGGTTTGATCTCTGGGTCAGGAAGATCCCCTGGAGGAGGAAGCGGCAGCCCACTCTAGTGTTCTTGCCTGGGAAATCCCATGCACAGAGGAGCCTGGAGAGGGGCAGTCCAGGGGGGTTGCAAAGAGTCAGACACAACTGAGCACGCATGCGCGTTACACCTATCTACCTATATATGTAGAAGCCGGTGAGGCAGAGAGAGAGAGAATTCTTTCTCATTCAGCCTTTTATTTGCTCAGGCCTTGACTGAATTGGATGAGTCCCAGACACACTGGAGAGAGCAGTCTTTCCTCAATCTACCAACTCAAATGTTAGTCTCATCCAGAAACACACCCGAAAATAATATTTAGTGTTTAACCATATAGCTGAGCACCCCATGGTCCAATCAAATTGACACAAAAGATTAACCATTATGCAGACCATTTAGAATTTCACTCTAAATAGAAAATGAGGAGAAGAATGTAGGGAAAAGAATATATCAAGGAAAAATAATATAGATATGCATACTTACTATAAGGATTAATGTAGATGCTAGAATAGGACTTGAACTTTGTGAGCTTTCCGGCAGCCAGAGTGAAAAAGGAAACATCATCAGCGACATCAGCCTCATCAGAATGATGGAAGCATACTCGTCCTTTAAGGGAAAATACAAAAGGTTTTTCTAGCACTCATATAATGAATTCTTCAAATGAGATTTGCATAGGAAGTGCTCAAATGGGTAGCACATAATGACCCTAATAATGTTTTTGTGGTAAAAGCATTAATAGATACTTCATTAAGGTCATGGACATGACCTTAAAGCACGATACAGCAAAGGTAAACTGTGAAAGTGCCTAAGGTGATGTGGTCCAGCTAAGAAATGGTCTGTGTATTTGGCTTTATGTCAACCTAAGAGTTTGAGAGATACTGACATAATGGATGAACTAGAGCTCCTGAAATGGTTTCCTGTACTTTGGTTTTCAGCTATTTTAATATAGCTGAGTTGGAGAGCAAACAGAGCAAGGGAATGACACTGGTGATATTGCTGTCTGTCTCGCTGCTTGTGGGTGAATCCGTATATGTAGTCATTCTTATACTCACCAAGTATGAGCAAAGTACACCCTGCAAAACATGACTTGTGGTTTCAGAGGGTCTAGGTTTGACTCACATTATGATGTCTTAAATTTTGTGCTTGTGACACTTGTTATATTTTATCTCTTTGAAACATTTCCTCATTTCTATGTAGTGAGATAGAGAAAAATTTTTATCATCTTAATGGCTGTTATGGAAGTTCATTTTAATAACCAGCTGTGTCATTTAAAAGTCTTTCTACTACAAGTGACAAAAAAGCTCAACTTAAAATGGCCTAAGAAAAAGGGAAGGATTTTTTTGGCTCAGTAAATGAAAAGTCCAGGGATAGGTCTGGTGTATTAAGTTCCTAATTGCTATAACCTTGATGGCTTAAAATAACAGAAATTTATTGTCTTCTAGTTCTGGAGGCCGAAAGCCCAAATTAAGGTGTTGGCAGGGCTGCACCCACTCAAGACGTGCTGGGAGACCTTGCCTCTTCTATCTCCTGGAGGCTGCCTGGCATTCGTTGGTGTTCCTTGGAACTGCAACTAGAACCACAGTTGGAGAGATTATGGCCGTGCCACTCCAGCCTCTGCCTTCATCTTCATACCAGCTTCTCTGTGTGTCTGTTTTCTCTTCTTCTGTCTGCATTTAATCTCCCTATCTCTTATAGAAGCACATGGGATTACATTTAGGGCCTGCATAATCCAGGATAAACTCTTTGCAAGATTCTTAATCACAGTATCTTGCTGCATGAGGTAATACTCACTTTTTGCCGTGTGTTAGTTGCTCAGTCATGTCTGACTCTTTGTGACCCCATGGACTGTAGCCTGCCAGGCTCCTCTGTCCAGAGAATTCTCCAAGCAAGAATACTGGAGTAAGTAGCCATTCCCTTCTCCAGGGGAAGCTCCCTACCCAGGGACTGAACCTGCATCTTCTGCATTGCAGGCAGAATTTGTTACTGTATGAACCACCAGGGAAACCATGTAAGGTATCATTTACATGTTCCAGGGGATGCTCTGGAGAATCCCAGGGACCAGGGAGCCTGGTGGGCTTCCGTATATGGGGTCGCACAGAGTCGGACACAGCTGAAGCAACTTAGTTAAGTCGCTTCAGTCATGTCCGACTCTGTGCAACCCCATAGATGGAAGCCGACCAGGCTCCCCATTCCATAGATTTTCCAGGCGAGAGTACTGGAGTGGGGTGCCATTGCCTTCTCCGGTTCCAGGGGACAGAAGGTGGAAATATCTTTGTGGCCACCATTGAGCCCATTACAGTTGGCTTCAGACAGTGCTGACACCAGGTCCAAATTTCGTCATCAAGACTTGGCTTTAAACCATTGTTCAGCTCTCTTTGGTGTGTGGCTTCAGTCTCAGGCTCCTTTTATTGCAAGACGATGGCAGCAGCTCTAGATTTTATATCCTCTCTGCTTCATAGCTGTTGAAACCAAATCCTGTCTCCCAGAAGCCTCAGTGAAAGCCTTATAGAGCACCCTTGTATCTGAGGAGTCATCATCTGTTCCCAAACCAGTCACTGTGACCAAGGGAACGTGAAACTCTTATTGGCTTGGTCTCAGCCATATGGTCATCGTGTCAGCTCTTCTGGGACCATGCACTGGGAATTGGAAAGAAGTGACTCCTCAAATTAAAATGAAGGCTGTTCCCACAAGAAAGGGAAGTGGGTGTTGAGTGGCAAGAAAAGGAAGAAAAACAAAGCAAATTTTAAAACTCCACAAATAGCTACTACTTTAGCTTTGTTGATAAATTGTTTTAATAAGCCTGCTTTTCTTGAAAAAGAAGAAAGGTACTCTGTGTGATACAGGAGGGAAAGGAAACTTTCCAGAAGAAGGGTCTAGGGAGTGGAGCAGGAGGAGAGACTCAGGAGAGGGCTAATTTGGATTTTGTAGAGCTGTGTACTGTGTAAGTTGACCCTTCCAGGGGCTTCATGGATCTTTGATAATTCTAGAAATATTTTGATATATTTGATTAAATCAATTGGATTTCTCTTTGGAATGGTGAAAGGGTTGTATTTACATCAAGCTTGGGATTTGGCCAAAGTATAATTGGCTCTTGTATGTGTGAGTAGAGACCTGGGTTATATTTAAAACGGGGCTAATGACCTTACCTTTATAGGGCTGTTGGGAGTCAATTGAGATCTGTTAATGGTATGTGAAGGCTTCCCTGGTGATGCTGGTGGTAAAGCACCAGCCTGCCAATGCAGGAGACACAAGAGACATGAACTAGGGTATGAAAATACTTTCTAACTGCAAAGGGATGTAGTCATGAGAGTTACCCTTGTGGTGTGTTCCTGACTTTCCTCATGAGTTCATATCCACATAGACCTGTCAGTTTTCCTCTGTATCACTGCCAGGCCCTTATCAGGGAATCAGTCAAGAATGTAGATATATCTGCTGAAATTCCTCTTCAAAAGACCTCAGAGCACATCTCTACTGATGGTAAGGCACCTTGGTAATCAACACTACCATCCATAGTTTATTGTGTGGACAACAATGTGGGAGTTGGAGTGGAGTTTCAACAGAGTGGACTTGTTGTGTTGCCTTACATCAGGGGCCCTTTACTTGGGACACACAGGCATGGTTGTGTCTGTTGATCTGTGTGTAGAATGTGTGTGTGCAGATGGGTGCATGTGCTTCTCGTATTGTCCTGGGAAGAGGGTCCATGGCTTTTAGCAGATTCTCAGAGGAGTCCTTGACTCTCCAAAGGTTGAGTACCATTGACTCATATTGTTTACAGCAATGGGACTTTGCTGAAAGGTGAACAAAGAAACTTGGGAATTCTGACCCCAAACTCAGTTGTCAGCTCGCTTATTCTGGCTCTTTTCTTAGGCTCTGAAGTGCCACTCAAACACTCCATTTTAGGAAGAAGCAGAACATTTTGTTTGTGTCTGGGTGTTTGTTCCTTTTTTGAAAGAGTATTTTGTATGTACATTTGCAATTGGAAAGATAATACTACTTAAAGAAAATTTAGAAATGAAAGAAAAGCAGAAAGATGCTTTAAAATTATTTTAAAACCTTGTGAAAAAGTTTGCTGGCAGGGGAGATAATGAGCCTGGCATTTGGCGTCAGATACACTTGAGTTGATGTTCTGTGAAGTTTGGGGAAAGCTACTCGATCTCATCAAGTCTGTCTTCTCATTAATAACATTGAAATAATAATTGTACTTACATCACAGGTGTTCTGCGATTGCCTGAGAAAATGCATGTAAAGTGCTGAGCACAGTGCCTGAAATGCAGTATATGCTTAATAAATGATAGCATTCTATCATGACCTATTTTTTTCAGTCTTTTCTACATATTTGAGACCATACTGTGTGTATGGTTTTGTATCCTGTCTTCTATCTCTTCATTATACCATTACACACACTTTCTAGATGTTAGTTTTAATGGCTGCATTGAATTAAACACAGGAAATCTACAGATCTTCTTTGACTTAAGATGAGGTTATGGGGAACCTCATCTTAAGAATACTGCAAGTTGAAAGCACATTTAATATGCCTAACTGACCAGACATCATAGTTGAGCCTAGCCTACCTTAAACATGCTCAGATCACCTACATTAACCTACAGTGGGCAAAATTATCTAACAGAAAGCCTATTCTATAATCAAGTGTTGAATATCTGATGTAATCTATTGGCTACTGTACTGAAAGTGAGAAACAGAATGATTGTAATGTACAGAGTGGTTGTACATCCATCAGTTGTTCACCCCATGATTGTGTGGCTGACTGGGAGCTGCTGCCTTGCTCAGCACAGTGATGTGTAGGGAGGATTGTTCTGCATAATCACTAGTCTTGGAAAAGACCAAAATGCAAGTGCAGTTTCTACTGACTGACTACTGTTTTTCACCATCATAAAGTAAAAACATTGCAAGTCAAGAACTGTCTGTAGTCAGATTTTACTTGACAGTTCCCCCGTTGTTGAATATTGGGAGTGTTTCTGATTTTTATCTACTACAAAGGCATGTTGTCATGAACAACTTTTTAGAATTTGTTGGCTTCCTTGTATCCAAATCTGATGGTCCCATTGATGTATTTGGGGCAGATGCACTTTTGAAACTGATCTGATCATTCAGAGCACTGGGGCTTTTTTCAGAGGATGTGTGTGATTGAAGACAGTTGAAAGATTGGGAGATGGAGAACAATCATGGATTTCACCTGTGACTGTTCTTTCTGGCTGCTGAGAACTCCCAATAATAATAGTTTCAATTCAAGGCAAAAAGAGGAAAAACACACACACACACACACACACACACACACACACAGGAGAGACCAAGAAGTAGCTGTATATGGGTATAAGTTTGCCAGTTGAAAGAGACCCTCTAATCATAGGCTTAAATAAGTTAGAAGTTTGTTTTATCTTTCATGTAATGATTCTGGTAACATGGTCTAGGACTGATATGGTGGCTTCAGAGGCCCATCCTCTTTTCGTCTTGTTCTCAAACTCAGACTCCAGAATAGCTCATGTATCCAGCTTGTGGGAGCAGAAAAATAGGGGAGGAAAGCAAGTGTTTACTCTTCAGAAAGTTGCACTCATCACTTCAGCTCATCTTCCATTGACCAGAAAATAATCATAGGGCCACACATAGCTGCAAGGGAGTCTGGGATATGTAGTTATAACTCTGGGCATCCTTGTATCCAGCAAAATGTCAGGGATTCTATTTCTATAGGAGAATAGGAGAACAGATATTAAAGGAGAACTAGCTATCTCTGCCACGTTAAAAAGCTATCTCTTTTAATACACAAAGTAAACTTGAAAAGATCCACAGTATGGGTGATAGTGGGGCAAAAAGACAGTGTAAATACTGCTACTAGAAGAATCAATGTATCCAGGGTGTATATCACATTTGCCTGTATATCACCCCTCCCCCATCTTGTTAGGTTAGGTTTTTCTTCTAAACTAGGTGACGGGACACAATTTCTCCTGCTTGTTCTTTTTCATTCCTTCATGTCACCCTTCTTCCCACAAACTCCTTTTGACAATGTTTTTCCATTCAGCAAGCACTGAGAGAGTCCTGGGGATGCCAGGCTCTGACACCTCCCATGGAAGTCTTAAGGGGCTTACTGTCATATAGATGATGAAGCATGATTAGTATAAATAAGAGATAGCATATTCTGTGGGAAGTCAGCAGAGGGTACTGTGGACACTCCAGGGAGCCAAGGACTCTTTTTAGCTAGAGTGGAGATGAGGATTTATTTAGAACTGTTCATAGAAAGGTAGTGCTAGAAGTCAATCTGGTTTTTTTTTTTTTTTTGGCCATGCCACATAGCTTGTGGAATCAAGGATTGAACCTGGGCTATGACTGCGAATGCACTGAGTCCTAACAATTGGACCACCAGGGAATTCTCTAGAACTGAGTCTTGAAGAGTGAGAAGGTGTTTATCATACCACCAGGGCGTGATGAGGAGAAGAAACAGAATGAAGCCCAGAAAAACATCCTCCTTGTGTGACTCATGGTTGTAAGAGAATAGAAAATCAATTCAAGTGGGTTTAAACATGAAGAGTATATTTGCTGGCTTGCAAAATCTAGGCGGGTGGGAAATGCAGATCCAGCTTCAGAAACAGGCAGATCCAGGCACTCAATGGATGCCATGAAGCCTAGGGTTCTTACTTTCTCCAGGATTCTTTCTCTCTGTTGGCTTCATTTAGGCAGGATCTTCCTGCAAAGTGGCAGAGATGGCAACAAAAATTCAGGTTTCAATCGAGTTTCTGAGCTGCTTCATGAAAAGATAGTTCATTTCACTGCCCTGAAAATCCCCTGTACTACACATATCATCCTTTCCTCCCTCTAAATCCCTGACAACCACGGGTCTTTTCACTGTCTCCCTAGTATTACCTTTTCCAGTATGTCAGATAGTTGGAATTGTATAGTATGTATCCTTTTTAGTTTTAAAATGTTTATTCATTTTTGGCTACACTGTGTGGCATGTGGGATTTTCTTCCTCAACCAGTGCAGGAATACCCAGTGGACCACTGGGGAAGTCCCTGTACCCTTTTTAGATTGATTTCTTACACTTAGCATTGCACTTTCAAGGTTCCTCCTTGCCTTTACATGGCTTGATAGCTCATTCCCTTTTATTGCTGTGAAGTGAATGTGAAGTCGCTCAGTCGTGTCCGACTCTTTGTGACCCCGTGGACGGTAGCCTACCAGGCTCCACCGTCCATGAGATTTTCCAGGCAAGAGTACTGGAGTGGGCTGCCATTTCTTTCTCCAGGGGATCTTCCCAAACCAGGGATCAAACATTGGGTCTCCTGCACTGCAGACATTGTATAGCCTCAGGGCATATTTATTTTCTAGAAAGTGACTCTGGAGGAAGAGGTACCTGGTGACAACAGGAAGAACACTTTGCCTCAGGTCACTGGGTGGAGATAAGGGAACTCTGGAATACTGACACCCCCACCCACCATCCCCAAGGAGGGAGATCTGATCCCTTTAGAGAGCACAGCATGAGGGTGGGGGCGGCCTGATATCATCTGTTGGTGCATTCCCTACTTCTGCGGGGTTCTGTATATATGTTAAATTTTGTTTATACATTCACCCTTTGAAGGACATCTTTGCTACTTCCAAATATCATCAGTTTCATGATTCCCAATATGTGCACAGGTTTTAGTGTGAATATAAATTTGTAACTCATTTGGGTTAAATACCAAGGACAGTGACTGTCAGATCAAACATGGCTCTTTGACTCTTTTTTATTTGCACAGTACTCTCACACTCATTAATCAATTTGATTTTCCTAGGAGCTCTCTGAAGATAATTGAGGCTTATATTATTATTCCCATTTTTTTATGAAAAACTGAGGTTCTAGGTAAAACATATAAATTCACATAGTAAGTGAATGTGTAACCAGGCACTTCTTATTCCTATCTTTTCACACAGCCTGAAGTTTACAATAAAGCAATTAGCTCAAGCCAGAATAATTCTCATGATCTCAGCCCAAACCACTCAAACAATGAGACTGGGCCAGTCCCAGCAAAATGGGGAAGCAGTAAGGTTCCTTTTTGCGTCTTCCAGGGCCCACACCCAGAGTCTGTCTTTTAGACAGACGTCCTCTGGCCTCCCAGGACCAAAAGGCATCTATACTATTACCTGGAAACTGCCCAATAACTGGACAGTAGTTTAACTCGATGAAGTCATTGGAGTAATTGTTATTACTAATGACTCAGTGTGCTACCCCTCCTAGATAAAATGTGCATTTTCATAGTAGCTTTTCATATCTTCACTAAAAAAGTTTTAAAAAACATGGGAATTTTCAGCATCAGGCAGAGCTCAAGGAATGGAATGAGATGAAATGAGTTCTCCCAGTGCTCCTCCCATTTAGTTCACATTGAATGTCTCATCCACAGGTAATGGCATTTATTATTTCATTTTATTCCCGGATGCAGAGATTATCCCCATAGAATGGGAAGACGGTATCAATGGACAAAATAACTTAGATGTGGGCGCATGTCCTTCCAAGAATAGCCTTCATTTCCCCATCAGTCATATTGATCCGCCTCACAGGTTCATTATGCTCAGTGGGATATAGCATATTTATGGGCAGCGGTGGCATGACAAGAGGGTAGTTTAGGAGTTTGCTAGTTACCTTTCTATAATCTCTAAGGCATTACAGATAAACATACGATCTGAATAAAAAGTGTCCTAGTTACACAAATGTAGCTTCAGTACAAATCTCTTCCAAGCAGGTTGTCTGCCATAAGCTTAAGTTTCTTTGTAGAAACTCTGAAGCTGAGATAGTCTCCTTCATAGGGTTTTAGAAAATAAATGTTTCTAGCATGAATTTTGACATTATCCTTCAAATGCTGAAAGAGCAATGTCTTATTACAATGGGTAGCTGGCCTCCATCCAGCATACTCTATATTTACCTCTAAAATGACTCAAATTCCTTCCTTTTGCCTTCAGAATTTTAGTACTCAAATTTTTTTTAGGCAAAACCCTGGCCTTGGGCACTCTGATCTTATGATTTGGAAAATCTTGGGAAACTTACAGTAAATGAAAACTTTGCTTGCCTGAATATGATTCCTATCTTTTTTTTTTAAAACAAGAGTATTTTGGGGTTTCAGTCTACCTGAATGGAGTGTTTAGCCCTTTGGGGGAATCTCAGTGAAGCCAGCCATCCCTTGGCTCTGTACTGCCGCTTGGTGAGGAGAATGGGACTTTGAACCACCCCTCAAAAGACATAACTTTGTAGGGGTAGTGATTTCTCAAAGGAGGTTCCAATTTAGTTCATTCTGAGTGTCAGAATCTGGATAGGTGGGGTTCACCCAATGTGATCATGTGTAGCAATACTGGCGGAGCATTTAATTAATGTATCTTTCAATGGCTCCCTTAACCAGTTGTTCAGTCGCTCAGTCGTGTCCGACTCTTTGTGATCCCATGGATTGCAGCATGCCAGGCTTCCCTGTCCTTCACCATCTCCTGGAGTTTGCTCAAACTCATGTCCATTGATCCAGTGTAAACTCCTTAACCAGACTTCAAAGCCATTTATGATGTACCCGTGTAAGCACCTCAGCGCTTCCCCTGGCCTGGCACTCAGTACTCATATAGAACCTAAGTCTGCAGCGGTAACTGTGGTTTATCATTCTGTCTCCCCTACGAAACTGAGGCTCTGGACTCCCATTCTTGAGCACAGAGTGTGGGATTCTGTGAAGTGAAGTGAAGTGAAGTCGCTCAGTTGTGTCTGACTCTTTGCGACCCCATGGACTGTAGCCTACTACGCTCCTCTGTCCATGGGATTTTCCAGGCAAGAGTACTGGAGTGGGTTAGCAGCCTATAAATAGTTGCCAAATGAACAAATGAAAGCATTCGTGAATGGACTCAAACTATGGGATAAGCTGTAAACACTTTACTAATTTGTTAGCTTAAACAAATATCTTATTAAAACAAAGGCATGATAATAAGTATGTGAAGAAGATGGACCTGGAATTAATTTGTCTCT
The DNA here is from genome assembly GCF_016772045.2 of Ovis aries. Lineage (NCBI taxonomy): Eukaryota > Metazoa > Chordata > Mammalia > Artiodactyla > Bovidae > Ovis > Ovis aries. Next base: position 71,467,856 of record NC_056059.1, on the reverse strand, counting down.
CCTCACTGTGAGGGCTTCCCTGGTGGCTCAGCTGGTAAAGAATCTGCCTGCAATGTGGGAGGCCTGGGTTCGATCCCTGGGTTAGGAAGATTTCCTGGAGAAGGGACGGCTGCCCACTGGGTTGGAGAATTCCATGGACTGCATAGTCCATGGGGTGACAAAGATCTGGACACGACTGAGCAATTTTCACAACAACCTTCTCACCGTGAATGCAGGAACTCCTTCAATGAAGAGAAGCCGGGGGGAATTGTTCTCCCTGGTTCCACGTGCCTTGGTTTATTTTCTGTCTTTGCCTTGTCCCAGAGGCTTTTCTTTGTGCTAGACTCCTCTATACCCTGTGCTCATGTGGACTACAATGGGCCTTTCCCTTTTCCAGGATTTTAATGGAAATCACTAAAGAGTTTGGGCTGCAAAGAGTTTGGCTCGATGGACGTGAGTCTGAGTGAACTCCGGGAGTTGGTGATGGACAGGGAGGCCTGGCATGCTGCGATTCATGGGGTCGCAAAGAGTTGGACACGACTGAGCGACTGAGCTGAACTGAACTGAACTGAAGCAACTTAGCACACACACAAACACCAGAACTTCTGTTTGAATGAAGTTGTGCATAGTTTGCGCATAAGGAGACCTGGTTTCTATAAGCTGACCTCTTATTGTTTCTAATTTGTTATTGTAAGAATGTAAGAACTCTGTGTTGCCTTGACCTTAAAGAAGCCAGGTGCTATAGTCAATGTTTGTGACCCCTGCCCCCAATTCATATGTTGAAACTCTGCCTTCCAAGGTGATGGTATTAAGAGACAGGGCCTTTGGTAGATGATTAGCGCATGAGAGCAGAGTCGTCGTGAATGAGATCATTGCCCTTATAAAAGAGATCCTGGAGAGCTCTCTCCCCTTGTACCGTGTGAGGGCACATATGGGCCCCTTGTGCCACATAAGGATGGCCATCTATGAAGCAAGTTCTAACCAGATCCCAAAGCTGCTGATGAAGTACTTTAATCTTGGACTTTCAGCCTCTGGAACTGTGAGAAATAAATATTTATTGTTTAAGCACCTGGTGTATGGTATTGAAGAACCTAAGCTACTCCATTTTATTAACAGAAAAACTCCATTTTGTAAGGTTCCTGGAAAAGAGCCTTTGGAAATCCCCTGACCTCACCCCCACCACCCACGAGCCAATCGGACCCCAGACCAAAATCTCCCAACTTAACATTCAGGAACTTGTGGTCTACCTAGGTAATAAGGACCAATCAGAAACCAACACACAACCCTTCGAAAGAAAGTGACCAATCAGACGTTCCCCTACCTAGAAATTCTTTTTTCATGAACACTCCCTATATAAGCAATGTAGTCCAAAACTCGGGGCTCCTCCCTAGAGCTGCTGCGTCGGTAATGGTGGGAGCCCCAGCTCAAGCTTAGTAATAAAAACTCTCTTGCTTTTGCATTGGATATCAGCTCCCTGGTGGTCACTGGGAGATTTCGCGACTTGGGCATAACAGTGTTTTTTACTGTAACAGCCTTAATGGACTAACATAGCTTGGCTTCTTTCAAGGTGCCCTCTGCAGAAAGCAGAGGCTGCCTTCCTCTTCCTTGGGCACTCCTTTTCTGTACTGTTCTGTCTCTTAGCTTTACATGGAAGCTAAATGGCAGTACAGTTAAAACCACCACCGATGCTGTTACCACCACCATCACCACCATCAGCATCATCAACACATGTCACTTACTTGCTTGGCTACAAGACTAAGTATCCCATCCATGTTCATTCATTGAATCCTCACAACAGCCTTATGGAGTAGGTGCCATTATTGAATCTTCCTTTTAAAGCCCAGAAGAACTCTGATTTGCTCAGGATCACATATTAAATGACCCTTGTAGTCTGACCCTGGTGCCGAGGCTTTACACCCACCTGGATTTTTCTTGGGACAACTTCCCCTCTGGACTCTGCATCACTCCAGCAAATATCTTGCACCTTCCACTATCCTAGCTCTAGCAGCCAGAGTTTTTAATGTTATACTTACTTTCATGTGGACCTTGTAGGCAGAGCCTTGAAAGCAATGTTTTCCTTTCACATGGTCTTCATTTCTTTGCTCTGCTTTTCTTTCTTGCTGACAGTCAGCTCTTGACCTTGTGCTGAGTGATCCCTGGGTATTGAACACGTTTTCCAGTAATAAGAGAATCCTGCCAGAGGGAAGATGCTATGACAGTAGGAAGCAGCGGGGGTAAGTTTAGGGTGGAACATGTTAGGGAACCTTTAGGGAAAAATACAAGGCTGTGGCCTAACCAGTGGTCATGAATGGTTGTGAGAGCTGGACCGTAAAGAAGGAAGAATGCCAAAGAATTGATACCTTTGAACTGTGGTGTGGAAAAGGCTCCTGAAAATCCCTTGGACAGCAAGGAGATCAAACCATCTATCTAAAGGGAGATCAACTCTGAATATTCACTGGAAGGACTGATGGTGAAACTGAAGCTCCAGTATTTTGGTCATCTGATGTGAACAGATGACTCACTGGAATAGTCTCTGATGCTGGGAAAGATTGAGGGCAGAAGAAGAGGGTGTCAGAGGATGAGATGGCTGAACAGCATCACCAATGCAATGAACATCAACTTGGGCAAACTCCAGAAGATGGTGAGAGACAGGGAGGCCTGGCATGCTGCATTCCATGGGGTCACAAAGAGTCAGACACGACTGGGCAACTGAATAACAACAACAACAGGAAAAAAGGGTCTGAGACCCTTTGGTATAACATTGCAGAGTGATGTAGGCTTCATCCCTTTCATTTCTGTCACTCTTTAGAGTTTTCAGAAACAGAAACTCATCATTTTTATAGTAGCTGCATGAGCTAGGCAGGTAGGACTTACTGATAAAGAGAAAGCAGCAGCTTCCAAAGTGAAACCAGTTGTTGTAGGTTACCAGCTCCTAAGCAGGGAAACAGGTCTAGTATTTCTCTCTCTTTGTCCAATTTCCTTTATAGTCCCCCTTTCCTCTATCATTGTATGAGCAGAGAATGAATATAAATGACCACATTCCATCTTAATAATTTGTTTTATTTAACATAAAATAATTTTCTGAATGTACTGCTTATATACTTTTGTTGCTTCCCCAGGAAACAATGAATGAAAATTAACTTGATGTCCCTGTTGACTATTGCTTGGCTGTTGCTGCAACCTTCATCCCCACTAAAAAATTGCAGTAGGTTGTGTCTAGAAATTGTGATGAGTGATTTCATCAGGGCCAAGACTTTGGATGTTGAACCAAGGATGTTTAAATCCCTGTGTCTGGAAATCAGGCTGACTCTTACTGGATTTTTGAAGTCAACTGATACGTGAGACTGTGAGGAAGTCACCTGTCTCTTTGTTCCTATTTCCTTCTTTGTCCTGACTGACAGGGGGATTGCTGTACTTGAAATGTGGAGAAGGAGGAGGAGAAATATTGTCCTAGGGCTTTTAAATCCTAGGATTCTTTTTGCTTCCACCGTTGACTGTTCCACCCTGGGTCTGTGTGGCATCTACTTTTGGCCCTTCCCATCTTTCCATCTGTCCCCTTTCCATCTTTCACCAGACTTTAATTTTTCCATCATGAGGATATATTATTCTTACAATAACAACAAAGAAGGAATATAAATGATGAGCAACAAATTGACTATTTTAATTCTGACTTGAGCTTACATAGTAGAATGAAGAATGATTCCGTTTTCTTCCCAATTTTTCCTTTGTGATATAATTGGTGGAAAAACCCACACAATTCTAAGTATTCTTTACATTTTCCCCTATACACATTTGTATACTCTGGCTGTTTTACTTAAATGAAAGCTCTTCCTATTCATTTTCTTTTCATTTTTAAAAATTGAAATATAGTTGATTTACAATATTGTGTTAGTTTCAGGTGTACAGCATAGTGAGTGATTCAGTGTTTCTGCAGATTATATTTCATTATAGGTTATTATAGGATCCTGGGTATTACTTTGTTCCATGCCTACTTTTGGCTAGTTATAGATTTAATTCTCCAGACAATTAGATACAGTACTTGCCCTTATAGAAATGACACATTGGTGGATGAGAAGTGAAAAAAAAAATGCCGATTTCCTTAAGACTGCTCTTGAAGGGGGAAATAGGGTCCTGACCCACACAGGATTGCAGGGCTTCTAAACATACCCTTCCTGGTGTTGCCTTCCCTGCTGCAGAGGTGGGCTGCCAGTCACCCCAGATGCTTGGATGCTGTGGACAATGATGTTGTCTCCTGTTTCTCTGGCTGGTCCAGCTCCAGTCTCACACCATCGAGCCATTTCTTGCCTCACCTTTCCCAATTTTCACATCAAGAGGGAAAGTGAAAGTGAAAGTCACCGAGTCGTGTCTGACTCTTTGCCACCCCACGGACTATACAGTCCGTGGAATTATCCAGGCCAGAATACTGGAGTGGGTAGCCTTTGCCTTCTCCAGGGGATCTTCCCAAACCAGAGATCGAACCCAGGTCTCTCACATTGCAGGTGGATTCTTTACCAGCTGTGCCACAAGGGAAGCTCAAGAAAGCATCCTTTATCCCTAATTCTGTTACACTGTCACATACAGACCACAAAGCAGAGTTGCCTTCTATTCTCCCAGTCCTACAGGGATTCAAATTACAGATAACAATTATATAAAAAAGAAAAAAATCACCCACTTCCAACATTGCAGTCTCCCCATCTTTAGAACTCCACCTAAGTTCTTTAAGGTTGGGAACGGGCCTGTCTTGCTCTCTTGTGTACTCCCAGTGCCCACTCCAGCGCCTGACTCAGAGTAGGAAATCACTAAATGTTGTTTAAGTGCAAATGGATGACTACATGACTCAGGCATGCATCCCTGTGAACTTGGCTGAGGGTAGCAAACACCCTGTTGTACTCACAACGAGCCCTTCCTCAGACACTGGCTGACTGTCCTTGGAACATGTTTTTGTGACTTGGCCTCTCTCCCGACAGGATGAGTTCATTTCCCAGGAGGCTCCCCAGCTTCTCATGCACTAGAACCTTGGCAGACCCATCCCAGGGGGCCCTCCAGACTTGCCCCAAACCCTATCTTTATCCTGGAGTGAAGATGGCCTGGGCTTGAGCCAGGCCTCAGCTACATAAATGACAGCCGGAATGTTATATGCAGGTACTTCTGACTGGGAGGGTCAAGGAAGGCACTGGGCAGGTGATCAGAGTGAGGGACCAACTGCGGGAGCTGCTCACAGGGTCCCTAGGGGCATGGTGCTCTGGGACAGTGGTCAGAAAGCTTATTGTGGAGAGTAATCTTGGGAGATGATGAAGGGAAGATTGTTTGGGAACAGTCCTGGCCTTTATTCTCAAGGCCAAGAGAAGCAAATTGACCTGATTTTTGGGAAGTGTCACATTGAAGGATGGCTTGAAGGGAGAGAAGCTGGAAAGCTGCTTCAGAAGCCCTGTTGATAATCCAAGGGAAAAGGTTCAGAATGACCAAAGGCAGGAGTGACGAGGATGCAAAATCTCCTCCCTCCACTGTATAGTACTCAGCCTATGTTTACTTGTCTTTGTATATACAGCACAGACAGAAAAGATCCTGGGGATATAGACTCCATAAGTTCTGAGGTGAGGGTGGGTGGAGTTTGGTGAGAGAAAGGGAGCAGGTGAAGATAAGATGAGGTGTTAGGGGTAATGTCTCTATGGTTGGGGTGCTCCTACCAGGATAGTAATAGGAGAGAAAGTAACAGGAAGGCCATTTCCAACCCGTGGAGTACATTCCACGCCCAGTAGGAGCACATGAGTTTTCTGCCTGGGCTTGACTTTTTGTGCAAGAATCAGCACTGCTCAGTGATGGTTGGGAGAGGTTTATGACAACATCTAATCAGTCATTATTCTATGTCAGATGGATGGGAGGGAGAGGGGGAGGGGAAGGGGGAGGGGAGGGGAAGGGGAGGGGAGGGGGAGGGGGAGGGGTGTGCCTCTAAGTGCTTCATGTGTAGTAACTTACTTTATTCTTATGGTAACCTTATGCAGTAAGTACTATTATTCCTTGATAGATGAAGTCAATGAGACACAAGGAGGTCAGACAGATAAGAAATGGCACAGCCAGAATTTGAGCCCAGCCTTTGGTTTGGGACCTGTTACCTTTGAGATACCTGTGAAATGTTGTTCATTCACTAAGTAGTTTCTGACTCTTTGTGACCCCATGGGACTGCAGCATACCAGGCTTCCCTGTCCTTTACTGTCTCTTGGAGTTTGCTCAAACTCATGCCCATTGAGTTAGTGATGCCATCCGATCATCTCATCCTCTGTCTCCTCCTTCTCCTTCTGTCCTCGATCTTTCCCAGCATTAAGGTCTTTTCCAATGAGTTGTCTCTTTGCATCAAGTGGCCAAAGTGTTGGTGCTTCAGCATCAGTCCTTCCAATGAATATTCAGAGTTGATTTCCTTTAGGATTGACTGGTTTGATTTCCTTGCTGTTCAAGGGACTCTCAAGAGCCCTCTGGTACCACAATTCAAAAGCATCAGTTCTTCAGCACTCAGCCTTCTTTATAGTCCAACTCTCACATCCATACATGACTACTGGAAAAACCATAGCTTTGACTATATGGATCTTTGTCAGCAAAGTGTTGTCTCTGCTTTTCTGGCCATATCTTGCAGATTTGTTTGAGGACAGCCCACAAGCCACTTTGCAAATACTCTTCAGGCCCTTTTAGTGTCATTGTCTGTTCTGTGATTCTAACCAAAGTGATAAGTCAGAGTTCTTCAGAGGATATTCTTCAATAAGATGTCTGTCTGTCTATCTCTCTATCCATCTATCTTCTATCAAGATTCATTTCAGAGAATGAGATTATGGCAAGTCCAAAATCTGAAGGGTAGGCTGTAAGCTGGAAACTCAAGGGAGAGTTGCAATCTGAATCCAAGCTCAAGTCTGGGACTGGTATATTTGAGTGTGCTGGCAGATTCGCTCTCCTTGAGGGAGGACAGTCTTTTTCTATTCAGGATTTCAGCTGATTGGAAAGTCTACTGAGTTAAATGTTAATCTTTTATTTAAAAATGTCTTCACAGAGACATCTAGAATATTGTTTGACCAAATGTTTGGCTACCACGGCCTAGCTAAGCTGACACACAAAATTAATGATCACAGTAGGACTCAGAAGATAAGGACTGTGACAAACACTTGCATACACTGTAGGTAGCCTTGCTGAAGTGAAATAAAGTGTGACTCAGCACTTGGTGAATTTGGAACAATATTTACAATCTTAAGAACAAGATCTCTAGCGATGGTTTGATTCTACCTCATTTTGGTAAGGAAGATATGGATTAACTGTAGTTTTCAGATGTATTTAATATTTCTGGGAATACAGAGTGATGACATGACTGTGGTAGTAGCATCTATATTAATACAACCCCTCTCCAATTCATCATGATTGTAAAAAGAAGGTTGTTTCAAACATGGGGAGCATATTTCCATCTCACTAGGAACATGTGAGTTTCCTGCTTGGCCCTGACTTTGGGTCAGTGATGAGCAAATCCTTCCAGGCAGTCAGGAGAGCTCTAGGTTAAAGTCTTATCACAGCTCAATCTTAGCATCAAGACTTTTCTTTCTTTTGAATCAACACACTTAGATTCCCACATGTTTTCTATGTCAGTATTTTTGATGAATATTTATTGGCCTGGGTTGTATTACCTTTCTCCCTGATATATATTTATTCTGGGGCTAGCATGTTTCAAATCTCAGAAACTACCACAAATATTGACATTTATTTTCTAGGCTCTAAGAAAACATTATCTATGCTGTTTGGAATGACATTAGTTGGTGTCTGGTTAGTTAAGAAATGGAGACATTGAAATCTAATCTTAGTTTGGGGTCCTAGAATGTCTTTTTAAGAGTATAATTTTTATCCATATATAAGAATGTTTTAAAAATAGGAGTGTACTTAGGCTTTACATAGTACTTTATAAACATGAATTCATTCTTTCTGAGTTCTTATGATGCTAAGCAAAGTAGAGTTATATTTTGAGTAGAGTCAGAAAAACCCTTGAAAAAGTAAATTGGCCTAAATTACTTGGTTGGTCAGGCCAGGAATTAAACCCTTGTCTCCAGATTCCCCGGCCAGGGCACCCTGAAAGGTGGTGGAGGTTTAGTTGACATCCTGGGAGGTCTGGTGAAAAGAGTATAGACTCTGGATTCATGGGTTCAAATCTCTGTTCTATCCCTTATTAGCTGTGTGAACTTGATCGAGTTATTTTTTATGTCTCTCAGCCTGGTTTACCTCATTGGTTAGACATATGCCCATCAGAGGGTTTAATGTGAGCATTAAATGAGGTAACTCTAAATGTCCAGCATGGAAAGCACATGAAGTGTCTATGGCCTCTTCTCCCACTTTTGCTTAGTAATCACAGGTATGCCTCTCTGACAGAATGACTCTCATTCTGAGCACTCAGAAAAAGAATCCTGCTCAAAAGCTAAGGAAAAACATCCAACTAATTTTTGTTGCATGCTCTTGTGGACTTTTTTTTTTGCCATGCCACCCAGGATGTGGTTTCTAGTTCCCTGACCATGTACCAAACCCATGCCCCCTGCAATGAAAGCACAGTCTTAACCACTGGGCCACTAGGGAAATCCCAGGACTTTTAAAATAATGTATTCAGTAGCATCATTTATGAAGTACCTGTATCACATATCTGTATCTGTACTGAGCAGTGTTTCCTGCTAAACAGTAATGCATATTTTTGATCACTTTTTACTTATTAGAGTCCCCTGTTCTCATCCTTGTTAAAAGAAGTTGGGGAATAGATTCTTTTTTTCCTCTTTCCATCTCTTCCTCCTCATACTGGGGGCCCACAGAATATGCAGGAGATAATTTACTTGCTTTTCTTTCTGGTTCATTGTTAAATTTGGGACACAGTACTAAGTTTGGTGATTATTCTAGGAAGAGAGTGGAGTATTTGAGTGGAGTATGTAGAGTGTAATGGAATTAAGAGAGAAGGCATTTTCTGGTGGACCTGGGTAAATATGGATATGTCATTTAAGACATACCTCATGAGGAAAACTATCAAAATGAAATAAGCACAGTACAGACTTAGTTAATAATAATAATATCCACCATTTGTTGAGTATCTATTTAGTATAGGTACTGTGATAAACATTTTATATGCTTTGACGTATTTATTTCAAGACAAGACTGCTATTATTCTCAAGTTACAGATAAGGAAAATAAGACTTACAGAAGCCTACACAGCTTGTCAGTGACAAAGAGAGTATCATGAGTCTTCTAGTAACTACCATTCAATAAAAAGCTGATGATGTGCCAGGAGTCACGCTAAGTGCTGTTCAAAGATTATTGCAGCATCTGCATGAAGTAGGCATTACTACCCTCATTTTAGAGATGCAGAAACTGAGGCAATATAATTATTGGAATGACTTAACTTGTACTTCAGTTATTTGCCAGTGTATTGATGCAGGATGTTCATAAGTTGAGGTATACTGTTAAGTCTTGAAAGTATTAAAAATAAAGATAATTTCATCAATGTGATCAATGCACTGCATAAACCTAAAAAAAATGTACTATTAGACTAGTTCTTAATTCAAACTTAATATTTTCTATTGATGATGATTCAGCTCACTTACACCACCTATCTCATGCGTGCCTTGTCTCCTCTCAGTAGACTTCTATATCTGTATCCCACTTCAAAAACAAAACCTTCATTTCTTTTTGTTCTCTTCTTTTATGAGAGTATATTCTCAAGTAACATCTTAGGTAAAGGCGCTCCTTTCTTTGATGGATCATTGTGTGACTGAATATGGTTTTTGTTTCCTTTTCCAATTGATTATTCAGTGGGGTATAAAATTTTAGGTTGAAAGTCATCTTTCCTCAAAAATTAGGAGGCTTTGCTCAAGTGTTTTCTGGTATCCAGTATCACTGATGAGAAACCTGATGTGTTTTATTCTCATTCCTTTATAGGTGACCCACTTTTTTTCCTCTGAAAACTTTAAATATACAAAATATTTATCTTTATATATTTATATATAATTATCTTTGTATAAGTATAGACACTTATACATAAATATATATTTATTTTTAGTGTTTAAAAATTTTATGTGGCTATTTTCTAGTCATCAGTCTCTTTCTATTCATCCTTCTCAAAACATGGTGCTCCTTTCTGTGTGAAGACTTATGTATTGTTTGACTTATGCCAAGGTTTTCTTCTGTAATTTCTTTAATAATTATATCTTTTTTGTGTTCTTTTACATTACATTTAAAATTTTCTTTTTCTGGAACTTGTATTGGTTGGATAGTGGATATTCTGACTTGGTCTCCATCTCATATTTTCATGCATATATATTAATATTTCATGTGTATTGTATATGTCTGCATTTCTTTACATTCTGAGAGTTTTCTTCATCTTTCCATATCAACTATTCTAATGAACTTTCTACATTGGCAACTATATTTTAAACCCTGGCTTCTGCTAATTCTCTAGTTATACTTTTTAAAATAGCATCTTGCTCTTCTGATAAAGATGCTGCTGTTGCTGCTGCTAAGTCGCTTCAGTCATGTCCGATTCTGTGTAACCCCACAGACGGCAGCCCACCAGGCTCCCCCGTCCCTGGGATTCTCCAGGCAAGAATACTGGAGTGGGTTGCCATTTCCTTCTCCAATGCATGAAAGTGAAAAGTGAAAGTGAAGTCGCTCAGTCGTGCTCGACTCTGTGCGACCTCATGGACTGTAGCCCACCAGGCTCCTCTGTCCATGGGATTTTCCAGGCAAGAGCACTGGAGTGGGATGCCATTGCCAATCTCCTCTAAAATCTGAGGAGGTGTCAACTTAAAAAAAAACCAAACATCTATTAGGTCTTGGTTTTCTCTCCTCTTCCCCTACTCTTGCCCTAATTCCCTTTTTCGCTTTCTTTCTCTCCCTTCCTCTCTCTGTCTGTCTTAATATTACTCTGTTATGGTGCAGACTTTTCTCAATACGGGAAAAAAAGGCTCCTTTTACATGAGTATGACTTCTTGACTGTCATGCTTTCTTCTAGTGAGTCCCTAGAAAGCTAGCTAGCGCAGAAGTGGAGAGTAAATGCAGCTTTGAGAGGTCTTTATTTTGGAGCACTAATACTTGCACTAGTCAACTTGATTTTCTCTGGACAATTTGTCCAATTTCCTCAAAGAAGAATGCTCTGATTTTTGCCTGGGTTTAGCCGTGGGCAGTTCTTTGTGAGGGGGTGGGAAAAGTGTGGGGTTGTGCGAATTATTCTCTATAGAGAACTCTCTTGAGTGCTTGTGATCTTTGCAGATTCTTTGGTTATTGTGTGTTTATATCATTTTAATATTTTTTCTTACCATTTTAATAGAGTCCAGAAGTGAGAGGAAATAACTGTTCTTAGCCTGTTATGTTGAACTGGAAGCCCTCACTATCTTTTGTAATTTATTAATTCACCAATACTTGTTGAACATATACCATCTTCCTAGCTGCTGGCTTAAGTGCTAGAGATAGAAATTGGAATCAGATGCAGTTTTTCAGATATGGATCTAGTGTTTCTAGATCTAGAAGGAGACAGATATTTAACAAGTAACTGTTGCAATGCTGAAAATGAGTAATAAAAGCATGTAGGAGGACTTGATGAAGATCACATATGGAAAAACAGTTAATTCTGTTTGCAGTAGAAGGAAGGATACAAAATAATCCCATATCCCATTTAGGGATATGGGGAGTTGCTATATCTTTCAGACCACAGCAGTCTGAAAACAAAGTGATGTCATATTATCAGGGACTAAGAAGTTGCCGTTTCCTTAGCTGATGGAAGACCTCAATTGAATAGCTGCAATGGCAGAGTGAAACACAAACCAAGGTACAAGTAGTTTGGGGGATATAATCCCAGGAAGCACAGTGGGGAAGTGGGGAGGAAGAGACAGGAAAGGAAGAATATCCAGTTTACTGAACTGGTTACTGCTTTGGGCAACTGGGGCTCTGAAGAACTTTGTGTAATAGAAAGCACCTCAAAATAATTCTTTCGTAGGTAAGACGTTTGGGCATTTATCCACTGGTCCCTGGACTCCACTGGTTGAAGGTTGCGTTGGGAGGTGTTATTACTCTTTTCTGGTCTCTGGCTACATGCAGGCTCAGTTGTCTTCTGTGGTTTCAGAGAAAAGTCTCTGAGCAGAAAAGCTGAGGGTGCTGTGGTCAGGATTTGAGTTGGAATCTGATGGGCAGAGCACTGTCCACTGTAGCTGTGTAGAACTGAGTGGGCTGAAGGGAGGGGCAGGGACCACAAAGACCACTTGCTGAAGACCTCCATCTTCCCCTTAGCAGTCTGCCATAATGGCCACGTATGATTGCAAACACGTGGCCAGAGTCCTGTGCAGTCAGCGCTGATGTGTGAGCCCTGCAGAGCTCCTCACTTCTCTGGTGGCCACTGGCGCAGCATGGATCCTCAGCCTGCTGCCTTCATCTCTGCTGTCCCCCACTGAGCCATGTTACAGCCACCCTGTGCCAACATCAAACCACCGAGGTGGGGAGAATTCTGTCTGCCTGCTTTTGTACCCTAATATCCTGACTTTGATCCTAAAAGCATTAAGGCATTGAGAATCTGGGCAACTTCTGTGAAGCTGCAAATGTCACCTGGAAGAGGAACACCTCGCTCCTCTGTGTTCTTCCTGCACCATCTCAGGTCAGTTAACGTGTTTTGTACCAGAGAGCACAGAGTTGAGGAAATAGGACAGCAGATAAGTCAGTTTTGTTGTGGGAATCAGGAGTGTACATGTATCTGGGAAGAAATGAGTACTTTCTTTACCCTTTTGATTTCTTTCTTTCTTTCCACTCACCACAGAGCATGTGGGATCTTATTTCCCTGACCAGGGATCGAACCCATGTCTCCTGCAGTAGCAGCACAGAGTCTTAGCCCCTGGACCACTGGGGAAGTCGCTCTTTCCCAATATGAGATCCAGGTAGGAAAGGCAAGGAGTGTAGAAACCAGAACTAGCACACTGAGGGGCTTCTATGTGTCAGATGTTGTTATAATATTAGATCTCATTTAGTTTTTATAGCTTGTCACACTACTATGAAGTAAAGGTTATTATGTCCAAAGCACGCAAAGCAACACCAGTTCAGAAAGAATAAAGTGTTTTTCCAGGCCACAGAATTAGGAAGGGGCAGAGGTAGGATTTGCAGCCTGGTCTGTTTAGTTCTATAGTCTCATCAACCAAACAGCAGCTGAAAAGAGGAAAGAAGGGAGAAAAATCAGAAGTTAAATTAATTAAACTGGAGGAGAGCACTTGAAAGGCCACAGATTTGATTCCGGTTTGCACTTTGAACCATCCAGGCAGTCTCCCAAGTAAATTCCATGGGTATGAGCAACCATTCATGCGAAAAAGGCCTGGGGGACTGAGCTGGCCTCAAGTTCAGTGAGCCATCAGGTGACTGCTGCTGCTAAGAAGGGAAAGTTTCCTTAGTTGGCAAAACAGAATTATAGGGAGATTTTAGGAGGTCATAGACCTACTGTGCTTTGTTCTGTTTAGAATTTACCTGGAGGTCCAGGTCACCACATTTCAAGTGATACTAAGAGACTTTCGAATCAGTGTGGTTTGCTAAAGGAACCGACAGGAAGTTGGTGGTTTTAAAAATCTGATGTGTGAGATCTATTGTGGGCATCAGATTTTAAGCTGGAAGAGGAGAACACCAAGAGAGACATGGTGGCTGTTTTCAGATACATAAAAGGCTAGTAGACGATTTGTAGCTCAAGACAGTGGACCAAAAAATAAGGGAAGGAAACACTTATTTACTGAGATCTACTGTACTCTGTGTCAGATGCTGTACCTGGGACAAGTGCTTAAACTCAACCTGAGGAAGACGGAAAAACAAGCTGAAATCGCCATCTATTATGGTAGGAATTCCCTCAGAATAAGCAACTGTACATACCAAACAGAGACCTGGTTAGAGCTTGACAAAGATCCTGCGGAAGGAATTTCCTCATGACTCAGGCGGTTTGAATGGAAGATGAATGCCTTCTCAGATCTATTCACCTTCTCAAATCTGTTAACCACACATTCTATAAATGTGTGGATAATCTTGGCCACTTATCACTCTTCAAGATCACTGAGGATAGGACACCCATCAGTGAGATATATTAAAGTGAGAAAAAAGGGGGTTCCCTGGTGTTCCAGTGGTTAGGAATCTGTGCTTTCACTGCCAAGGGGGCAGGTTTGATTTCTGGTCAAGGAACTAACACCCCACCAGTCACACGAAGTGTGGCCAAAAAGGGGAAAATAAAGATCCTCCAAGACAAAGATAAAAAAATTCTAAGATCTCCCAGAGAGAGAAAGCAGATGACATACAAAGCAACTTGGATCTTGTTGAAATAAGAACTGAAAATTGAGCATTGAGATACCACTTTATTTTTTTAAACTTTTAATTTTGTATTGGAGTATAGTTGATTAAAAATGTTGTGTTTCAAGTATGCAACAAAGTGGTTCAGTTATGTGTGTATATGTATATGTATATGTATATATATATATGCACAGGTGCATGCTGTGTGCTAAATTGCTTCAGTCATGTCTGATTCTTTGTGACCCTATGGACTATAGCTCGCTATGATCCTCTGTCCATGGGATTCTCCAGACAAGAATACTGGAGTGGGCTGCCATTTCCTCCTCCAGGGGATTTCCTGACCCAGGCATCAAAACCTGTGTCTCTAAAGTCTCCTGCATTGGCAGGCAGGTTGTTTACAACTAGCACCACCTGGGAAGCCTGTATATACTATGTACATATATGTATCTATTCTTTTTCAAATTCTTTACCCAATTAGATTGTTACAGAATATTGAGCAGAGTTCCCTGTGCTAGGCAGTAGGTCCTGGTTGGTAGGGGGAGGTATAGTCAGGGAGTTTGCGATTGACATGTACACATTGCTGTATTTAAAATGAGATACCACTTTACAATGATAAAATGTACAAAAAATTATAAGGCTTGATAAGTTCAAGCATTGGTCAGATAATTTCAAATGCAGAAAGAGAAACTTTCATATGCTGCTGGCAGGAGGGTGAGTTGGCTCAGCCATTCTGGTAACCAGTCTAGTGAGTGCTCTGTAGTAAGTCTGAGAAGAATGTATATTCTCTATTACACACAATCCCCTTTGTAGTCATATGCCCCAGAGAGCCTCTTGTATGGTTCTGTAAAGACTGCATAGGAGAATTCTATTTTTTTTTTTTTTTGGTGGCAATTGTTTCTGGTGGTAGAGAGTTGGAAGGGATTTTTGTCTATCGCAATAAGAATGGATTAGTAAACCAAGGTGAACATCTCATATGGAATACATACTATACAGCAGTCACAATTCAATGGACTAGGTATATCATAGTTTAACATCTATTGAGTTTTAAAACAAAAGGAAGAAAGTGACTAAGATCTATACAATATCATTTGAAATGCAAAAAGTAAGAACACATATGTAAAATATTATCTTTCAGTAATACATATAGATGCAGTGATTTGCTGTAAACATTAGAGTGGGGCAGGGGATGGAAGTGAGGGTGTGGTGGGGAAAAAGAGGCACAATGGAATAAAATAAGGTAAGAGACGGTGCGTAGAGAGCATGCTAACTTCTGTATCTCCTATGATGTGCTGTGAACTAAAAAGGCTTTTTCTTAAGCAGCAGGAAAAATATGATTTGTGCTTTTCATAAACCTCAGTGAAATCATGTGTTGGTCTGCTTGCCAATTTATTTTTTAATTGTATTTTCATTCATTTAATATTTAACACATTGTTATGGAGCATCCACTGCTCTCTCTCTCTCTCCATATATATATATAAAATGTATATGTAATATACATACACCCACACATACACATTTGGTATATTTCCCAGACTCTATACAGGGGGGATACAGCTATGAATGACATGCCACAGGATAAACACCTAGAAGAAGCATTGGGGTCAGAGGATAAGCACAGCTAAAATGTAATAGATGCTGCTATTAATAAATTGTCCTCCAAAGGTCTATACCAACTGGTATTTTTTATTAGGTGAGATATTTTTGATGTGATATTAATAGGGGCACTTCCCCAGGATTTGTTTCTCTAAATGTGGATGAGAGGGAGATAGAATGGAGTTAGGATGGCTCCTAAGGGAAGATGGGATTCGGGCTGTTCATTTCATGTGAGCTGAGACAGTCCTGAAAGAGCAGAGTCTGGTGTGTGTCAGAAGCACATGCTCCCCCGGTCTCTGCATCCCAGCCCCTCTTGCCCTGGCCTGGGCATTTCCCTTGTGGGCCATTTGGCAGCAAGCTCTATCAAGCACCTGCCATGGCAGCGGGAGAGGAAAACCCAGCTCATGATCATGGCTTACCCATTGTTACCTTCTCAGGAGAGCAGCATCTGTGTGGTGGGCTGGTACCCCTACCAGGCTTCCGATGGGCTTTCCATCCAGCTGCCGCAGCCCGCTGTGGCAACCCCTGGGCTCCACTCAGAGCCCTTGGCGGAAACAGGATGCAATGTTTCCAAGCACGGTGAGCAGCAGCGGCTTATCTACCGTGGTCAGTGAGGCAGGCAGAAAATGTTCTCTTGACCTTCCTTCCTTTGCGTGTTTGAAAACCATGACCCTACTTCGCTTTATGTAGGAGGCAACTGAAGAGTTCTAACTAAGTGGGATATAAACATGAAATGTTTGTGTTTCTTCCAATTATTTATTTATTTATTTATTTTTTTAATTTAAAATTTTTATTTTTACTTTATTTTACTTTATAATACTGTATTGGTTTTGGCATACATTGACATGAATCCACCACGGGTGTACATGAGCTCCCAAACATGAAACCCCCTCCCACCTCCCATCCCACATCATCCCTCTGGATCATCCCTGTGCACCAGCCCCAAGCACCCTGCATGCTGCATCCTGCATCGAACATAGACTGGTGGTTCATTTCTTACATGATAGTATACATGTTTCAATGCCATTCTCCCAAATCATCCCTGCCCCCTCTCCCTCAGAGTCCAAAAGTCCGCTCTACACATCTGTGTCTCTTTTGCTGTCTTGCATACAGGGTCATCATTACCATCTTTCTAAATTCCATATATATGTGTTAGTATACTGTATTGGTGTTTTTCTTTCTGCCTTACTTCACTCTGTATAATCGGCTCTAGTTTCATCCATCTCATTAGAACTGATTCAAATGTATTCTTTTTAATGGCTGAGTGGTACTCCATTGTGTATATGTACCACAGCTTTCTTATCCATTCATCTGCTGATGGACATCTAGGTTGTTTCCATGTCCTGGATATTATAAACAGTGCTGCGATGAACATTGGGGTACATGTGTCTCTTTCTATTCTGGTTTGCTTGGTGTGTATGCCCAGCAGTGGGATTGCTGGGTCATAAGGCAGTTTTATTTCCAGTTTTTTAAGGAATCTCCACACTGTTCTCCATAGTGGCCATACTAGTTTGCATTCCACCAACAGTGTAGGAGGGTTCCCTTTTCTCCACACCCTCTCCAGCATTTATTGCTTGCAGATTTTTGGATCGCAGCCATTCTGACTGGTGTGAAGTGGTATCTCATTGTGGTCTTGATTTGCATTTCTCTAATAATGAGTGACGTTGAGCATTTTCTCATGTGTTTGTTAGCCATCCGTATGTCTTCTTTGGAGAAATGTCTATTTAGTTCTTTGGCCCATTTTTTGATTGGGTCATTTATTTTTCTGGAATTGAACTGCATAAGTTGCTTGTATATTTTTGAGATTAGTTGTTTGTCAGTTGCTTCATTTGCTATTATTTTCTCCCATTCCGAAGGCTGTCTTTTCACCTTGCTTATATTTTCCTTTGTTGTGTAGAAACTTTTAATTTTAATTAGATCCTATTTGTTTATTTTTGCTTTTATTTCCAGTATTCTGGGAGGTGGGTCATAGAGGATCCTGCTGTGATTTATGTCAGAGAGTGTTTTGCCTATGTTCTCCTCTAGGAGTTTCATAGTTTCTGGTCTTACATTTAGATCTTTAATCCATTTTGAGTTTATTTTTGTGTGTGGTGTTAGAAAGTGTTCTAGTTTCATTCTTTTACAAGTGGTTGACCAGTTTTCCCAGCACCACTTGTTAAAGAGATTGTCTTTACTCCATTGTATATTCTTGCCTTCTTTGTCAAATATAAGATGTCGATATGTGTGTGGATTTATCTCTGGGCTTTCTATTTTGTTCTATTGATCTATATTTCTGTCTTTGTGCCAGTACCATCAAGACAACCACTTTCTTGATGACTGTGGCTTTGTAGTAGAGCCTAAAGTCAGGCAAGCTGATTCCTCCAATTCCTTCCTTCTTTCTCAAGATTGCTTTGGCTATTTGAGTTTTTTTGTATTCCCATACAAATCTTGAAATTTTTTATTCTAGTTCTGTGAAAAATACCGCTGGTAGCTTGATAGGGATTGCATTGAATCTGTAGATTGCTTTGGGTAGTATACTCATTTTCACTATATTGATTCTTCTGATCCATGAGCATGGTATATTTCTCCATCTATTAGTGTCCTCTTTGATTTCTTTCATCAGTGTTTTATAGTTTTCTATATATAGGTCTTTAGTTTCTTTAGGTAGATATATTCCTAAGTATTTTACTCTTTTCGTTGCAATGGTGAATGGAATTGTTTCCTTAATTTCTTTTTCTACTTTCTCATTATTAGTGTATAGGAATGCAAGGGATTTCTGTGTGTTGATTTTATATCCTGCAACTTTACTATATTCATTGATTAGCTCTGATTTCTAAAGCGTTCATCTGAATTCCCATTTCCCACCCATTTAACATTGTCTGTAGATTCCATAACTCTCTACTCTCTTCCAGTTATAAAACTTTCAGTCCATTACGTTTTAAGGTGTCAAACTCAGACTCAATTTAAATCTAATCTTCTCCCTCTTCCAAACCACAGGTTTGACTTGAGTTCTGGAAGGTCTGGGGCAAGAGTGTATACACTGCTTTTTTGCATCCCCACAAATCCAGCAACTTGAAATAGAGTGGGGGTGATAAGCAAGAGTGGAGGGAAGTGATGGAGGAGAAAGAGTCTACACTGAGCTACTTACCTCCTCTCTTTCCTGGGTCTACCAGTGTGTTTCTTCACGGGGAGTCTTCTTGTCATTTTGGGTGGGACTGTTCTTAGGATAGATCTCGTCTGTACATTTCAGAATATTAACATTTCCCCCCAAGACTCCTGCATAAATTCCCATTAGCCCCCTTCAGTCATTATGCAAACCACACTTTCCCAAATGCTCCTACTGGAGCCATTCTGCCCTGGTTGAGAACCACTGGGACCTTCTT
This sequence comes from Ovis aries, assembly GCF_016772045.2. Lineage (NCBI taxonomy): Eukaryota > Metazoa > Chordata > Mammalia > Artiodactyla > Bovidae > Ovis > Ovis aries. The sequence continues at coordinate 71,448,627 of NC_056059.1, read as the reverse complement.
GGGTCGGAGCCAAGGAGAAGGGATGGAGGAGCAAGATCTTAGGTTCCTGGGCCTGAGGTGGTGGTGGGAAGTGATCCTGCTTATCTGTTGTTTGGGTCTGGGTTCATTTGGGTTCTTCTCCTGCTCTGTGGCAGTCTCTGTAAAAGACGATGGGATTGAAAATTGAAGGCTGTTGTTCATCTTCTTTCGAACCTTTTCATTGTTGAGGGCCACCTTCAGTTCAGTTCAGTTGCTTAGTCATTTCCAACTCTGTGACCCCACAGACTGCAGCATGCCAGGCTTTCCTGTCCATCACCAGCTCCTGGAGCTTTCTCAAACTCACTTCCATTGAGTCGGTGATGCCATCCAACCATCTAATCCTCTGTCATCTCCTTCTCCTCCTACCTTCAATCTTTCCCAGCATCAGGTCTTTTCCAAAGAGTCAGTTCTTTGAATTTTCGAATGAGTCAGTTCTTTGCATCAGGTGGCCAAAGTATTGGAGTTTGAGCTTCAGCATCAGTCCTTCCAATGAATATTCAGGACTGATTCCCTTTAGGATTGACTGGTTTGATCTCCTTGAAGTCCAAGGGACTCTCAAAAGTCTTCTCGAACAGCACAGTTCAAAAGTGATAATTCTTTGGCACTCAGGCTTTTTTATTGTCCAACTCTCATGTCCATACATGACTACTGGAAAAACCATAGCTTTGAATATACAGATCTTTGTCGGGAAAATAATGTCTCTGCTTTTCAACACACTGCCTAGGTTGGTCATAGCTTTTCTTCCAAGGAGCAAGAGTCTTTTAATTTCATGGCTGCAGTCACTATCTGCAGTGATTTTGGAGTCCAAGAAAAAAAGTCTGTCACTGTTTCCATTGTTTCTCCATCTATTTGCCATGAAGTGATGGGACCAGATGCCATGATCTTCATTAGTTGAATGTTGAGTTTTAAGTCGACTTTTTCACTCTCCTCTTTCACTTCCATCAAGAGGCTCTTTAATTCCTCTTTGCTTTCTGTCATAATGGTGGTGTCATCTGCATATCTGAGGTTATTGATATTTCTCCCAGCAGTCTTGATTCCAGCTCTCTCTGCTTAAGGAGTATGAAATGTCTGGGAACTTCCTGAGGTGGAAACCTCTTGTGGTTTCTTGACACCACAAGAGGAAAAAGATTTGCAGTTAAAACTGATCCATCTGTTTGTCCATCCACCCAACAGATATGGCTATATGTCTACTCTGAGACGGGGCTTCCCAGGTGATGCTAGTGGTAAAGAACCTACCTGCCAATGCAGGAGGCATAAGAGATGTGGGTTCAAAACTTGGGCCTGGAAGAGCCCCTGGAGGAGGTCATGGTAACCCATTCCAGTATTTTTGTCTGGAGAATCCCATGGACAGAGGAGCCTGGTGGGCGATAGTCCATGGAAGTTGCAAAGAATTGTACATGACTGAAGCTGAGTGCCAAAGAATTGATGCTTTTGAACTGGGGTGTTGGAGAAGACTCTTGAGAGTTCCTTGGACTGCAAGAAGATCCAACCAGTCCATTCTAAAGGAGATCAGTCCTGGGTGTTCTTTGGAAAGAATGATGCTAAAGCTGAAACTCCAGTACATTGGACACTTCATGAGAAGAGTTGACTCATTGGAAAAGACTCTGATGCTGGGAGGGATTGAGGGCAGGAGGAGAAGGGGACGACAGAGGATGAGATGGCTGGATGGCATCACTGACTTAATGAACATGAGTTTGAGTGAACTCTGGGAGTTGGTGATGGACAGGGAGGCCTAGCGTGCTGCAATTCATGGGGTCGCAAAGAGTCAGGCATGACTGAGCGACTGAACTGAACTGAACTGAACTGAAGCAACTTAGCACGCATACATGCACTACTCTGAGACAGGTACTGTGCAATTAGAATAATCTTTGTGCTATCCCTTTTCTCACCTGCCTGTACCTGCCTCATATGATCTTCCTGTCTAGGTAGAAAACTGTTAGGACTACATGTTCCTAGATACAGGACCATGCTGGGCAGAGGCCCCACTATTGAGCGGAGTGGACCAGGGAAAATCCCTATGGGCTAGAGCTCTGAGACTGCAGATCTGCTGAAGTTCTTAATAAGTAATTTAATTCTCCTTTGTTTTTTAATTTATAAAATGGATATAAATATAATTTAGATTTTTTTTTCTATTTGGTATTGTGAGCTTTAGAGAAAAGGATTTGAGTTATGCAGTGACCATGTATCTTAGTGACAGAGAGAGAGAGAGAGAGATATGTATACTCAACTATAAATGCAGATATTATTACTCATGTTATTTATCAATAGATGAGGAAACGGAATGTTGGAGGGTTTAAGTCTTACCTAAGGACTCAGAGTACTGCTAAGAGTCTCAGTTCAAATTCAGGGCTTTGAATTTGATTTCAGAGCCTACCTTTGTACTTCTACCATAGTGCCCCTAAGTCAGTAGGATACAGAAAGGGAGGATAAGTTAGAAAAGAAGAAATCACATGTAGCCTACAAAACATATGAGGCCTTCAGAAGACAATCTTTATGGCAGTGCTTTGGGGAGGATGCTGAGGAATTCATTATTTATGTGATTTAAATTTGGGTCTATAATTCATATTTGCTTTTCTTGCTGTTGTTTTCATATCAGCCTCTTAGTAATATAGTTGGCTTAAAATCTTTGTAAGAACTTCCCCATTTCCAGAGCCTCATGGGAGTCAGACTCCCTTCCCTGGCTTCTTCCCAGGAGGGGAACATAAAGATTTGTTCTTAGCAGATATGACTATAGTAGTTAGTCTCCAAAGATCAACCCAATACCTCTTAGAATTTATATCCTTTATAGAATTCTCCCTTTGAATCTGGCTGTGCCTGGTAGTCACTGTTGACCGATAGAGTCTGGTGGAAATGATGCTGCAGGATTTCTGAGATTTGATTGTAAGAAGCGTTGCAAGCTTTGCTTGGCTCTTTTGGAATGTTTGCTCTTTTCAGAACTCTCCTTGTTGGAACCCAGCTACCATGGTCATGTATTGGTGCTCTGATTAATGGCCCCTCTTGGCCTGCCAACTGACAGCCAACATCACCTGGCAGCCATGTGAGTACACCATCTTGGATACCCAGCCCAGCCCCACATTTAAATGGCCAATACCGTCAAATAAATTTTGACTCAGCCATCATATATAACTGTTACTGTATGAGAGACCTTAAGCAAGGACTGCCTCACAGAGCAGTCTATCACTGCCTCTGTCACTCAACCCACAGAATCTTGAGAATAAATTATAGAGTTTTAAGCCATTGTGTCTAGGGTAGTTTAATACATAACAGTAGATTAATTGAAACAGTTTCCTCTGGGAAGAGGTCAGACACCTAGGCTAGAGTTGACCTCTGGGCTTTGGTTGTTAGAATTTGGAACTTGCTAGCTTCTTGACCTCATGCACATTCCTTCCCTTCTGTGTGTATCAGTGTGTTTATCTGTAAAATGAAAATAATAATTGTACATTCTTCATAGGATTTTGTGAGAATTAAATATGATGATCTATGTAAAGGGCTTAATGTGGTACCTGGCATATACTAAGCACAGACTAAATGTAAGCTATGACAACAATAATTGAAATTAGTGGCTTTATGAAAAGCTTCTTCTAAACACAATCATTTGTTAAATTTTTCTTTATTTTTATTTTACTCTTTTTTCTACCAATCCTAACCAAGAAGTCCCCTGGAAGCCAGTCATGCAAACTTTGTGGCAAAGTTTCCTTGTACTGTTTTTCCATAGATTTCTAACTGAAGGGTAGATTTCCTGAGGTGACCTGATTGTTTCTTGGATTGAGGGAATATGAACCTTCCCCTCACCCGTTTTGATCTCATCTCATCTTCAAATACTCTATCAGTTTTGCTTTTCCTTCAATTTCCTCCAGAGAATTTCTTTTCCCGACTTGAAGGGCAGAGGGAATTGAGTGGGCGACCGATGTCTGTAATAAAGATGACAAGAATGAGGGTCATTGGGATGAAAATGAAAACTGACACTAAAATTGTCCTCTGTGGTCTCTTAACGACTTTTGGCTTAGAGCATTATGCTGTCTCCGTAAAAGGGAACCAAACATATACTGGGGTTTGTTGAAATGCCAGGAAGTACAATACTTTCCAGAATAGCAGACATTTTTCTGTGACTTTACAACTCCTCTAATTACGTTCATGCTGGGACCCATGACCACCATGAATCCTACCTCTGCTGATACCCATAGAGTAGGTTCCAAGCTTCAATAATAAAATTGTACTAAAACCTCAGCTCTCTGAGGTGTGTACTGTATACCTAAGCTACCTCTCACTATATTTGCTCTTTTTTTTTCCCTACAGACAGGACATAGCAGAGAGGGTCAAGTGACTTATGTTGGGAATTTTATGCACACTAGGGATCTGCAACATAGGGATGAGGTAGATAGGGAGAAATATCACTGTATTTCATTTACCTTTTATTCTTTGGCCTTAATACAAAAATATCTGGTTGTTGCTCTTCAATACGTACCTGTACCACAGTAATTTTGAAGTATGTTTTATCATCTGAGATATTGGGAGTGAGGGAGGATGACCTTATTTTTTGACATTTTACAGCAGACATATCCCTTTTTCATAGACAGGGACCAGTTATTATGAATCCAACTTGTTATCAGCAGCACGATGTTACTTGTATGATAGTTTTTGAGGTTTCCTGAAACTTTGCCGTATGGTTAACACTGTTCGGCTCCAGAGGAGTTTGGCATACAGTTGACACACAGTAAATACCTAATAATAGAATGAAAGAATGATACACACTTGCCAATTGCTTCTACCATCTGGGGCTGCTTATGCCCATCAGGTTGACTTCTGTTATGAGTTTTGTTTGTGTTTTTACAGTTGCATCAACTGCTGCAGTTCCAGCTGCTTCTTTGTTTTTCTCTTTTGTGTCTGGAGACAAAGCCCAGTATCTTCTTATCTAGTGAATTGCCTTTATATCTGAGACTGAGGGCCAGGGAAATTAAATTTCGTGGACTGTGGCCTGAAATGAATGATGAGTCCTGACTCTTACTTCATGGAAAAACTATTTTTGCTCAGTAATGATATAATTCTGTTGCATGTTTCTCAAAGATGATCAATATTTTTGAATTCTTGGTGATCTGCAATGGTGGAAATCATATATTTTGAATAAAAATTTGAAAAACTAGATTTTGAGTAATAGATTTGTGTCAACAATTAATTTATTAATGGCTTATGTTTGAATTAGTTGCTGTAATTAAGCTCTGTTGATTAGTATGGGAAATCATTACTCACTGAGGAGTGACTGCTTACCGGCAGGGAAAAACTTATGATCTTAGCACTCTTTTAATCAAATTGATTTCCTTATCAGGCAGAAGCATGTTTGAGTGACAATTTTACCCAAGAGTTAAAGACTGAATGTAATAAGATTTCCATTTTTTTTTCCAATTTTGAAAGAAAAGCTTTCTACCCAGAGTCTAGAAACTAGCCTCATCTGGTCAACTAGCCTTGTGAAGTCTGAACTGTCAATCTATGAAATGTATGGGAAAAAAGCATTGCTTGTCTATGACTGTTTTTCGTTTCCCAGTTTTCAGTGGTCGAGTTGAAAATCTGTAATCCTGTCTTTGGAAACTTCCATTGCTATTTTCTGTTCTATCCCCTTCCTAATTTCAAATGATTATAGAATCTATATTTATATACTTTTCTTTATTTTAAACTATCCTGTCTTCTATCCCTCAATATTCCCCTGTCCCTAACTCTCTAAAGTTTCAGGTGATAAGCTGGCAGAGGCAAAATTGGTAAATGAACAGAAAGGAAAAATAGATCCAACTTGTATTTTAAATGTCCAGTTGAGGCTCTGAAACTAAGGAAACATACCTTACAGAAATTGAGTCTTTCAGGTTAAAAAGTACATTATTGTTGTTATTATCTTTAGTGGTGATAATAATGATCCATGACTAACGAATGTCAGAATCTATGTAGAAAAAACCAAGCATGTCTTTCTGTCAGAGGAGCGAATTTGAAAATATATGATCAAGAAAGTAAGGCTGCTTATCTCTGTCTCATTTTTATTGTACAGCACTGGGTCATTTTGGCAAGTATAATGTCCCTTGATAATCTGTGGGATTGGTTCCAGGAGTCCCTGTGGATACCAAAATCTTTAGTTGCTCAAATCCTTTATATAAAATGGTGTCATGCAGTTAATACAGTCAATCCTCCAACCTGTGGGTTTAACCAATCCATGACACCCACGGATACCAAGGGCCAACAGTATGGGTATTTGTGTGCACTTATGTCAAAGGAAATGTGAAGTCTGAGAATAGAGATATTATTTGTTCCTATGAGACTAAACTCAAAAGCCTCTTGATGAAAGTGAAAGAGGAGAGTGAAAAAGTTGGCTTAAAGCTCAACATTCAGAAAATGAAGATCATGGCATCTGGTCCCATTACTTCATGGGAAAGAGATGAGGAAACAGTGGAAACAGTGTCAGACTTTATTTTGGGGGGCTCCAAAATCACTGCAGATGGTGACTGCAGCCATGAAATTAAAAGATGCTTACTCTTTGGAAGAAAAGTTATGACCAACCTAGATAGCATATTGAAAAGCAGAGACATTACTTTGCCAACTAAGGTCCGTCTAGTCAAGGCTATGGTTTTTCCTGTGGTCATGTATGGATGAGAGAGTTGGACTGTGAAGAAGGCAGAAAACCGAAGAATTGATGCTTTTGAACTGAACTGGGGTGTTGGAGAAGACTCTTGAGGGTCCCTTGGACTGCAAGGAGATCCAACCAGTTCATTCTAAAGGAGATCAGTCCTGGGTGTTCTTTGGAAGGAATGATGCTAAAGCTGAAACTCCAGTACTTTGGCCACCTCATGCGAAGAGTTGACTCATTGGAAAAGACTCTGATGCTGGGAGAGATTGGGGGCAGGAGGAAAAGGGGATGACAGAGGATGAGATGGCTGGATGGCATCACCGACTCAATGAACATGAGTTTGAGTGAACTCTGGGAGTTGGTGATGGACAGGGAGGCCTGGCATTCTGTGATTCATGGGGTTGCAAAGAGTCGGACACGACTGAGCAACTGAACTGAACTGAACTGATGAGACTAAGATTGTCATGAAATCTATAATATAATTAATCTAATTTCTCTGAACTTCAAAATTAAAATGAACTAATGTGCTGATCCCCTTCATGGATCACAGTCTTGTTGTGCTGAAGGGTTTCATGTAACTCAGTGAAGCTATGAGCCATGCCATGCAGGGCCAAGGTGGACAAGTCATAGTGAAGAGTTCTGGGAAAGTGTGGTCCACTGGAAAAGGAAATGCAACCCACTCCAGTATTCTTGCCTGGAGAATCCCATGGGCAATATGGAAAGTCAAAAAGGTATGACACCAGAAGATGAAACCCCCAGGCTAGAAGATGTCCAGTATGCTACTGGGGAAGAGCAGAGGGCAACTACTAATAGCTCCAGAAGGAATGGAGCTATTGGGCCAAAGCAGAAACAATGCTCAGTTGTGGATGTGCCTAGTGGTGAAAGTGAAGTCTGATGCAGTAACCAACAAGATTGCATAGGAGCCTGGAACGGTAAGTCCATGAATCAAGATAGATTGGATGTGACCAAGCAGGAGATGGCAAGAGTGAACACAGACATCTTAGGAATCAGTGAACTAAAATGGACAGGAATGGATGACAAAAGCGTCTGAAATTCAGTATTTGGGTGCAGTCTTAAAAACAGCAGGATGATCTCAGTTCATTTCCAAGGCAAAGCATTCAGTATCACAGTGATTCAAGTCTATGCCGTAACCACTGATGCCAAAGAAATTGAAGTTGACCTGTTCTATGAAGACCTACAACACCTTCTAGAACTAACACCAGAAAAAGATGTCCTTTTCATCATAGGGGACTGGAATGCAAAAGTAGGAAGTCAAGAGATACTTGAGAGGGCGGTCCTAAGATGGCAGAGGAATAGGATGGGGAGACCACTTTCTCTCTCACAAATTCATCAAAAGAACATTTCAATGCTGAGTGAACTTCACAAAACAACTTCTGAATGCTGGCAGAGGACATCAGGCACCCAGAAAAGCAGATCATTGTCTTCAAAAGCAGGTAGGAAAAATATAAAAGATGGAAAAAAGAGACAAAAGAGGTAGGGAGGGAGCTCCGTCCCAGTAAGGGAGTCTTAAAAAGAGAGGTTTCCAAACACCAGGAAACACTCTCGTGGCCGAGTCTGTGGCGAGCCTTGGAAGCACAGAGGGAAACATAACAGGGAAGAAAAATAAATAATTAAAAGCAACAGATTATGAGCCCAACGGTAACTCCCCCAGCGGAGAAGCAGCGCAGACACCTGCATCCGCCACTAGCAAGCAGGGGCTGGCCAGGGAGGCGCGGGCTGCAGCGCTTTTTAAGAATCGGGCCAGAATGCCCCGAGCGTAACCAGAGCGAACTAACTTGGGCTAGCAGACCAGATTGTGGGATAGCTCCCACGCGAAAAGCTCTCACAAAAGACACCACCAGGACAGCACACAGAACAAAGGATGAAACAGAATTAGCCCGCTGCAGACCATCCCCCTCCGGGGACAGGCAGCCAGAGCTGGAAGGGCCGGAAGGGGGCAATCACAGCCCCAGAAAAACTTCCAAACTGCAAGCAAGTTTCTTTGCTAAGACTTCTTGGGGTTCTGGATAGTCACCATCTGCCTAATAAGGGGTGCCAGTTGTACACCCAGAAAACTGAGCAGCAGGGATGGGAAAGGCAATAAGTCTCAGGGACCTCGCTCGCCAAACTCCTGAGCTGCTCAGATCTGGGAACGGCACAAAACGCAGGCCCAACCGAGTCTGCGCCTCTGAGGACTACATGAGTGCCTGAGCTTGAGTGGCTTCCACCGGGAAGGTGCATGCAGCCTAGGGCTGGCCTCAGACGGTTCCCAGCGGAGCAACCTAGAACCTGAGCGGTGTGCGCCATGAGCGGGGACAGGCCCAGCGGGGCTGAGACACTATGAACACACGCCAGGGTTACTTGCTTGCAGCATCCCTCCCTCCCCACAGCGCGACTGAACAAGTGAGCCTAAAAAAAAAAAGTGTCGACCACCGTCCCCCTTGTGTCAGGGTGGAAAACAGACACTGAAGAGACCAGCAAACAGAAGAAGCTAAAACAGAGGGAACCACCTTGGAAGTATAGATCTTAAGAAATATAAGCCAGACCAAGGAACTATCTGAAAATGAACTGATCCAACACTGCCCACAATACCACCAGAGAAAGTCCCAGATTTACCTTTACTATTTTTTACGATCATTCTTTTTGTCTGTTGTTTTTTTCTTCTTTTCTTTTTCTTCTTCTTTTTTTAAATTTTATTTTAACATTTTTTAATTTTTAAGTTCTTAAAGCAAACGCCATATATATATATATATATATATGTATATATATATATATATATATATATTTGTGGTTGTTGGTTTTTTTAAAATAATTCATGTGACTGGTTTTTTTTTTCTTCTTCTTCATCTTTTCTTTAATATTGTATTTTTGAAAATCCAACCTCTACTCTAGATTTTTAATCTTCACTTTTTGGTATTTGTAATCAATTTTGTACCTTTAAAAACCCAATCTTCAGTACCCATTTTTACTTGAGAGTGAGATTACTGGCTTAACCGCTCTTTCCTCCTTTGGACTCTCCTTTTTCTCCACCAGGTTGCCTCTGTCTCCTCCTTCTCCCTTCTCTTCTCTACCCAACTCCGTGAATCTCTGTGTGTTCCAGACGGTGGAGAACACTTAGGGAACTATTGCTAGCTGGATCTGTCTCTCTCCTTTTCATTTCCTTCTTTTACCCTCCTGGCCACCTCTGTCTCCTTCCTCCCTCTCTTCTTCTCTGTATAACTTCATGAACATCTCTGAGCGGTCCAGACAGTGGAATGCACATAAGGAAGTGATTACTGCCTAGCTTGCTCTCTCCTCTTCTGATTCCACCTCATCTCATTCCAGTCACCTCTAACTCCCCCCTCCCTCTTCTCTTCTCCATGTAACTCAGTGAGCCTCTCTGGGTGTCCCTCAATGTGGAGAAACTTTTCATTTCTAACCTAGATATTTTATCATCGGTGCTGTATAGATGGAGAAGTCTTGAAGCTACTGTAAAAATAAAACTGAAAACCAGAAACAGGAGACTGAAGTCCAAATCCTGAGAACATCAGAGAACTCCTGACTCCAGGGAACATTAATTGATAGGAGCGCATCAAACACCTCCATACCTGCACTGAAACCAAGCACCACCCACGGGCCAACAAGTTCCAGAGTAAGACATACCATGAAAATTCTCCAGCAACACAGGAACACACCCCTGAGCTTCAATATACAGGCAGCTCAAGTTACTCCAAAACCAGTGACATCTCATAACTCATCATTGGACACTTCATTGCACTCCAGAGAGAAGAAATCGAGCTCCAGCCACCAGAACTCCGACACAAGCTTCCCTAACCAAGAAACCTTGACAAGCCACTGATAAAACCCCACCCATAGTGAGGAAACTCGATAATAAAGAGAACTCCACAAACTGTCAGAATACAGAAAGGCCACCCCAAATGCAGTAGTATAAACAAGATGAAGAGACAGGAATACCCAGCAGGTAAAGGAACAGGATAAATGCCCACCAAACCAAACAAAAGAGGAAGAGATAGGGAATCTACCTGATAAAGAATTCCAAATAATGATAGTGAAAATGATCCAAAATCTTGAAATCAAATGGAATCACAGATAAATAGTCTGGAGACAAGGATTGAGAAGATGCAAGAAAGGTTTAACAAGGACCTGGAAGAAATAAAACAGAGTCAATATATAATGAATAATGCAAAAAATGAGATCAGAAACACTCTGGAGGCAACAAATAGTAGAATAATGGAGGCAGAAGATAGGATTAGTGAAATAGAAGATAGAATGGTAGAAATAAATGAATCAGAGAGGAAAAAAGAAAAATGAATTGAAAGAAATGAGGACAATCTCAGAGACCTCCAGGACAATACGAAACGCTCCAACATTTGAATTATAGGAGTCCCAGAAGAAGAAGACAAAAAGAAAGACCATGAGAAAATACTTGAGGAGATAATAGTTGAAAACTTCCCTAAAATGGGAAAGGAAATAATCACCCAAGTCCAAGAAATTCAGAGAGTCCCAAACAGGATAAACCCAAGGCAAAACACCCCAAGACACATATTAATCCAATTAACAAAAATCAAACATAAAGAATAAATTTTAAAAACAGCAAGGGAAAAACAACAAATAACACACAAGGGGAATCCCATAAGGATAACAGCTGACCTTTCAATAGAAACTCTTCAGGCCAGGAGGGAATGGCAAGGCATACTTAAAGTGATGAAAGAAAATAACCTACAGCCCAGATTACTGTACCCAGCAAGGATCTCATTCAAATATGAAGGAGAAATCAAAAGCTTTACAGACAAGCAAAAGCTGAGAGAATTCAGCACCACCAAACCAGCTCTCCAACAAATGCTAAAGGATATTCTCTAGACAGGAAACACAAAAAGGGTGTATACACCTAAACCCAAAACAATAAAGTAAATGGCAATGGGATCATATTTATCAATAATTACCTTAAACATAAGTGGGTTGAATGCCCCAACCAAAAGGCAAAGGCTGGCTGAATGGATACAAAAACAAGACCCCTATGTATGTTGTCTACAAGAGACCCACCTCACAAGGGACACATACAGACTGAAAGTAAAGGGCTGGAAAAAGATATTCCATGCAAATAGAGACCAAAAGAAAGCAGGAGTAGCTATACTCATATCAGATAAAATAGACTTTAAAACAAAGGCTGTGAAAAGAGACAAAGAAGGCCACTACATAATGATCAAAGGATCAATCCAAGAAGAAGATATAACAATTATAAATATATATGTACCCAACATAGGAGCACCGCAATATGTAAGACAAATGCTAACAAGCATGAAAGGGGAAATTAACAATAACACAATAATAGTGGGAGACTTTAATATCCTCACACCTATGGACAGATCAACTAAACAGAAAATTAACAAAGAAACACAAATTTTACATGATACAATAGACCAGTTGGACCTAACTGATATCTATAGGACATTTCACCCCAAAACAATGAATTTCACCTTTTTCTCAAGTGCTCACGGAACTTTGTCAGGATAGATCACATCCTGGGCCATAAATCTAGCCTTGATAAATTCAAAAAAATTGAAATCATTCCAAGCATCTTTTCTGACCATAATGCACTAAGATTAGATCTCAATTACAGGAGAAAAACTATTAAAAATTCCAACATATGGAGGCTGAACAACACGCTTCTGAATAACCAACAAATCACAGAAGAAATCAAAAAAGAAATCAAAATATCTATAGAAATGAATGAAAATGAAAACACAACAACCCAAAACCTGTGGGACACTATAAAAGCAGTGTTAAGGGGAAAGTTCATAGCAAAACAGGCATACCTCAAGAAACAAGAAAAAAGTCAAATAAATAACCTAACTCTACACCTAAAGCAACTAGAAAAGGAAGAAATGGAGAACTCCAGGTTTAGTAGAAGGAAAGAAGTCTTAAAAATTAGGGCAGAAATAAATGCAAAAGAAACAAAAGAGACCATAGCAAAAATCAACAAAGCCAAAAGCTGGTTCTTTGAAAGGATAAATAAAATTGACAAACCATTAGCCAAACTCATCAAGAAGCAAAGAGAGAAAAATCAAATCAATAAAATTAGATATGAAAATGGAGAGATCACAACAGACAACACAGAAATACAAAGGATCATAAGAGACTACTATCAGCAATTATATGCCAATAAAATGGACAATGTGGAAGAAATGGACAAATTCTTAGAAAAGCACAACTTTCCAAAACTGAATCAGGAAGACATAGAAAATCTTAACAGACCCATCACAAGCATGGAAATTGAAACTGTAATCAGAAATCTTCCAGCAAACAAAAGCCCAGGTCCAGACGGCTTCACAGCTGAATTCTACCAAAAATTTCGAGAAGAGCTGACACCTATCCTACTGAAACTCTTCCAGAAAATTGCAGAGGAAGGTAAACTTCCAAACTCATTCTATGAGGCCACCATCACCCTAATACCAAAACCTGACAAAGATGCCACAAGGAAAGAAACCTAAGGTCGATATCACTGATGAACATAGATGCAAAAATCCTTAACAAAATTCTGCAATCAGAATCCAGCAACACATTAAAAAGATCATACACCATGACCAAGTGGGCTTTATCCCAGGGATGCAAGGATTCTTCAATATCCGCAAATCAATCAATGTAATTCACCACATTAACAAATTGAAATATAAAAGCCATATGATTATCTGAATAGATGCATAGAAAGCCTTTGACAAATTTCAACATCCATTTATGATAAAAACTCTCTGGAAAGCAGGAATAGAAGGAACATACTTCAACATAATAAAAGCTATCTATGACAAACCCACAGCAAACATTATCCTCAGTGGTGAAAAATTGAAAGCATTTCCCCTAAAGTCAGGAAGAAGACAAGGGTGCCCACTTTCACCACTACTATTCAACATAGTTCTGGAAGTTTTGGCCACAGCAATCAGAGCAGAAAAAGAAATAAAAGGAATCCAAATTGGAAAAGAAGAAGTAAAACTCTCACTGTTTGCAGATGACATGATCCTCTACATAGAAAACCCTAAAGACTCCACCAGAAAATTACTAGAACTAATCAATGAATATAGTAAAGTTGCGGGATATTAAATTAACACACAGAAATCCCTTGCATTCCTATACACTAATAATGAGAAAGTAGAAAAAGAAATTAAGGAAACAATTCCATTCACCATTGCAACGAAAAGAGTAAAATACTTAGGAATATATCTACCTAAAGAAACTAAAGACCTATATATAGAAAACTATAAAACACTGATGAAAGAAATCAAAAAGGACACTAATAGATGGAGAAATATACCATGCTCATGGATCAGAAGAATCAATATAGTGAAAATGAGTATACTACCCAAAGCAATCTACAGATTCAATGCAATCCCTATCAAGCTACCAGCGGTATTTTTCACAGAGCTAGAACAAATAATGTCACAATTTGTATGGAAATACAAAAAAAAAAAAAAAAAAAACAACCTCAAATAGCCAAAGCAATCTTGAGAAAGAAGAATGGAACTGGAGGAATCAACCTGCCTGACTTCAGGCTCTACTACAAAGCCACAGTCATCAAGACAGTATGGTACTGGCACAAAGACAGAAATATAGATCAATGGAACAAAATAGAAAGCCCAGAGATAAATCCACACACCTATGGACACCTTATCTTCGACAAAGGAGGCAAGAATATACAATGGATTAAAGACAATCTCTTTAACAAGTGGTGCTGGGAAAACTGGTCAACCATTTGTAAAAGAATGAAACTAGAACACTTTCTAACACCACACACAAAAATAAACTCAAAATGGATTAAAGATCTAAATGTAAGACCAGAAACTATGAAACTCCTAGAGGAGAACATAGGCAAAACACTCTCTGACATAAATCACAGCAGGATCCTCTATGATCCACTTCCCAGAATACTGGAAATAAAAGCAAAAATAAACAAATAGGATCTAATTAAAATTAAAAGTTTCTGCACAACAAAGGAAAATATAAGCAAGGTGAAAAGACAGCCTTCGGAATGGGAGAAAATAATAGCAAATGAAGCAACCGACAAACCACTAATCTCAAAAATATACAAGCAACTTATGCAGCTCAATTCCAGAAAAATAAACGACCCAATCAAAAAATGGGCCAAAGAACTAAATAGACATTTCTCCAAAGAAGACATACGGATGGCTAACAAACACATGAGAAAATGCTCAACGTCACTCATTATTAGAGAAATGCAAATCAAAACCACAATGAGATACCACTTCACACCAGTCAGAATGTCTGCGATCCAAAAGTCTGCAAGCAATAAATGCTGGAGAGGGTGTGGAGAAAAGGGAACCCTCTTACACTGTTGGTGGGAATGCAAACTAGTATGGCCACTATGGAGAACAGTGTGGAGATTCCTTTAAAAACTACAAATAGACCACCTTATGACCCAGCAATCCCACTGCTGGGCATACACACCAAGCAAACCAGAATTGAAAGAGACATGTGTACCCCAATGTTCATCGCAGCACTGTTTATAATATCCAGGACATGGAAACGACCTAGATGTCCATCAGCAGATGAATGGATAAGAAAGCTGTGGTACATATACACAATGGAGTATTACTCAGCCATTAAAAAGAATACATTTGAATCAGTTCTAATGAGGTGGATGAAACTGGAGCCGATTATACAGAGTGAAGTAAGCCAGAAAGAAAAACACCAATATAGATATATATGGAATTTATCTAACACATATATATGGAATTTAGAAAGATGGTAATGATAACCCTATATGCGAGACAGCAAAAGAGACACAGATGTAAAGAACAGACTTCTGGACTCTGTGGGAGAGGGAGGCAGTGGGATGATTTGGGAGAATGGCATTGAAACATGTATACTATCATGTAAGAAACAAATCGCTAGTCTAGGTTTGATACAGGATACAGGATGCTTGGGGCTGGTGCACTGGGATGACCCAGAGAGATGATATGGGGAGGGTGGTGGGAGGGGGGTTCAGGGTTGGGAACTCATGTACATCTGGGGTGGATTCATGTCAATGTATGGCAAAACCAATACAGTATTGTAAAGTAAAAAAATAAAATAAAATAAAGAGATACTTAAGTAATAGGCAAGTTTAATCTTAGTGTACAAAATGAAGCAAAGCCAAAGCTAACAGTTTTGTCAAGAGAACACACTGGTCATAGCAAACACCCTTTTCCAACAACACAAGAGACGACTCTACACATGGACATTACCAGATGGTCAATACAGGAATCAGATTGATTATGTTCTTTGCAGCCAAAGATGGAGACACTCTATACAGTCAGTAAAAATAAGACCTGGAGCTTCCTGTGGCTCAGATCATGAGTTCTTCATTGCAAAATTCAGGCTTAGCTTTAAGAAAGTAGGGAAAACCATTAGGCCATTCAAGGCCATTCAAGTATGACCTAAATCAAATCCCTTATGGCTATACAGTGGAGGTGATGAATAGATTCAAGGGATTATCTGGCAGACAGAGTGCCTTAAGAACTATGGAAAGAGGTTTGTAATGGTGTACAGGAGGCAGTAATCAAGACCATCCCCAAGGGAAAGAAATGCAAGAAGGCAAAGTGGTTGTCTGAGGAAGCTTTACAAATAGCTTAGGAAAGAAGAGAAGCAAAAGGCAAGGGAGAAAGGGAGAGATATACCCAACTGAATGCAGACTTCCAGAGAAGAGCAAGGAAAGATAAGAAGGGCTTTTATATACCCAACTGAACAGAGTTCCAGAGAAGAGCAAGGAAATATAAGGAGGGCTTCTTAAATGAACGATGTAAAGAAATAGAGGAAAACAATAGAATGGGAAAGACTAGAGATCTCTTCAAGAAAACTGGAGCTATCAAGGGAGCGACATGTAAGGATGGGCATGATAAAGGACAGAAATGATAAGAACCTAACAGAAGCAGAAGAGATTAAGATGAGATGGCAAGAATACATAGAAGAACTATATTAGAAAGGTCTTAAAGACCTAGATAACCACGATGGTGTGGTCATTCCCTTAGAGCCACACATCTTGGAGTGTGAAGTCAAGTGGGTCTTAGGAAGCATCACTATGAACAAAGCTAGAGGAGGTGATGGAATTCCAGCTGAGCTGGAATCCTAAAAGATGATGCTGTGAAAGTGCTGCACTCAATATGCCAGGAAATTTGGAAAACTCGGCAGTGGCCACAGGACTGAAAAAAGGTCAGTTTTCATTCCAATCCCAAAGAAGGGCAGTGCCAAAGAATGTTCAGACTATCACACAATTGCACTCATTTCACATGCTAGCAAGATTATGGTCAAAATCCTTCAGGCTAGACTTCAACAGTATGTGAACCAAGAACTTCCAGTTGTACATGTTGGAAGTTGGGTTTTGAAGAGGCAGAGGAACTAGAGATCAAATTGCCCAAAATTTGTTGGATCATGAAGAAAGCAAAGGAGTTCCAGAAAAACATCTACTTCTGCTTCATAGGCTACACTAAAGCCTTTAACTGTGTTCAGTTCAGTTCAGTTCAGTCACTCAGTCGTATCTGACTCTTTGCAACCTCATGAATCACAGCATGCCCGGCCTCCTTGTCCATCACCAACTCCTGGAGTTCACTCAGATTAATGTTCATTGAGTCAGTGATGCCATCCAGCCATCTCATCCTCGGTCGTCCCCTTCTCCTGCTGCCCTCAATCCCTCCCAGCACCAGAGTCTTTTCCAATGAGTCAACTGTTCGCATGAGGTGTCCAAAGTACTGGAGTTTCAGCTTTAGCATCAGTCCTTCCAAAGAAATCCCAGGGTTGATCTCCTTCAGAATGGACTATTTGGATCTGCTTGCAGTCCAAGGGACTCTCAAGAGTCTTCTCCAACACCACAGTTCAAAAGCATCAATTCTTTGGCGCTCAGCCTTCTTCACAGTCCAACTCTCACATCCATACATGACCACAGGAAAAACCTTGACTAGACGGACCTTTGTTGGCAAAGTAATATCTCTGCTTTTGAATATGCTGTCTAGATTGGTCATAACTTTTCTTCCAAGGAGTAAGCGTCTTTTAATTTCATGGCTGCAGTCACCATCTGCAGTGATTTTGGAGCCCACAAAAATAAAGTCTGACACTGTTTCCAATGTTTCCCCATCTCTTTCCCATAAAGTGATGGGACCAGATGCCATGATCTTCATTTTCTGAATGTTGAGCTTTAAGCCAACTTTTTCACTGTCCTCTTTCACTTTCATCAAGAGGCTTTTGAGTTCCTCTTCACTTTCTGCCATAAGGGTGGTGTCATCTGCATATCTGAGGTTATTGATATTTCTCCTGGCGATCTTGATTCCAGTTTGTGTTTCTTCCAGTCCAGCATTTCTCATGATGTACTCTGCATATGGAAAATTCTTCAAGAGATGGGAGTACCAGACCACCTTGCCTGTTTCCTGAGAAACCTGTATGTGGGGCAAGAAGCAACAGGTAGAACCTAAGTTGAGCAACTTACTGATTCAAAATTGGAAAAGTCATATGACAAAGCTGTATATTTTCACTCTGCTTATTTAACTTCTCTGCAGAGTACATCATGAGAAATGCTGGGCTGGATGAATCACAACCTGGAATTAAGACTACTCAGAGAAAGATCAATAACCTCAGATATGCAGACAATACCATTCTAATGGCAGAAAGTGAAGAGGAACTAAAGAGCCTCTTGATGAGGGTGAATCTAGAGGAGAGTGAAAAAGCTGGCTTAAAACTCAACTTTAAAAAAACTAAGCTAATGGCATCCAGTCCCATCACTGCAGGGCAAATAGAAGGGGAAAAAGTGGAAGCAGTGACAGATTTTATTTTCTTGGGCTGCAAAATCACTGTGGAGAGTTAATGCAGCTGTGAAATTAAAGGACATGGGGTCGCAAAGAGTTGAATGTGACTTAGTGACTGAACAACAACAATAACAGTAAGATGTGCTGATAATGAGTAATCCTAATCGCTTACTCCTTGGAAGGAAAGTTATGACCAACCTAGATAGCATATTGAAAAGCAGAGATATTACTTTGCCACAAAGGTCCGTCTAGTCAAGGCTATGGTTTTCCAGTGGTCATGTATGGATGTGAAAGTTGGACTGTGAAGAAAGCTGAGCACTGAAGAATTGATGCTTTTGAACTGTGGTGTTGGAGAAGACTTTTGTGAGTCCCTTGGACTGCAGGGAGATTCAACCAGTGCATCCTAAAGGAGACCAATCCTGGGTGTTCATTGGAAGGACTGATGCTGAGGCTGAAACTCCAATACTTTGGCCACCTCATGCAAAGAGTTGACTCACTGGAAAAGACCCTGATGTTGGGAGGGATTGAGGGCAGGAGGAGAAGGGGACAACGGAGGATGAGATGGCTGGATGGTATCACTGACTCGATGCACATGAGTTTGGGTGAACTCCAGGAGTTGGTGATGGACAGGGAGTCCTGGCGTGCTGCAATTCATGGGGTCACAAAGAGTCGGACACGACTGAGTGATTGAGCTGAACTGAACTGAATCTGTAATATTTACTGAGGACTTCTTGTGTGTCAGGTATTGTGATAAATGCTGTCTTTATGTTATTTCATCTAATCTTTTCAGTGACTCAGTGCCATAGGGTAAATTACTATTCTATTATATATATGAGGAAACTGAGGCTCATAAGAGTTAGGTAACTTGTCCAGGTAAAGTAAGGTAATGTTGACAATCTAGATGTAATAGTATCTGGTAGGGTTGTTGTTTTCCAATCTGAAAAGAAACATTTATTGAGCACTTTCTATATGCCAGAGAGTTTCATATACATTATTGTATTTAGTCTTTAAAACAGTCCTTTGGGGTAAGGCATGAATATTCCTACTGTAGAGACGAGGAAACTGAGGTTCAGCAAGGTCAGGTGTCTTGTTCAAGACAATGCAGGCCAAAAGCGATGAAGCTAGGCTTTGAGTCCAAATCTTCTGACTTCAAATTGGAAAAGTGTCTCAAAATTGCAAAAGTGGTAACACACTTGGAAATCCTAGTTGTTGTAGATTGCAACTAGGAATATTGTGCTCGTTTTGGGACATGGGAACAGAATGACATGTTTAATTCCAATGCCAGAACTATGAATAATTTTAGTTACAAAAAATAAATTGGCATGTATAAAATAAAAAATATCAGCCTGTGGCTATGACCCACGTGTGCCACTCAGCTCTCCCTTCAAGAGAGAGCCCACCTCAGGTTTTGTACCTTTGCGTCTGCTCTGGTCTTCACACTGAGACCATGTTCTCCCCAGCTAATGACCAGGCATGATGGAGTTAATGGTGTTGGGCCATTTTTGTTCAGTGTAAAACTTCTCAATGGGCAGCCATCTCTCTGAGATGCCACATAGATCTGGCTGAGACCCTCACAGAGGTCACTGCAATCTGAGGCTCTTGTACCACGTCCTTCTTCCCTCCTTCTCTAGAAACATGATCTGAAGTCACTCTTAGGCTGCTCCCTCTCCCACTCCCTTTTGTTCTTCATAAACCTGCATGCCTGTATGCTAAATCACTTCAGTTGTGCTCGACTCTGTGCAATCCTATGAACTGTACCCTTCCAGACTCTTCTCTCCATGGGATTCTCCAGGAAGGAATACTGGAGAGGGTTGCCATGCCCTCCTCCAGGGGATCTTCTTGCCCCGGGGATTGAACCCGCGTCTCTTATGTCTCCTGCATTGGCAGGTGGGTTGTTTACCATTAGCGCAATCTGGGAAAACGTTCATAAACATTTCCCCCAGTAAAATCTAATTCTGTTTCCTGGAAGTCCTATTTCCTGGAGGTCCCCAAACTGATACAGAACCTAAAAAACTATTGTTTGTGAAAAAATAGCAGTGAGCTTAGTATTGTTTATTAATATTTATTTGCTATTTTATCATTTATTTTGATAATTGCTTATATTTGCTAGCATATAAGTGATACCAACATGTTAAGTAAAAGTAGTGAAGAGATAACATACTTTAAAAAATGGAGATAGTCTAATCAAGAATCTAACTTGGGGCAACTAAGCCAGTGTGCCTCAATGACTAAAGCCTCCATGCCCTAGAAAACGTGCTCCCCAAGAGAACCACCACATGACAAGCCCACACACCACAGCAAAGAGTATCCCCTGCTCACAACAAGTAGAGAAGTCTCTCATGGAGCGACAAAGACCCAGTGCAGCCAAAAAGAATAAGTAACTAAATATATTTATATAGTTGCAAAACAAAGACATAAATAGTATTTATAGAGTTGCAAAATAAATGAGTATGAAATGGGTAAGAAATGTACAGTGTGGGGAATATAGTCAATAATTATATAATGTCTTTGTATGGTGACTATACTTATCAGTATGAAATGTGAAGAAATATCCAATCACTGTGTTGTGTAATAGGAACTAATATAGCATTGTAGGTCACTTACACTTCAAAAACAAATTCATAGAAAAAGAGATATCAAATTTGTGGTTACAGGAGGCCAGGGATAGGGAAGGGGAATTGGATAGCTACAGTCAAAGATAGAAACTCCAGTTATAAGATAAAGTACTAGGCATGTAATACACAACCTGATAAATACAATTAACACTGATGTATGTTATACACAAAGTTGATAGAGTAAATTCTGAGTTCTAATCACCGGGAAACACATTTTTTTTTCTTATTTCTTTGATTTTGTACCTATGTGGGTTCACTAAGTTTATTGTGATTACAATTTCATGAAGGCTAATCAGTATGCTATGCACTG
Source organism: Ovis aries (assembly GCF_016772045.2). Lineage (NCBI taxonomy): Eukaryota > Metazoa > Chordata > Mammalia > Artiodactyla > Bovidae > Ovis > Ovis aries. The sequence goes on along the minus strand of NC_056059.1, from coordinate 71,427,297 downwards.
TAAACTTAAAAAACTGAAAAGAGAAAGAATGGGCTTGGGCAAATATTACTGTGTCAGTACTGGCTCACTAGTTGTGACAAATGTGGGGTAGTAATATAAGTAATACCAGACCACCTAACCTGCCTCTTGAGAAATCTGTATGCAGGTCAGGAAGCAACAGTTAGAACTGGACATGGAACAACAGACTGGTTCCAAGTGGGAAAAGGAGTGCGTCAAGGCTGTATATTGTCACCCTGCTTATTTAACTTCTATGCAGAGTACATCATGAGAAACGCTGGACTGGAAGAAACACAAGCTGGAATCAAGATTGCCGGGAGAAATATCAATCACCTCAGATATGCAGATGACACCACCCTTATGGCAGAAAGTGAAAGATGAGAGCGAAAAAGTTGGCTTAAAGCTCAACATTCAGAAAATGAAGATCATGACATATGGTCCCATCACTTCATGGGAAAGAGATGGGGAAACAGTAGAAACAGTGTCAGACTTTATTTTGGGGGGCTCCAAAATCACTACAGATGGTGACTGCAGCCATGAAATTAAAAGACGCTTACTCCTTGGAAGAAAAGTTATGATCAACCTAGATAGTATATTCAAAATCAGAGACATTACTTTGCCAACTAAGGTCCATCTAGTCAAGGCTATGGTTTTTCCAGTAGTCATGTATGGATGTGAGAGTTGTACTGTGAAGAAGACTGAGTGCCGAAGAATTGATGCTTTTGAACTGTGGTGTTGGAAAAGACTCTTGAGAGTCCTTTGGACTGCAAGGAGATCCAACCGGTCCATTCTGAAGGAGATCAGTCCTGGGATTACTTTGGAAGGAAGGATGCTAAAGCTGAAGCTCCAGTACCTTGGCCACCTCATGTGAAGAGTTGACTCACTGGAAAAGACTTGGATGCTGGGAGGGATTGGGGGCAGGAGGAGAAGGGGACTACAGAGGATGAGATGGCTGGATGGCATCACGGACTCGATGGACGTGAGTCTGAGTGAACCTCGGGAGTTGGTGATGGACAGGGAGGCCTGGCATGCTGCGATTCGTGGGGTCACGAAGAGTCAGACATGACTGCGTGACTGAAATGAACTGAACTGAACTGAATACAAGATAGTAACATTAGGGGAAAGCAGGTGACGGGGATACTGGGACTCTTTGTATTATCTTTGCAGCTTTTTCATAAATCTGAAACTATTCTAAAATAAAGGGTTTATTATAACATAAATACAATTTTTAGTCAAATTTGAGGTATCATATAAGAGAATTGTAAGTATAACCACATAGATGTTTTAATTTTGCAAGTTCAGAAAATTGATTTTCTTCCCACCCATGGATGAACTGACCAAGAGAGATTTATTACCTTGGTCAGTTCCTCGTGTCAGTTAAGTTCATACTAAAATAATTTATAAACCCAAATTCCAGCTAATTGATTTATAATGAGAAACACACCAGGCCAAATCAATTAATGGGAATTATCTGCATAGGTTGTTGTCAGTTCAGTTCACTTCAGTCGCTCAGTCATCTCTGACTCTTTGAGACCCCATGAATCGCAGCACGACAGGCCTCCCTGTCCATCACCAACTCCCAGAGTTCACCCAAACTCATGTCCATCGAGTCGGTGATGCCATCCAGCCATCTCATCCTCTGTCATCCCCTTCTCCTCCTGCCCCCAATCCCTCCCAGCATTAGAGTCTTTTCCAGTGAGTCAACTCTTCACATGAGGTGGCCAAAGTATTGGAGTTTCAGCTTTAGCATCATTCCTTCCAAAGAACACCCAGGACTGATCTCCTTCAGAAGGACTGGTTGGATCTTCTTGCAGTCCAAAGGACTCTCAAGTGTCTTCTCCAACACCACAGTTAAAGCATCAATTCTTCGGTGCTCAGCTTTCTTCACAGTCCAACTCTCACATCCATACATGACCACTGGAAAAACCATAGCCTTAACTAGATGGACCTTTGCTGGCAAAGTAATATCTCAGGTCTTCAATATGCTACCTAGGTTGGTCATAACTTCCCTTCCAAGGAGTAAGCGTCTTTTAATTTCATGGCTACAGTCACCATCTGCAGTGATTTTGGAGCCCCCAAAATAAAGTCAGCCACTGTTTCCAATGTTTCCCCATCTATTTCCCATGAAGTGATGGGACCAGATGCCATGATCTTTGTTTTCTGAATGTTGAGCTTTAAGCCAACTTTTTTACTCTCCTCTTTCACTTTCTTCAAGAGGCTTTTGAGTTCCTCTTCACTTTCTGCCATAAGGGTGGTGTCATCTGCATATCTGAGGTTATTGATCTTTCTCTGAGTAGCCTTAATTCCAGCTTGTGCTTCTTCCAGCCCAGCATTTCTCATGATGTACTCTGCATAGAAGTTAAATAGGCAGGGTGGCAATATACAGCCTTGACGTACTCCTTTTCCTATTTGGAACCAGTCTGTTGTTCCATGTCCAGTTCTAACTGTTGCTTCCTGACTTGCATACACCAGCAAATTTGGAAAACTCAGCAGTGGCCACAGGACTGGAAAAGGTCAGTTTTCATTCCAATCCCAAAGAAAGGCAATGCCAAAGAATGCTCAAACTACCGCACAACTGCACTCATCTCACATGCTGGTAAAATTCTCCAAGCCAGGCTTCAGCAACATGTGAACTGTGAACTTCCAGATGTTTAAGCTGGTTTTAGAAAAGGCAGAGGAACCAGAGATCAAATTGCCAACATCTGCTGGATCTTTGAAAAAGGAAGAGAGTTCCAGAAAAACATCTATTTCTGCTTTATTGGCTATGCCAAAGCCTTTGACTGTGTGGATCACAGTAAACTGTGGAAAATTCTGAAAGAGATGGAAATACCAGACCACTTGACCTGCCTCTTGAGAAACCTATATGCAGGTCAGGAAGCAACAATTAGAACTGGACATGGAACAACAGACTAGTTCCAAATAAGAATAGGAGTACATCAAGGCTGCATATTGTTACCCTGCTTATTTAACTTACATGCCAAGCATATCATGAGAAATGCTGGGCTGGAAGAACCACAGGCTGGAATCAAGATTGCCAAGAGAAATATCAATCACCTCAGATTTGCAACTGACACCACCCTCATGGCAGAAAGTGAAGAGGAACTAAAAATCCTCTTGATGAAAGTGTAAGTGGAGAGTGAAAAAGTTGGCTTAAAGCTCAATCAATAATATGATTTTAAAAAGTTAATATAAGCAAAGATTAATTTTCTTTTTTGCTTGGATCTGGCTGTATGTCTGATACAAACAGATACTTTCCAAAAGAGGGAGCAAAGAAAGCATCAGTGGAATAAATGTATAGCTTCCCAAGTTCACTGCATGGAATTAGAAATTCACTGATACAAATATAGATATGTTTGTTTAAAAGAAAATCTGTGTCATAACTATGATGGTTAATTTTATTTGTCATCTTAGCTAGGCTACAGTGCCAGTTGTTTGGTCCAGTACCAGTATAGATGTTGCTGAGATTGTTTTTACTAAAGGAGATTAGCATTTTCTATCAGTAGACTTTGAGTAAATCATGTTATCCTCCATAATGCAGTGGGTCTTGTCTAATCAGTTGAAGGTCATAAGGCAAAGATGGGGGACTCCTAAAGAGGAAGGAATTCTGCCTCCAGACTGTAACATAGGAACCCTCCCTGAATTGAATAAATATTCTTTTTAAAATCATTTTAATTTTTACCTCTACTAGTTTGGAAGCTATTTGTGGTATTTCCATACTTTCATTGGTAACCCAATCAATCACAACATGCTAACTTAACTTACCAAAGTCTTAATTTCATTGAAACCTTTACTCAGCTTCCAGATTACACAAGGACTTTAGAACAAATTACCAACATATAGTGGATCATAAAAAAGCAGGAGAATTCCAAAAAAACATCTACTTCAGCTTCATTGACTATGCTAAATCCTTTGACTGTGTGGATCATGACCAACTGTGGAATATTCTTAATGAGATGGGACTACCAGGCCACAATACCTGCCTCCTGAGAAACCTGTATGCAGGACAAGAAACAACAGTTTGAACTGGATATGGAACAATAAACTGGTTCAAAACCAGGAAAGGAGTATGTCAAGGCTGTATATTGTCACCCTGTTTATTTAATTTCTGTGCAGAGTACATCACGTGAAATACTGGACTGGATGAATCACAAGCTGGAGTCAAGATTGCTGGGAAAAATATCAACAACCTCAGATATGCAGATGATATCACTTTAATGGCAGAAAGTGAAGGGGAACTAAAGAGCCTGTTGATGAAGATGAAAAAGGAGAGTGAAAAAGCTGGCTTAAAACTCAACATTCAAAAGCGAAGATCATGGCATCTGGTCCTATCACTTCATGGCAAACAGATTGGGAAAATGTGGAAACAGCGTCAGATTTCATTTTCTTGAGCTCCACAATCAATGTAGATGGTGACTGCAGCCCCCAAATTGGAAGAATAGCTATGACAAACCTAGACACTGTGTTAAAAAGCAGAGACATTACTTTGCTGACAAAGGTCCAAATAGTCAAAGCTATGGTTTTTCTAGTAGTCATGTACAGATGTGAGAGCTGGACTATAAAGAAGGCTGAGGGCCAAAGAATTGATGCTTTCGAACTGCGGTGCTGGAGAAGACTCTTGACAGTCCTTTGGACAGCATGGAGATCAAAACAGTCAATCCTAAAGGAAATTAACCCTGAATATTCACTAAAAGGACTGATGCTGAAGCTGAAGCTCCAATAACTTTGGCCACCTGATGTGAAGAACTGACTCACTGGAAGAATCCCTAATGCTGGGAAAGACTGAAGGCAAGAGGAGAAGAGGGTAACCCAGGATGAGATCGTTGAATGGCATCACTGACTGAATGAACGTGAGTTTGCGCAAACTCTGGGATATAGTGAAGGATGGGGAAGCCTGGCATGCTGCAGTTCATGGGGTTGCAAGGAGTCAGACACAACTTAGTGACTAAACAACAACTTCATATATGCCTTTCATGGGGCTTTCCAGCTGGCACTAGTGTTAAAGAACCCACCTGCCAGTACAGGAGTGTAAGAGATGTGGGTTCGATCCCTGGGTCGGAAAGATCCCCTGGAGGAGAGAGCATGGCAACCCACTTCACTATTCTTGCCTAGAGAATACCATGGACAGAGGAGCCTGGTGGGCTTTAGTCTATAAGGTCATCAAGAGTTGGACTCAACTGAAGTGACAGCTCAGAACAGCACAGCATACCTCTCATAATTTAAATCTTATTGTCTGACAGTTTGAGTATATCTTTTAAGTAAAATTTAAAAGTTCTAATAAACACTAATATTATCATATATATGGAATTTAGGAAGATGGCAATGACGACCCTGTATGCAAGACAGGGAAAGAGACACAGATGTGTATAACGGACTTTTGGACTCAGAGGGAGAGGGAGAGGGTGGGATGATTTGGGAGAATGACATTCTAACATGTATACTATCATGTAAGAATTGAATCGCCAGTCTATGTCTGACGCAGGATGCAGCATGCTTGGGGCTGGTGCATGGGGATGACCCAGAGAGATGTTATGGGGAGGGAGGTGGGAGGGGGGTTCATGTTTGGGAACGCATGTAAGAATTAAAGATTTTAAAATTAAAAAAATAAAAAACTAAAAAAATAAAAATAAAAAATAAAAAAAAGAAGATGAATGAAAAAAGAAAAAAAAAAACCTGCCCAAGTTTATAGCCTTTGGACTCAAGACCGCAACACCAACTCTTGCCAGAATTTCCTGCTTACAGCCTGCCCTATAGATTATGGACATGCCAGCCTCACAATTATGAGTCAATTGTGAGACAACTCCTTAAACTGGATCTCCTTCTATATACCTTATTGGTTTTATTTCTCTTGTGAACCCTAATACATTGATCAGTTGCACCCAAATCCCTTCTGTTATGTGTTATTTTTACTACTATCAATTGTGAAGGGAGATGCATGCTGACTTTGTCTTAGATTTTGAACGCCATGTTCCCTTTGGGCTGATGGCCCTCTGTTGACTCCAACTGATACATAGCAGATTTTTAAAAACATTGAGAAGAGTATTTGTTTAAAGAAATCAGCTTTCTTAAATTGCATTAAGATCATTTACTTATTATTTTTAATTGTGGTAAATACAGAATGAAGCAGAGCAAAGGCTAATAGAGTTTTGCCAAGAGAACGTACTGTCATGGCAAACACCCTCTTCCAACAACACAGGAGAAGACTCTACACATGGACATCACCAGGTTGATTATATTCTTTGCAGTCAAAGATGGAGAAGCTCTATGCAGTCAGCAAAAACAAGACCAGGAGCTGACTGTGGCTCAGATCATGAACTTCTTATTGCCAAATTCAGACTTACATTGAAGAAAGTGGGGGAAACCACTAGACCATTCAGGTATGACCTAAATCAAATCCCTTCCAATTATACAGTGGTAGTGACAAATAGATTTAAGGGGCTAGATCTGATAGACAGAGTGCCTGATGAACTATGGACAGAGGTTCATGACACTGTACAGGAGATAGGGAGAAAGATCATCCCCAAGAAAAAGAAATGCAAAAAAGCAAAATGACCGTCTGAGGAGGCCTTACAAATAGCTGTGAAAAGAAGAGAAGTGAAAAGCAAAGGAGGAAAGGAAAGATATACCCATTCGAATGGAGAGTTCCAAAGAATAGCAAGGAGATGTAAGAAAGCCTTCCTCAGTGATCATTGCAACGAAATAGAGGAAAACAACAGAATGGGAAAGACTAGAGATCTCTTCAAGAAAATTAGAGATACCAAGGGAACATGTCATGCAAAGATGGACTTGATAAAGGACAAAAATGGTATGGACCTAACAGAAGCAGAAGATATTAAGAAGAGGTGGCAAGAATACACAGAAGAAGTGTATAAAAAAGATCTTCATGACCCAGATAATCATGATGGTGTGATCACTCACCTAGAGCCAGACATCATGGAATGTGAAGTCAAGTGGGCCTTAGAAAGCATCACTATGAACAAAGCTAGTGGAGATGATGGAATTCCAGTTTAGCTATTTCAAATCCTAAAAGATCATGCTGCGAAAGTGCTGCACTCAATATGCCAGCAAATTTGGAAAACTCAGCAGTGGTCATGGGACTGGAAAAGGTCAGTTTTCATTCCAATCCCAAAGAAACGCAATGCCAAAGAATGCTCAAACTACTGCACAATTGTACTCATCTCAAACGCTAGTAAAGTAATGCTCAAAATTCTCCAAGCCAGACTTCAGCAACATGTGAACCGTGAACTCCCTGATGTTCAAGCTGGTTTTAGAAAAGGCAGAGGAACCAGAGATCAAATTGCCAACATCCACTGGATCATGGAAAAAGCAAGAGAGTTCCAGAAAAACATCTATTTCTGCTCTATTGACTATGCCAAAGCCTTTGACTGCATGGATCACAGTAAACTGTGGAAAATTCTGAAAGAGATGGGAATACCAGACCACCTGACCTGCCTCTTGAGAAATCTATGCAAGTCAGGAAGCAACAGTTAGAACTAGACATGGAACAACAGACTGGTTCCAAATGGAAAAGGGGTACATCAAGCCTGTATATTGTCACCCTGCTTATTTAACTTACATGCAGAGTACATCATGAGAAATGCTGGGCTGGATGAAGCACAACCTGGAATCAAGATTGCTGGGAAAATATCAATAACCTCAGATATGCAGATGACACCACCCTTATGGCAGAAAGTGAAGAAGAGCTAAAAAGCCTTTTGATGAAAGTGAAAGAGGAGAGTGAAAAAGTTGGCTTAAAGCTCAACATTCATAAAATGAAGATTATGGCATCTCATCCCATCACTTCATGGGAAATAGATGGGAAACAGTGGAAACAGTGGTTGACTCTATTTTTCTGGGCTCCAAAATCAGTGTGAATGGTGACTACAGCCATGAAATTAAAAGATGGTTACTCCTTGGAAGGAAAGTTATGACCAACCTAGATAGCATATTAAAAAGCAGAGACATTACTTTGCCAACAAAGGCCCGTATAGTCAAAGCTATGGTTTTTCCAGTGGTCATGTATGGATGTGAGAGTTGGAATGTAAAGAAAGCTGAGCACCGAAGAATTGATGCTTTTGAACTGTGGTGTTGGAGGAGACTCTTGAGAGCACCTTGGACTGCAAGAAGATCCAGTCAATCCATCTTAAAGGAGACCAGTCCTGGGTGTTCATTGGAAGGACTGATGTTGAAGCTGAAATTCCAGTACTTTGGCCACCTGATGCAAAGAGCTGACTCATTTGAAAAGACCCTGATGCTGGAAAAGATTGAGGGCAGGAGGAGAAAAGGATGACAGAGGATGAGATGGTTGGATGGCATCACCGACTCGATGGACATGAGTTTGGATAAACACCGGCAGTTGGTGATGGACAGGGAGGCCTGGTGTGCTGCAGTCCATGGGGTCGCAAAAAGTCGGACATGACTGTGCTACTGAAGTACTATTACTACAACATGTAGCATAAAATTTACCATCTTAACCATTTTTAGATGTACAGTCCAGTATTGTTAAATATATTCACATTGGTGTGAAACAGACCTCCAGTACTCCTTTATTCTTACAAAACTGAAATTCTGTACCCATTAAATAACTTGCCATTTCTCTCTACCCCACCCCCACAACTCCTGAAGACCACCATTCTACTTTCTGTCTGTATGAGTCTAGATACCTCACATAGGTAGAATCATATGGTATTTGTATTTTTGTGACTAGTGTATTCATGTGGCATAATGTCCTCAAGGTTTATCTGTGTTATAGCATCTGTCCAAATTTTCTTCCTTTTTAAGGCTAAATACTATCCTATTGTATGTATATACCATATTTTGTTTATCCATTCATCTGTTGATGGGCATTTGGGTTTCTGCCTCTTGGTAATTGTGCGTAATGCTGCTATGATTATGGTTATATAAGTATTTCTTTAAGGCTCTACTCTCAGTTCTTTCATATATACCCAGAAGCAGAATTGCTGAATCATATGGTAGTTATATTTTTAATTTTTTGAAAAGATACCATACCATTTCCTATAGTGAATGAACCACTTTACTTCCCACTAACAGTGCACAAAAATTTCCAGTTTCTCCCCATCCTTTTCAACACTTGTTGTTTTTTGTTTATTTGATAGTAGCCATCCTAATGGATATAAGGTGGCATCCAATTGTGGTTTTGATTTCTATTTCTCTAATGGTTAGTGAGATTGAGCATCTTTTCATATGCTTATTAGCCATTTGTACATCTCCTCTGGGAGAAATGTCTGTTCACATCCTTGGCCCATTTTAAAAATTGAGTCGTTTGTTTTTTGTTGTTAATTGTAGAATTTATTTTTATATTCCAGATAACCTCTCATCACATCTATGATTTAGACATTTTCTTCCATTTCTTGGTTTGACTTTTTCCTCTGTTGATTATGTCTTTTGCACAGACATAATCATGTTTGAACTTTTGATGCAGCCCAGTTTATTTTTTCTTTCTTCATCTGTGCTTCTGGTGTCACAGGGACCATTTTCATTTCCCTAAAATCACACCATATTTATGTACATTGTACCATGTAAATAGGGGTCTGTATATCACTCCAATTGTACACATATTTTTTGCCTTCAGTAACACTCAACATTTTCCCCATCAACACCCTCATAGGAATCCTAACAAAAATTTCATACGACAGAGATTTGGGCTGTTTTTCTATGACCACGGCCAGGACTTGGCTATCGTGATTCACTGTGGCTCTGAAGTAAGTGAGGAAGACATTTGGAAGCAATTTTCTGTTGCAACGATCAGCACCAAGTAGATATGTCGGCCATATTTACTGAATGATCGTCTCATTCTTTGGCATCTGAGAATATTTTCAGAATTTTTTTCATGTTTCTTTTAGTTCTACCCCAGCCATTCCCTCAGACTGAGTATCTACAATTTGCACAACTGGAAATTCAGTCCAACAGGTTGTCATTGCCACAGAATTCTTAAAAATTGTTTTTTTTTGAAATACTTATGTCATCTCTCTAAGACAAGTTGATGTGGTAGCAAAAAGTTGAGACTCAGAGAGCTTTAAGGCTGATTTTAGTTTAAGGCTAACTGAATGGAAAACAAGACAGCCGGTCATGGAAGATGAAAATTCAAAATCTTCTACCTTATCACTGCTCAGTGAATGAATTGCCGTTTACTATATAGACAAAGATTGTCAGAGAAAATCATGTCAAGTGGATCAGCTCTAATGTGCAACTACTAGATTAAGAGTTTCTTCAAGGCAAAGGCCATATCTGCCAGTTCTTGCCGACACACAAAGGAAGCTGTGTGTACATACATGTACGTGTACACATCTCAAAGAGAAATAAAGTTTTGTTTCAGTTTGTCTGTACCTGTATAATTAAATTGCATGCACACACTAAATATGTCCAAATAGAGTTTAATGTGAATGCCCAAGTTTATAAATATTTTACCTGGTTAGGAGAATTCTGGCAAATCAATAAATATGATTCAGAGAAGCGTGAGAATACCTGTTGATTTCATTTGCAAGCAGAGCTTTTGGGGAAGGCAATATATTTTCTAATTGTTCCTTGACCAAAATGAGAAACTCACTGGGTTTCTTAAAAATAATCATTGTTTGCGTCTTTCTCTTTGGAGACTCTGATTTGTTGCCTTTTGTTTTTGATATCACCACACTGGTTTCCCCAGAGGACACTGACGTTGACAGAGAAAGACCAAAAGAACTTTTGTGACTTCTTCCAAATGTCATAACAAAAGTAAGTTTCAGCAGTCTTCTGAGGGATTGACTTTCAAGCAGGAACTAGGTTGTTTTGGAAACTTACCTAATGACATTGTTATTATTTCTTGTGAGTGATTAGGTTGATAGATCAGTCCCCCTTGCATTTACTGTAATCCCTCCAGACCTGAGAGGTGACCTACCAGTACAGAAGCCGAGTGGCCCTGAAGCTTGGCCATAGCTCTCGTCTCTCTAAGAAGGATGTGGCATTTGCTTCTGAAATCTATACATTTGACTGTGAACCCCCCAAGTGATGTTTTAATAAAGAAGTCCGCTTAAAGATTTTGAGTCATCTTTCATCCTTGGAATTTTAAAAAGATTTTTTAAAAATTTAAAGGATAGATTTGCAAAGCACAAATGACATTTGTAAAAATTCAGGCAAAGACACAAATAGTACAGGTATTAGCATTCGTTTGATTTGCAATTGTTAATTGTGCCTTGCACACAGGAGTTCAATAAATATTTACTGAGTGTTGAATGAGTGAAGTGAATATGGAAATAAGCAGAGGCATTATAAATCATTGCAGAAGTATGTTTTCACAGATATCATTGGGATGCAATCATATCTTGCTGACCTTCTTATGCCTTTATTGATGTGTTTTGACTGATGCTAAGAAGATATTGGTTTGAAAGGAGACGCCTATAATTTAAAAACACGATTCTTACCATCTCCTAACACTTTACAAAGGTCAAGAGGGTAGATAAACAACTTCCTACAGCTGCTGCTACATCTGGTACACGCCTGCAGCAGAAAGTGTGCGCTGAAAAGATAAACACGTCAGGTTGTATCTGTTTGCACGCCTATGCTTTTTGTGTCTGAACTTGACCTGTAGACACTAATTTTAAAACCAGGCTTGACATTAATGAATAAAAATTCAAACGAAGTTATGCTGAACTGAAACTACAAACATTCCCAAGAGGGCATATTTCTCTGATGGTTTTGAGGTTAACTTTGGTTTTTGTAATCCTGGCTCAGCATCTTATCTTTGTTGTTTCCTTCTGGGAACCATCTCATCTTGATTTCTGTGTAGTTTCAGGTCCCTTATGATTCCCTACTTAATTAATGCTGAGCATTGATTGTTTTGTCTAGGTGGATTTACTTATATATGGATCTGTGCCAAATGTTACTTCATTTTGTGATCTCTTGAGACATGAGTTTGAGCAAACTCTGGGAAACAGTGAGGGACAGGGAAGCCTGGTGTGCTGCAGTCCACGGGGTCGCAAAGCCACACGACTGAGTGACTGAGCAGAACAGACAATGCTTCCAGCTCTGCAACTGTGACACTTGGGGCATATCTAAAATTTGCAGTTGATTGTGAAAAGAAGTCAGCACACAGAATTCTGCTGTAGCCTTTGAGTGAAATAATCTGTTGGTTGATTGATCTTGCTTACTTCTTATAAATACTGCTGATGACTCAGAGTCTTAAAAAGCCCCATTCAACCTGGATCCTTTCACTGAAGACTTTAGGGAGGAGGTATGACTTTATAATGTTCATTCGTTGTGTTTGTGGTGAAGCTGGGAATGGTCTCAACGAACATTTATTGAATCAAACAAAGACTTCTCACTTCCAAGTTGATTTTTCTATCCAGGAAACCACAGCAACTGTCAAACAGAGTATTGCTGATTCTCTTATTTGCTAACTAAGCATCCTGATGCTATTATTCACATCGTTTGGAAGCGTTCACATATTCCCATCTCAAATGTTTTCTATAGAACCAGGTCATATCTCCATATAATCTGCTTAAGTTTGTTTATAATTTTAATCCCATTCTTTTTTTATTGCCACAAATAAACCATTGATATAAGTAGATTGGTTTTACTAGAATTATTTTCAACACATTTCAAACTTCTAGAAAAACATTGAAATATTCTTGTTCCTGTTTGTGATGGCAGACACAGCCTCTGTGATGGTCATTTCTGCCTTGATCCTTGACCAACAAATGCAGGTATTCAGGCATGATGTTTACACTCTGTTTTTGTCAGATTGCTGGGTGAGCACTTGACAAGATCACAGAGTGTCCTCTATCTCCTGATTAGCATTTAGAGAACCTTGACAACGGGGATGGAGCCATAGGAGGGAAGCTGGCTGCTATTTAAGTGGAGGAAAGTCACTCCATGGCTGATAAGCAGGAGGAATGATAAATTGCAATTGGCCTTTCAGGAATTCACAGTGCGGGTCTATCAAGAACCCGGTCAGCATCTGATGAACTTTTACTTTTCACAGCATCATCTGAGGGCAGCGATAGGGGTGAAGAAACGTCTTCGAATGGTCTGCATTGGATACCTGTCAGTTGGTTTACAGATAATCTACAGACCTACGGAGTATTTTGCTGACGTACTTAAGACCAGAAACACAGCAGCAGGAAATGCTAAGTTCAGAAGGCTTCTAGGAATAAGAGTAGTTAGTCTGTAGTGTAATATTTCTACTTTAACAAGGGTCAAATTATTGTTGATAAACACTAGGTTTCTGATCTGTACAGAACCCTGTAAATATATGCTCATTTTTCTTTAAATTTAGTAATACCATACCTAGTAACATGGTAAATTCTAACAAAACTCCGGGAATGAACTGGGAAGCCTGTTCATCTACAAGGGGAAGCATAGTTTGGGGAAAAAAGTTGCTGACCCAATTCAGTTTCTGGTTATAGTACACTGATACACAATCACAAGTGTATCAGTGCACACATAAGTGTACACCCACCTTACACACTGCCTATGTGAGAATCTTCAGGGTTGTGATGGGGCTTGTAGAGCGTCCCTAATGTCTGATAATCATAGTTATTTAATAGATCTTTGTGAGCAAATGAAAGGCTAGAAATACGATTTACTGAGCACATGGCTGGCTATCCTCACTGATGCCTGTTTTGGGTTAGGTTGCTGTGATTGAGCAACAGGTACCAAGCATGACTATGAAGTTATAACGTGGATGGATTATGGGATTACGCCTGTGAAGCCAGAACATGGGTGGTTTATGGAATTAGGCTCTGTTTATGCACATTCCTGATGACTATCACTTGTTAGATGCGGGGCAGAGGACAATGAGGATTAAGAATGGTGCAAGATCTCTGTCTTCAAAGAAATTTTAAGCTAGCTGGGAAACAAGACTAAAAGACTTTTCACAATCACATATTCACAGGAATCTAAATAATCTATAGCTAAATGGTCTATCCTAGAGTGTGAGGGCTTGAGGGCTATTACTCTCATCATCTGGTTATATTTTTCTTCAGACAGTTCATGGCATTAAGCAGAATTATAGAATGTTAGGTGGAATGAGACCTCTCAGAAGTCTTTGATAATTTTTGTCCAGCTCATGTTTTTTTTTTTTTTCAGATGAGAACACCAAGAAGTTAAGTGTCTTGTCCAACAGCACATGATTACACAGTCAGTGGCAATGTTCACTTATTTCTCGCTTATTTGGATTTTGGTTCCAAAGTATGCTGGGGCCCCAGGCTCATGCCAAGAGTTTGCTTTGTTTCTAAACGAGGCCCTTGTTTTGTGATAATAAAACCCCTTGGCATTGGTTCTAAAATAGATGTAACTCATACTGAATTCTACTCGTTGGCAAATATATTAAAGTTAGTTTCTGCTGTGTCTGTATTTTCTTTCTTTCTTTTTTTTCCCCCCCAAAGAAAAACAGCCTTTTAGGATTATGCCCATAATCTGCACAGTGTAAGAAATGTTGGAGTTCATGAATGTCATCTGATATTTAGCAGTAAACATTTCTTGAGCCCAGTGGTCCAGGCCCCTGCTCTTTCCACTCACCGCCTGACTTAATCGTCATAATCACCCTGTAAGGCAGACATGGAGGCTTAGAGAGTTTAAGGAACTAGCCTAAGTTCTCAGAGTTAGCACGTGCTGGGGTTACTCTGTGAACCCAATGAGTCAGGCTCGAGAGCCTGAGGCCTGAACTATAGCTCCATAGTATTCATACATTTCAAACACCAGACTCCTGAAAGTTGGCATCACGGGCATCCACCACATGTCTGAGCCACTGAAGCATTCCAACATCCATCCAAAATATTTTTTAAAAAAATATTTGTTTGTTTCTGGCTGTACTGGGTCTTTGTTGCCGTGTGGGCTTTTCTCTGGTTGTGGAGAGCAGAGGTTACTCTCCAATTGGGCTGCCTGGGCTTCTCAGTGCGGTGGCTTCTCTTATTGTGGAGCATGGGCTCGAAGGCCCTCAGGCTTCAGTAGTTACAGCATGTGGACTCACTAGTTGTGGCTCATGGACTCTAGAGCCAATTGCTGTGGAGCACGGGCTTATTTGCTCCATGACACGTGGGATCTTCCTCGATCAGGGATTGATCTCCTGCTCTGGCAGGCGGATTCTTAACTACTGAGCTACCAGGGAAGCCCCCATCCAAAATCTTGACTGCATCTTCCAGCTAGACTGTCTGTGCTTTTCCTCTTCAAACGTTCACATCATTGCAATATGAAATGATGCGAAATCAATGACTCTCTCAGGGAGTGGTTGAGCCCTTTGGGAATTTAAACACAAGAGTCATGACCCTTGAGATCTTATATTTGCACTGACTATCCCTTTCCTTCTCTGCCCTTCCCTCCCCTCTCCTCTCCTCCCCTTTCTTTCCTACTTGCTTTTTAAAAGTCAGATTTAGTGAAAAATCTGGAAGGATTGAATTGATTTGAAAATGTTATAACAGCTGTAGAATTTATGGTACCTGTAGAACTGGTGATTTGGTGAGCAGTTAATTATTTTACGTGTTTCTTCCTTTCCTTAGCCCACTTTTTTTTTTTTTTTTTTTAAGTAAAGTAGGAGTGGAGAAACAGGAAGCAAGCTCTGTGGTTGCAGCGTAGCTCACCCACTGATCCTTCCAGGGGAGCTCCTGTCCTGCAGAGCACTGGAATCTTAGACATCTAATCCACCCAGAGGGGGCTTCAGATTTGATTAAGCCCTTGGAATTCAGCTTAGAAAACGAGCTGTTAAAAAGTTGAGGCAAAATAAAGAGTGGACCCCTGACTCTTTCGGGGGATGGTGGCCTCTCTGAGCAGGAAGTGTTCTGATGTGCTGACAATGAGGAAACAGGCCATGTTTTTGTTTATTTTCTCATAAAGTGCTGATGAACAAATGAGGGAGTTGCATTAAGGGGCTCCGAAGGCAAGCTGTGAAAAGAGATTGGGGTTTATCAGCCTTTTAGCCTGGTTTCCTTTGGAAAGAATGCTTATGACATGGCCAGGCTCTGCAAGTCTGCTGGTCCACCCCCCTCCTCTGGCGCCCCTCCTCCCCTCAGACCCCTTGATAACTTTGAATGCTTCAAACTGATGTCAGCCCTTTTTGGCAGATGGAGAGAAGGTGGACCTTAATAAGAGAAGCAAATGCATGAGAGATAAAGCCAATTTCCACACACTGAGTAACCTCTTTTATTTTTTGTGCTTTGATAGTTCTAAATTTAATTTCTGGACTCCTTTAAAGAGATCCCTAGGAAATTGGTTGTGGGGAGGGGGAGTTGGGGAGGGATTCTGTTGGGAGGAACATTCATATTTTTTTGGATCTTACCTGCCACAAGAGTGGAGGAACATCAGAAAAATGAGGGAAGCATTGCCTATAGCTATGAATAAATCTGTCACTTGGAAGATAAAAATTCTTAACCAGCATACCTTAAAAAAAAAAAAAGGATGAACTTTGAATCCTTGGTGGAGCAAGGCAGGAAATAAAGAATCAAATAAATTAAAAATAATTAAATAATCCAGAAGCTTGTTTTGCTGCTAAACTCGGTGTCCTTGCACCGAGTTTCATAGGGAATGATTCAAGAGAGGTTGTTTTCACTTCTCCTAAGTTGTAGCTACATCAGCTTCAAAGGTAGTTCCATATTCCTCTGGGGGAGGAAAGAAGTCTGTTTCCCTGAGCTAGAATCGACATCATAGGAGTAAGGTAATGTCTGATAAAGTAACTCACTAAAAATCAAGTTCGACCAGTGTGCTTCTGAGTGAAGGGATTTAGAATGTTTCACAGATGATAGCAATTTTAAACAATGTGACCTAGAGAAATCCAAGGAATAAAAATAGCAATAGGTGGTTCAGAAATGGATTTGGCCCAGTCGTGAAGGTTTTTTCAGGTGTTTTCAAAAACTTTTTTCTTGCAGGACATGAATGTACAATGAAAATAATAATGGGGATTTGGAAGTAATTGGATTATATATTGGAAGAAGATAAAATATTTGATGTGAAACTCAATCTGCTCAGAAATCAAGACTATTATACACTTTGCTCTTTTTTGCTCTATATTTTAATATATGTGAGGATCAAATACCTGACAACTGAAGCGTTTACTATCAGATACAAAAGATAAAGATGGTCTAGTGGAATCTCCAGATTGGTACTAAAGATAAGGACCAACACAAGTAAGTGGAACCAGCCAACGATAGATGGAGAGAACTATTTATTTTCTTCTGGAGAGGGCAACCTGATGGAATGTTACCATGGGGGAGTGGTTATATGGGAATTTTTGGAAAACATTTGAGTTACTAAACTTTGATGAGCCTCAGTTTCCCGAATGAGGGTAAAGGTGACGATTGTGGCCTCTGAAGCCAGACTACTGGAGTCAAGTCCCAGCTCTGTGAATGACCAGTCGTCAGCTCTTGAACCAGGTTACTCTCTTCTCTCTGCCTTAGTTTCCTCATCTGTGAAATGGGAACGTCATAACCTCCCTTCTAGGATTGTGAGGCTTAAATGAGCTAACACTTGTAAGGCACTTAGAACAATGCTGGTAACACAGTAGACACCTAATAAGTGCATGCTACTCTTACTAATAAACATCACAGATATATGGAGTCTTCTTTAGAATCTGCCTGGATTCAGTTTTTCTAGCCATAAAATACACAGGGTGATGAAACATCGTTTAAAACTAAAAGGTTCAGCACTTCTGGGATGTAAGGTACAACTAAAGAAAAAGCTGAGTTTATTATTAAATATCATTGTGTTACTTTGAAAAGCTCCCATAATATCAGTGGTCTAGACATCCTAGGACTTTAATGTGACCTACCAAAAGAAATAATAACACACATGGCTTATAAAAATACCATACAGGAAGGCCTCAGATCAAAGATACTATTTAAATGTGAAGCATTATTATTTCTGGGTTTTTTGTATTACTCAGACTTTCCTACCAAAAAAGAAAAAAAAATAGGATTTTAGTGAAAAATGCCCCAGCTTTTGTTTTGATATGAACTAACAACTGAAATAAAGGCATAGGATCAATGTTATGAAAACTAAAATTACAATGCTTTATTGTAAATATTATGAATTTGTTTCAAAACTTCAACCTCAGCATCTTTAATCTTTTTTCCACATTGCATTGCTTTAAAAAAATGGCCTAAGATTAATGACATGCATATCAGAGAATTTTAATTTTATCATTTGGATTTTTAAAATAATTTTGATTTTGTTTTAAGAGCAGAACATGCTATTAGAGATCATCTGGTTCGCAGGGCTTGCCTTACAGGCAGGGAAAGGGAGGTCCACAGAGAAACAGTGCTTCACTCAACAGGTGAGGGTGCAGCCCAGATCAGAACCCAGGCAGGCCTCCCAGTGCTGAATTCTGACTCTCTGGTCTGGACTTCATTTTGCCTTTTGGAAAGAGGAGTGTTTGCAGCAGCATCTCTGCCTCGCCCACTCCTTCCCCCAACACTGCTTTTATTTCTTACTTTAATTTGGAGTCAGTCTGGAATCCTCAGAAGTTTCTTGGAGTCTCAGCCTCCTCCTCTGTAAAACCAGATGTTTCTCACTGAGTTTGCAGAACTGTGGTAAGGTCTGAGTGAGGGGACCTTTGGGAAGTGCCTGGCAAATGATGAGCTTTCAAGAAATACATGTTGTTGAAAATATTGTGGTCCTTAAAACCCATGTTTTTGAATAAATATGTCTTAAGACAGGTAAGAAATCATTTAAAAATATGTTTTGGGAGTTAAGGCTCACTGTGAACACAGGGAGGCTGTTTCTCATTCAGAACTGGTGAATATGGAACGTTTTTAGTTTGAGACAGGTCGTGCTGAGCAGTAGCTGAACAAAAAGCAGAAGAAGTATAGACTCTAAAGCACATTTGACTCTAACCACACATTCCTTCCTGCAAGGATAGGAGATGTTTCTCAAGGTATAAGAGTGACAACCATACAATAATGATACCGCAGCTATCCTTTCGTGAGGGCTCACTATGGGATGGGCACTTGCCAAGCTCGACACAGAGGTTTCCCCTCTAAATCTCACAGCCAGCTTGTGAGGTAAGTTCCTATTTTACCTATGAAAACCTGGGGCTTAGAGTTTAGTACGGAGAAGGCGATGGCACCCCACTCCAGTACTCTTGCTTGGAAAATCCCATGGACGGAGGAGCCTGGGAGACTGCAGTCCATGGGGTCGCGAAGAGTCAGGCATGACTGAGCGACTTCACTTTCACTTTTCACTTTCATGCATTGGAGAAGGAAATGGCAACCCACTCCAGGGTTCTTGCCTGGAGAATCCCAGGGATGGGAGAGCCTGGTGGTCTGCCGTCTATGGGGTCGCACAGAGTCGGACACGACTGAAGCGACTTAGCAGCGGCAGCAGAGTTTAGTAACTTAAACAAGGTGAAGAATAGAGTTAAGACCCAATCCAGACTTTCTGATTCCAAAGTCCTACCTTTTAACCCCTATCCAAGCTAAGTTCCTTCTCCCAAATTGTTGGTGGTCAGATTTATCAAATAAATACCCAATTTTCCACTTTGCTAATGTAGATTCAGTTGGTTCCCAGTACCCAGTTTCCCTGGGTCCCCAGTACCCAGTGGTTCCCTGGTCCTCTGGTGCTGGGGCAAAGGTGCCCGTGACTAGTATATTAGTTTCCTAGGGTTGCCGTAACAAATTACCACAAACTGGGTGGCTTAAGGCTACAGACGTTTGTTCTCAGTTCTGGAGGCTAGAAATCTGAAAGTGAGGTGTTGTTGACAGGGCTTTGCTCCTCTGAAGGCTCTAGAAGGGAATCCTTCCCTGACCTCTGCTAACTTCTGGTCCTTACCTGGCAGTCTTGGTGTTCTTTAGCTTAGAGTCACATCACTCCAGTCTCTGCCTCTGGTTTTGCATGGCCTGCTTCTGTGTGTGTGTGTAAAATTTCCTCTCTTTTCTTTTATGAAGATACCAGTCATTGAATTTAGGCGCTACTCTGATACAGTGTGTCTTAAATAATCACATCTACTAAGACTCTGTCTGAATTAGATCACATTCTGAGGCTCTGGCTGAACACGAACTTCTGGGGGGATATGATTCAGTTGGGTTTTCCAGGTGACGCTAGTGTTAAAGAACTCACTTGCCAATGCAGGAGATGTAAGAGACGTGGGTTCGATTCCTGGGTCAGGAAGATCCCTTGGAGGAGGTCATGACAACCCACTCTAGTATTCTTGCCCGGAGAATCCCATGGACAGGGGTGTCTGACGGGTTATAGTCCATGGGGTCGCACAGAGTCGGACACGACTGAAGAGACTTAGCACGCAATGCATGATTTAATTCTCCACAGCTGTTACACCTGGAAAGAATGTTACCTGCATGAGAATTCACTCCCAGAAAGGACAATTTTTGTCTTGTTCAGGGCACTGTGGTGAGATACAGGCAAAACATGAGGTATTTTTCACTTTAAATCTCTATTATTGTTATAATCAGGGATTTTCTGTTGCGCATTGCAGCGGCATGTACTTAGTCTGGTATTGATTTCATAAGTCTTTTGAAATTTTAATGGACTGCAAACACCATGTAATTTTTCAGAACAATTAATGCAGCAGCTCTTTCTGCAGCAGACTCAGAGAGCTCGTGGCCATGAACTCTTCACGGAGCCACCCTGAGAAATGTTCCAAGGTTCGCGTCTCCTTCCTTCAGAGCCCCGGGCCCTGGAGACGGGGCCATTTGTCTCAGGAAACCATTTATCTGTCTTCTTTGCTGGTGGGAGTGAAAAGTGACAAAACAATGTTATCGGAGGCTGTGTTCACAGTTGTGATAGGCGTCAAGGAGACTCAACGGGTCCTACATTTATTTACCAGAACTGCCAATAAGATTTGTGACAAACATGTACAATTATGCATTTTATTTATGTTGCAAATCTAGTTGAATTGGGAGGAAAACTTGTCATGTTTTCAAGCTGACTTTTTAAGCCCACTTTGACGTTTCAAGCAAATTATTTGTCAATTTTGTGGCTCTTGCCTCGCTGGTCTTTTTTCCATCCCTGTAAGATGCCAAGCTCATTCCTGCCTCATGGGCTTTGTATCTGTTGCCCTCTCTCCTTCAAGGCTCTCTTCCTCCAGATCTTCCCAAGGCTAGCTCCTTCTTGTCACTCATTCTTTCTCCTCAAGGGGTCTTTCCTAATCACCCAGAACCTCTCTGTGCCATTCTGTTTAATTTTCATTTTAGCACAGTTGCAAGTCCCAACCTGGTTTGTGGTTATTATTACTTTGTCTCAATTGTTCATACATTTGTCTTTCCCACTGTCTATATAAAATCAAAACTGCCTGAGATCAGACAGCTTGTTTCATGCTCTGCTGTATTTTCAGCACCTAGGGTAGTGCCTGGCACATAGTAAGTGCTCAGTTAGCATTTGTCACCAAGTTACCCTGATGAAGATGGATACAGTCCTCATCTTAGACTTAAGAGACACAGTAGCTCCATTTAAGAGAACTCAGTGTCTCATCTCTCTTCCCAGGCAAGCAAGGAGCCAGGCCACTGGACACAGGCTGCTCCCAGCCCAGCTGGAATTGCCGTGGCTGGGTTCAGGGAAGGGTAGGAAGAACTAGCCAAGGGCTGCAGAGCAAGTCATTGAAGGTCCAAGATGGAGCACGGAAAGCCAGGCAACTCTGTTATCAACCCAAAGAGAATAGGCAAAGAGGGGAAATCCAAGTTCAAGGAAACAGGAAGGAACCAGGGAAACCAAACCAAAACAATAGGGTTCAAAATAAAGAATGGGAGGTGGAAGCTGGAGGAAGTCCCTGAGCCATGGAATCGTAGATACAGCTGCTTATAGAGTCTTTTGACCAAGTGCACGAGTGGCAAGGAAGCTATTAATGGCAGTGACTTAGATTCATTTACTCAGCATCAAATCAGACTTTCTACTGGACCAGTTCTGATCTTGCGCCCAGTCCCACTTACTAAATCTTGATCTTATTCCCAAAACCCAGTGCCTTCCCTGTAACCAAGTCCTAGATTTGAACATTGGTCTTAGTCCCAGTTATGGAGAGACAAGTTTAACAGGGGGTAGATCTGGGTATAGAGTGACAGATCTTCTACTGTGAATGTATTTGGCAGGCCTGGTTTCTTAGTATTAAGTGTGAGCTTTGAAGCGTTAAAATACTTATGAAAAATAATTGATAAAGGGAGAACTTATTCAAAGTGAGCTTTGAGGGACATATGTTGCCACTTAGCTAGTTATCCCTATGGATAGGCACTGTTTAATCTTCAGCCAGAACAAAAGTGAGGCGTTTATGAGCTGGCCTATTAAAGCTTTAAGTGTTCTTCATTCACAGTGAAATCTTAAAAATCTGAAGGGTTATTGGTGGCCAGAGTTATATGGGCTGTGTCCTCAAGGTGCAGCAATGCTGAGACTGGAGAGATGGGTAAGGTATTTTTCACTTTAAATCTCTATTACCTTGTTAGGTAGCAACAAGACTTTGGGTCCCTCTCACATCATCTCTCAGATGAGTAGATGTCTAACATGCTTGATTCTCTGTTTATTTGTACTGTGTACAGATCTCACATCTATACTGTGAGATCAGAATTCTTATGGCAAAATGTATTGATACATGTAAGTAAGAATGTTTTCAAAATATATCTACATTTGGGAGAATATGAGCCTGAAAGTACATTTTTCTGGTGATATTCATATCCTTTGCTTCATCAAATAACAGTGTCAAAATGCAGCTTGGTGTTTTGGATGAAGTTTCACCCTTTGAAGCCAGGACTCCTACCTGTTCATCTTGCCTCTACTATAAGGCCCTAGTAGACATCTCAATTTTTATTTTTTTAATACTGGTTCAGCATTCATGCCTTATTCTGGTAACAGCACCATGATTCTTTGGGCGGGGGGCGGGGACAATCTCTCCTCTACTCTCAGTCTATTTCCAACAGAGGTTACATGAACCTAGGATTGGTGGATCGGAGCATTATGCTTCTCAGGCCATGGTGACTGGTTCAGGGGCCAGCACATGATCCTGTTAGAACCAACCGGACTCAATCTTTTTTTTTTTTTAATTATTGAAAAAGTAGTTTCTATTTTTGTTGGAGTTGTTGGGGACACTGGACATAAGTCTGGAGTTGTAGACAGCCATTGTAACAATGCCAGGAGAGCTAGACTGATGCTGAAGTGATCACAAAGGAAAAAGCAGGCTGAAATTTCATGAGATAACAAGTTCTAAAGGTTCCACATGATCTAGCTGTGTGTGAAGTTGGTTACCCATGAACTTCAGTTTCATGAACTCCTGAATTTTCTTTTCTGCTAAACCTTATTTGAAGTGGATGTTGTTTCTTGCAACGGACAGAATCTTGATTTAAGTGTACTTATCTTCTCCACTTTAACTGACTAAACAATCAAAATGAACTCTTCTAAATGAGAAGTCCCGCAATAGCAGGAGTATTGCCTGGCCCGTAGTAGAGGCTCAATAAATACCTGTTACAGTAATAACAGTGATGAGGCCCATCAACCAGTTCAGCTTTTCAAATATCTCTTTTTCTTATTATAGTAGTAAATGTTTGTTATAGAAACTTTATTTAA
This sequence comes from Ovis aries, assembly GCF_016772045.2. Lineage (NCBI taxonomy): Eukaryota > Metazoa > Chordata > Mammalia > Artiodactyla > Bovidae > Ovis > Ovis aries. The sequence goes on along the minus strand of NC_056059.1, from coordinate 71,403,825 downwards.
AAAGATAAAAAGAAATAACTATCAGTCATTACTTTACCCCTCAGAGATAAGCATGGTTAACTTTAGCCATGGTTGTGGTATATATTTCAGTCATAGATTATATATTTTTCAAAACAATATTGTAGTTCATATACTGTTTTGTTCACAAATTTTCCAGTTAATGTATAACAAACCAGTTTACAAGCCGCTACATAGTGTTTTGCAGCATACTTTTAAATGGCTACATGGTGTTTCAGTGTATGGATAAACTAAAAGTTATTCTAAGTATGGACTTTTGGGTTACTTCCAATTTTGAATAATATAAACAAACAGTATTTACAAATATCAATTACTATTTCCTTAGCATCATTTCCTAGAGATAGAATTACTGAGCTGAAGAGTATGAACAGTTTCAAACTTTTGATTTAAATTGTATTGAAAAACTTTTTAAATCTTTGAAATATTGATAGGTAAGAAATATTATCTTTCTATTTATTTTGCTTTGCTGTTAGCACAGTTCATATGTGTGTGTGTGTATATGGTGTGTATGTGTATGTATGTATGTGTGTGTATGTATGTATGTGTGTGTGTGTGTCCAACTCTTTGCAACCCCATGGACTGTAGCCTGCCAGGGTCCACTGTCCATGGGATTCTCCAGGCAAGAATACTGGAGAGGGTGGCTATTTCCTTCTCCAAGGGATCCTCCTGACTCAGGGATCAAACCCATGACTTTTAAGTCTCCTGACTTGTCAGGCAGGTTCTTTATCAACTAGAGCCACCTGGGAAGCCACCTGTGTGTATATATATATATATATATATATACACACACATACACATGCTGTGCTTAGTCACTCAATCGTGTCCGACTCTTTATGACTCCATGGACTGTAGCCCTCCAGGCTCCTCTGTCTATGGGGATTCTCTAGGCAAGACACTGGAGTGGGTTGCCATGCCCTCCTCCAGGGGATCTTCCCAACCCAGGGATTGAACCCAGGTCTCCCGCATTGCAGGTGGATTCTTTACCATCTGAGGCACCAGGGAAGCCCAAGAATACTGGAGTGGGTAGCCTATCCCTTCTCCAGGGGATCATATGTACATACACACACACACCCCCCACACATACATATATATACACACACACCCACATATATTTTGCCATGTGTAAAATAGGAGATTTTATTTTCTGAGTATTTAACAGTTTATTTCACATTCTACATGAAACCTTCTATACCAGTCTGTAATGTCACGAGAGGCGTGCCTGTAAGAGTCCGAATATAGTCTTACTAGTAACTGAATACAAACATTGTGAGTCCAGAGTACGATGCACACTTTTTAAAATTTTAACTATTCTCATTGGGCTCCCTTAGCCTGTCTGAGTCAGCTTTAGCCCCTTCTCCCCTTGACATTCTCCCTCCTCCTTTTTCTTTTATTCCTGTACCCACCCCATATGCTCAGAGCTGGGGAAACCACTGTCCCTAGGTTTATTCTGGAAGGCAATAAGGAATCAATATTGGTGGCAATGAGGTTTATATTTTTAAAAAATGTTATAGGTATGGATGTGAGAGTTGGACTATAAAGAATGCTGAGCACCGAAGAATTGATGCTTTTGAACTGTGGTGTTGGAGAAGACTCTTGAGAGTCCCTTGAACTCCAAGGAGATCCAACCAGTCCATCCTAACGGAGATCAGTCCTGGGTGTTCATTGGAAGGACTGATGTTGAAGCTGAAACTCCAGTACTTTGGCCACCTGATGCAAAGAGCTGACTCATTTGAAAAGACCCTGATGCTGGGAGGGATTGGGGGCAAGAGAAGAAGGGACGACAGAGGATGAGATGGTTGGATGGCATCACCAACTCAATAGACATGGGTTTGGGTGGACTCTGGGAGTTGGTGATGGACAGGGAGGCCTGGCGTGCTGCAGTCCATGGGGTCACAAAGGGTCGGACATGACTGAGCAACTGAACTGAACTGATTGGTCACTGATATGTCCTCTTTTGTGAATTCTAGAATATTTCTTTATTTAACCATCTGTTTCTTAATACATTTATGCTTTACGTTTGAAGATGCTTCCAGAATTCCTGTTTTCCCAACAGAGAGTGGATACGTGGCCTTTCCATGAATAGCCATGTCAGACTTTCAGAAGACCAGTCGCTGTGGACTTTTGTCTTTTAGTTGCATGAACAGCAAAAACATTTTGGTCCCACTCAGATGCTCATACTGACAGTTCTGCTTGATTTAATCACTTCAAAGTTCTCTTTGCTTATCTAGACCATCAGTGTCAGTAGCATCACCAGCTGTTTCTATTTCTGTGGTTTGAACCATCATCCCCTTTCACCAAATTATTGCAATAGTCTCCTAAAGGGTCTTTCTTCCTTCTTCTCCTTCCTGGGCTAATCTCTTTCCCTGCCTTTTTGCCTGGAAAATAAAAAAAAATCAACCAATCAAAAAAAACTCATAGGTTTTATGGCTTTACTGCCCACAATCCTTCAATGATTCCATAGTGCTTCCTGAGTACAGCCTGAGCTTCTTGTGTTCAAGTCTTATTGTACTAAAGGCCTTTCATGATTGGATCCCAGCTCCCTTTCCATTCTAATTCTCCATTACTCTCATAACTCACAAACCTTCCCCATCAACCAATCTGAATTGTCTCTACGCCTTTATTCACACTGTTTTCTTTTCCTTGAATGCCCTTCAAGCGCACCTCTAATTGTCAGAATCCTTGAAGGTACTGTCCGTGTGCCCCTTCACCCCTACTGTGAAGTCATCTCCACTTCCTCAGTCAGGAAAGTCTCCCTCTTCTGTGCATCAAACCCATATTACATATAAATCTTAGAGAACTTACCTCCCCTGCTGCCTCCTGCAGCTATTTTTATAGATGACTTGTTTTCCTTAACAGGAGGGAGAACACTCATCTAAATATATAGCTCTGAAAGGTTTAAGGAAATATCAGTCAGAATATTTAAGAGGCCTCTGTTTTCTACCCCTTACATGGCGGATCTTGTCCCCTATGTTTCCTGGGCTTGTGTGTCAGCATCCATCTTGACCTAGTCACTTGATTGTTTCGATAGCTCTGACTGCCCCTAATTTTATGCCTGAAATTTGCACAGAGTTTTCTGAAATGCACTTCAGGATTCTACTTTGTTTTTCCTCTGTGTTTAGGAGGAAGGGAGGCAGGGGGTTGGTAAACACAGCTTGGACAGCTTCCCCAAACAGGCAGCTAGATACTTTGATCATGAGTTCTGTTAAGCGTCTTCCTTTCTGTCGCCTCATGAGGATCTATTTTCCAGGCCTGTTTGGAGGAAGCAGGAGTGGTCACTCCCCCATAATCAGGGAGTTGTGGCACTGTTTAATAGGGTGTTTGTTTCTTGTAAATTTAATTACTTATAGTCAAAATTCTAGAGTCTAGAATAGGAGTTACTCTTTCCCTTTTACACTCAGATTGGGTTAACTGGGCAGAGAGCCTAAGCTTCTTATCCATGGTGCCATATGGTTGTGAATCCCCTGATCACCCTGATCTTAAAATGATCATGATTTCACTTGGCACTGTCCTGGTGGAAATCCTGTCTTATGTCACATCGATTTCAAGATTGCTAAAATAAATACTCCTAAAATCACCACACCATGTTAACACAGCAAGAGAGTTAAAGACATTCCGTTTCTCCAACCTTCCCCTCAATCCCCTTTTTACTCACCAAGGCTCACACTGGCAAGTATGGCGAGTGGTTGAAAACAAATGTAATTTCCCACATGGTGACAAATATATTTGGTTCTAGCAAGGGAAGGCTTGGCTTAAGCTGACATCCAAGTCCTTGGCTTGCCAAGAGAGTCCACAGGAAGTGTGCTCAGGAGCCAGGCATAGCTGTCAGCTTCCAAGTGGAAGGTCCCACAGCACATCAGCCCTCACCAAGGAACCTCTGTTAGTGTTTGCTATCTGTTGTCCACCTGCCCTGGTCTTCCCCACACTCTCCATCACTTTCTTAACACCTTCATTTCTGTGCAGCTTCTCTGTTCTGCAGCCTCCGTGTCAGTGCCTGGCACTGGGATCCTGACCTGTTGAGGAAAACCTTGGGCCCTACACACAGAACCACTTGGTCTGAGCATCACTGCCAACTGGGCTTCAGGCCCAGGGAGAAGCTGGGATGAGTGTTCACTGAGTATCTCCCATGTGCTGGGCACTGATGCAGAAGGAAGGGAAAACAGACTTCTGTCATTTAATATTTAAGGAGCCCAGGCCAAAGGATGTGACATCATCTTCACCAAGGGACACCTTTCTGTCATTTTGAACAGAATATACATTGTCAGTTAAGCTCTCAGATTTGCACTTTCACCTCTGAAAGGGCTGAGCCAACTGTTCCATCAGAAACTTCCAGTGTCTCACTCCATTGCTTAAGCAACTGCTGATGGTTCCAAGGCCATGCTCGGTCATTGATTCACTCATTCATTTTCATTTATCAATCTCTGCGCAAGACCTTGGACTCACCCCTGTGAAGGAAATACATGAAAATAGTAAATCTCTTTGTTTTTTTTGTTGGGTTGTTTTGTTGTGATCTTCTTACAAATCAATATAACAATATATATTAAGAAGGCTCAAATTTTTTCTTCTTGAGCCAGGGAATTTATTCTAGGGGAGTAATGTAAAGAAGAAAAATATGCTGAAGAGGTCCTTTTGAGCATTGTTTATAGTCCTGAAAAAGTGAAAACAATATCCTTATGGCCTAAACATTCCACAAATATTATATTTGAACATCCTGGTAAAATAAATATTATGATGGTAAAATAGAGGTATGAAGTATTAATATTATATAAAAATGAAGAGAAATATTTATATGTTAAGTGAGAGAACCATGTGTGTGTCAAGTCTCTCAGTCATGTCTGACTCTTTGTGACCCTGCGGACTATACGCCACCAGGCTCCTCTGTCCATGGAATTCTCCAGGCAAGAATACTGGAGTGGGTAGCCATTCCCTTCTCCAGGGGATTTTCCCAACCCAGGGATTGAATGCAGGTCTCCCACTTTTGGAGTGAATTCTTTACCATCTGAGCCACCAGGGAAGCCCAAGAATACTGGAGTGGTTTCCCTATCCCTTGTCCAGGGAATCTTCCTGACCTAGGAATCAAACTGGGATTACTCGTATTGCAAGGAGATTCTTTACCAGCTGAGCTAAAGAGAACCATATGACACATAAAATTAGAACAAACAAAACATGAAAATAGATGCATAAATATGGACATTATGGAGTGGGCTTTTTATTTACATTAAAAAATCAATGTTAATATAATATTGTTTTCACAATAAATGTACTCTATATTAAAATTTACTACCATATAAAGTATATCCTACTGTCAAAAAAAGTGCCTCAACTATAAAATACCTGATTTTGAAGACTCAATATGAAAAGAAAAATGTCTCACTAGTAATGTTCTCAATATTGATTAGATGCTACAATGATAATTTTTTGAATACGCTAAGTAAAATATAATGTTAATGTTAAAAAAAATTCCTTATTCCTTGCTTTCAAGGAACTTCTAGACTAGTAGCAAAGATAACCATTATACATCCAACCATGAGAGAAATTCATAGAAAATAAGTATTTATTAGTGGTGTATAACATCTACTTCTGCTTTATTGACTTTGCCAAAGCCTTTGACTGTGTGGATCACAATAAACTGTGGAAAATTCTGAAAGAGATGGGCATACCAGACCACCTAACCTGCCTCTTAAGAAATCTGTATGTAGGTCAGGAAGCAACAGTTAGAACTGGACATGGAACAACAGACTGGTTTCAAATAGGAAAAGGAGTACGTCAAGGCTGTATACTGTCGAGTACATTATGAGAAACGCTGGACTGGAAGAAACACAAGCTGGAATCAAGATTGCCGGGAGAAATATCAATCACCTCAGATATGCAGATGACACTACCCTTATGGCAGAAAGTGAAGAGGAGCTAAAAGCCTCTTGATGAAAGTGAAAGAGGAGAGTGAAAAAGTTGGCTTAAAGCTCAACATTCAGAAAACGAAGATCATGGCATCTGGTCCCATCACTTCGTGGGAAATAGATGGGGAAACAGTGGAAACAGTGTCAGATTTTATTTTTTTGGGCTCCAAAATCACTGCAGATGGTGATGGCAGCCATGAAATTAAAAGATGCTTACTTCTTGGAAGGAAAGGTATGACCAACCTAGATAGCATATTCAAAATCAGAGACATTACTTTACCGACTAAGGTCCGCCTAGTCAAGGCTATGGTTTTTCCAGTGGTCATGTATGGATGTGAGAGTTGGACTGTGAAGAAGACTGAGTGGTGAAGAATTGATGCTTTTGAACTGTGGTACTGGAGAAGACTCTTGAGAGTCCCTTGGACTACAGGGAGATCCAACCAATCCCTTCTGAAGGAGATCAGCCCTGGGATTTCTTTGGAAGGAATGATGCTAAAACTGAAACTCCAGTACTTTGGCCACCTGATGCGAAGAGTTGACTCATTGGAAAAGACTGATGCTGGGAGGGATTGGGGGCAGGAGGAGAAGGGGATGACAGAGGATGAGATGGCTGGCTGGCATCACTGACTTGAAGGATGTGAGTCTGAGTGAACTCTGGGAGTTGGTGATGGACAGGGAGGCCTGGCGTGCTGTGATTCATGGGGTTGCAGAGTCGGACATGACTGAGTGACTGAACTGAATACACTGGGACCTCAGAAGAAGAATAATTAATTGTACTTGGGGATCTCTGTGGTTGTCTTACAGAGAGGTGAGACTTAGCTTGAGTCTTAGAGGATAAGTTGGATTTTGGTAGATGAAGAACAAAGAGGGCAACCTAGGTTGGAAAAATGGAATGAACATGGTAATGAGGCTTGAAAATGCAATATACTTGGCTCTTGGTCACTTGAGCTGGGAATTTGGGGCAGATGTATAGAGTTAAGAGGTAGGGAAAAAGGGCAGTGTGGAGCGCTGGAATATCTTGAATGCCATATACAAGGTCATTGGAGCTTTTATTCTGCAGGTGAGAGAAACCCATTAAAGTTTTCTGAGGAGGACAGTGGCCTGAACTAAGTTGTTTTACAGACACCATCCTGGCAGCAGTGTAAAGGATGAGTTGAAGGGAAGATGCTGTGGGCAGAGGAACCAGGTAAGGAGCTTATCCAAACAAGAGATAAGGAGAGCCTAAACAAGGACAATAAAAAGACTCAACTATTTATCAACCTCATCTACTCAATTCTTTCCTGTAGTTTAAAAGTGGTTAATTGCCAGAAACACTTGCAGAATGAGGGTACTAATATAACTTTTAAAAAAGCCAACAGCGAGAACACATTTCTAAATTCTATGTTAGGCTGTTACTATCTAGACACACTTATTGAACCCCTAGAGTTTGCAAGTCTGCCTAGGGGATACATGAAAGGAAAAAAAGACTTAAAAAGCCACAAGTCACATTGAAGAACCAGACATAGAATCATATGAAAATAATCAAGTATATAAAGCATCACATACAGTTAAGGGTTTAGAAAATAGAGCATGGTTTCCCTGCATCTGTTTTATTAATAAGAAGAATTCTGTTAATTTTATTTATTCTGATGGCATCAGCAGTCATGGCTGGGTGCCAGAGGCAGGAGAGGTTGTTGGATGTTTTCTGGGGTCCTTGATTGGAAGGTGAGAGTTTGCCATATCTAAAGCCTTTTTTGTGATTAAAAAAAAAATTGAATATGGACACTCTTTAGTAATACGTAGTTTATTCAATTAAATTCAACTAACCTTCATGAGGTAGCTATTATGTGTAAGCTGCTGCTCAAGAGGACAAAGATGAACAAGGAATGATCCTGTCTGCCTGCATGAGGCTGAGGTGCGTCCTCCCACAACCGTATTTGATTCAAACCCTTCTCAGTGACATATTGCAGATGAGATAAAGACCTAGTGAGGGTCAAATGACATAATGTAGTGGGTTATTGTCTTTGCCTTCTTTTTTCTTACATTTTGGGAGACTTGGCCGAATTTGGGGGCTAATCACTCTGTAGAGTTTATTTAGTCCCTGTTTATTTTCCTCATCCAAGATATGTGAGTCATAATTACAAATGTGAACGTGCTCAGGTCTGGACCCTGGGTGTTTTATTTTCTTTCCGTTCTCTGTTGGACCTGATTCCTCAGCATCAGGAGTTCACCTCTTTCTCAGATGAACTTATTATTTCTTCCACGGTCATTTCGTCTCCCTTTTTCCTCTTCTGGTCCCTCTTTCTCCTCCCCTTGGATGCTTTCTTTTCCTCGGACTCTTTCCTCCCTCAGTTGACCAGCTGCTTATTTATTCTTGGGCTTCTTGATACCCAGTGTCTATCTCCTGGGACTTTAAGAGGGAAAGAATTTCCCATTTTAAGAGTACATTGTGTTTACCACAGAAACTCTTAAGTTTTTTATTCTAAACATAAAAACTGGTGAATTTAATGTTTCTTATTTATTTCAAGCAAACAAGGAGGTACCTTTTACTTTACTTACTTTTGTCATTTCTCATTCTCTATGGAGAGGTGACCTGGGGTAGGAGGTCTGATAAAGATAAGAAATGCCCTCGTCAATTTTCTAAATGGTTTAATCTGTATCTGAGTATTGTTTAATGTAATTGGCCAGGCCATCTTTGACCAAGGTACCTGACTGTTCAGGTTTAACTGTGCCAAAACCCAGTACACACGGGAAGCCAGATTTCAGATCAGCTATTCTGTGCAAAGCTGAGCTCCGGAATAAATTTTGAAACTTCAATTCCAGTGAAGTCGCTTTGCCTCTGCCTTCTAAGAGCCTGTTTTCTCTGGTTTGGAGAGGTGAGCTCATCTCAGTGGATTTAAACTGAATCCCTGGAAGTCTCTGTCTGTTTCTCTTGCTTTATGTGGAGGATAGCAGCATTCATTTTTTCATGTATAATGTGTGTCTACATTTAGCCTGTCCCAGCTTCTGTGCTAAGTGCTTTATGTTGAACCCTATTTAGTGGTATAATTCTGTTTTACAGATGAGGGAACTGAGGCTTGGAGATTAATGTTACCATGAGCAGTATTCTGAGATTTAGGCCCAACTCTGTGTGACAGCTCTTTGCTTCCACGCTAGGTAGGTTCGTGCTTGCTGCTAAGGTTCGTGCTTAATTTACTTTAAATTCTACAACTAGCAAAAATAAAGATTATTAACCTGTTTCACAGTTGAGGATCCTGGAATAATGGCTTGAACTTAAACCCTGAAGAGAGTACTGTTTTGAGATTGAGTGGAAGGTAAGATTAGGAAGAGAGATCAGGGGCCAGTTTATGGACTCTAAATACTAAACGAAATACTAAGACTTTATCTAAAGGGTAATTGTGAACCCTGAACTTCTTTTGTTTTTATTTTTCAACTTTATTCTCGTATGATAAGTCATGTTTCCTAGACTTAATGGAGGCCAACAGACTTGAACAAAAGGAATTTGATTTATTTATTTTTGGTTGTACTGGGTCTTCATTACTGTGTGGGCTTTCTCTAGCTGCAGTGAGCAGGGGCTGCTCTCTAGTTGCGGTGCATGGACTTCCCATTGCAGCGGCTTCTCTTGTTGCAGAGCATGGGCTCTAGAGCACGCAGGCTGCAGTCGTTATGGCGAGTGAACTCAGTAGATGTGGCTCCCAGGGTCTAGAGCACAGGTTCAATAGTTGCAGTGCACAGGCCTAGTTGCTCTGCAGCATGTGGAATCTTCCTGGACCAGGGGTCGAACCCATGTCTTCTGCATTGGCAGGTGGATTCTCTACCACTGAGCCACCCGGGAAGCCTTCCCCACTTTTTAAAAATTATTAAAAAATAAGTGAGTATGTAAGGTTGAATATTTCTCTAAAAACCTTCAGTTTTTCACAGAAAGGAAACTTGTTAAATTAAGAGCATCACTAAATTTTAATATTTAAAAAACGTGAAAGACATTATTTTGTTGGAATTTATAAATAGAATAAATAAGAAACTGGCTGAATGGACTGATGAAGATTAAAGTCACAGTAAAAAACAAATTGTCAGGAAAAATCAAAAGGAATGCTTAGCAGATATAAAAGGAAAATAAATCTACTCCACTTTAGGAGGTTTCACTAGAATCAAGGTCAAGGATACCTACACAGTCAGAGTTGAGAATGATGAAGAAGTCTCATGTGATTGAAATTTTACTCTAATCTGAAGACATTTAATTTAATTGGATGCTGTGGGTTCCAAATTCGTGAAGTTTACTTTTGTATTTATGATAGAAGGATTGCCAAATAATTTAATAGTCTAAACAAGATGCCATGAAGATATTTAAAGTGCTTGAGACTACAAATCATAATTAAGCACCTCCAAGTGTTTCAGAAAAACATTTTATGTACAATTTATATACTGCCAACAAATTATTTTTATTATTTGCTAAAATAGTTTCCTAAGGTCATCTTCTAAGCCTTATTTTAGTTTGGCTTTAGTATTTATTTGAAGGTGAAAAGTGGAAGTATTTGTTAGTTAGTTGTGTCTGACTCTGTGACCCCATCAACTGTAACCCTCCAGGCTCCTCTGTCCAAGGAATTCTCCAGGCAAGAATACTGAGTGGGTTGCCATGCCCTTCTCAAAGGGATGTTCCTGACCCATGGATTGAACCTGGGTCTTCTGCATTTCAGGCAGATTCTTTTCCACCTGAGCAGCCTGGTAAATGTACATATATAAAATCTTTAAAAATATTAGTTTGTACAAAGTAGAAGGCTTTTCTTCAAAATATACATTTACTTTTAGCAGGAAGGCTACCTGGTGGCTCAGACTGTAAAGAATCTGCTAGCAATGCAGGAGACCTGGGTTTGATCCCTGGGTCTGGAAGACACCTTGGAGGAGGGCATGGCAACCTACTCCAGGATTCTTGCCTGAAGAAAATCCCATGACAGAGGAGTCTGAGGGGCCATAGTCCATGGGGTTGCAAAGAGTTGGGCATGACTGAGTGACTAACACACTTTAGTGTATTATATCAAATAAACAGGTGAGTTTCAAAAATGCCAGAAAGGTTATGTAAGCCAAGCACTATTCAATCTATTCATTTGAATAGATTGGCAGAGCCATTACTCAACTTTAGACTTGCAACCTACTGATCAGAACTAGAAACTTCCTTTTGCTAATGATATTTAGAATATTTTGGAAGATAAATGGTCAGAATCTTATTTCATTAAACTTGTTGCATACAATTACATATTGCATATGAAAACAGTTATTTTTAATTTGGCATAGAACTAGGGAATATTGTGATCCAGGGTGAAAATATCCAAAAGGAATTGTGTGATATATGCAGCTGACTTTGACCTTCATTTTTTTCTTTTGTAAAACTTTATATATGTAAGATGGAATGGGAATCTGAGGCAATTATCCTAAATAAATAAAACACTTCATTATTCATTCATTATCTTTAAATTATTTTCATATTTTAGGTAGAAGAAATTTTCATTTGCCTGCTGCTGCTGCTAACTCGCTTTAGTCGTGTCCGACTCTGTGTGACCCCATAGATGGCAGCCCACCAGGCTCCCTCATCCCTGGGATTCTCCAGGCAAGAACACTGGAGTGGGTTGCCATTTCCTTCTCCAAGGCATGAAAATGAAAAGTGAAAGTGAAGTCGCTCAGTCGTGTCCAACTCTTCTCGACCTCATGGAATGCAGCCTACCAGGCTCTTCCATCCATGGGATTGTCCAGGCGAGAGTACTGGAGTGGGTTGCCATTGCCTATAAGTTCCAGATATGTATGTAAATTCTCAATTCATATTTCAGGGATCCTTCCTTCCTTCCTTTTGATTTTGAAGCTGTTTTCAGACTAGCTCTGGTATTCTCAAGAGTAATGAACATGTGTTTTACATACTTTGTATTTCCCCAAGTGCTTTGTATAGTATTCTGCACATGCTAAAAGCTTAATAAAGGGCTTTAACCGATGGTGGTATTACAACTGATAGTGATGATGATGGTAGTGGTGGTGGTGAAGATGATAAAGATGGTTCTACATTGGGCACTTCGCAATCTCAAAGTGGCAAAGACATAACGAAGTCCCATTGCAACATGAAGCTAGTTAGTGGGCTATTTAAAAATGGTTCAGCCTTAAATATATTTAGAGAGCATACTCATTAAAAAAAAATACAGCATATAGGGCAAGAGTGAGACTCTGGGGTTGAACTGAGTTAAAATTCTTGCTACTCTGCCTATTGGCTCTGCAACATTTTGCAATTTCCTTAATTGCTCTGGGCCTTAGTTTCTCATTTGTAAAATGGTGGTAGTAATAGTATCTGTTTTTTAGAAGTTTTTATTTTTAGTATTTTTAAGATAAAGTTCATAGGATTAAATGTTAGAAGGTGGAATATTACATATTGATTTAGAAGAGTGCCTGCTGTATAGTAAATACTTGATAAGTAATATTATTATTAAATAAAGTTTTAAAATAAAAACTTTCTATTGCATATTATAGAAAATTTAGGAAGTACAAAAACAGAAAGAAAAATCACCCAGTGTCCTATCCCCTGGAACAGCTATTTATTAATATTTTGATATATTTTATTTATCTTTGGGCTTTCCTGGTGGCTCAGATGGTAAAGAATCTGTTTGCAATACAGGAGACCCAAGTTTGATCTGTGGGTTGGGAAGATCTCCTGGAGAAAGGAATGGCAACCCACTCCAGTATTCTTCTTGGAGAATTCCAGGACAGAGGAGCCTGGTGGGCTGTAGTCTAGGGGTCACAAAGAGTCAGACACAACCAAATGACTAACAACATATTTATCTTTATTATATATTAAGTTAAGCAATTAAGCAGGATAGTCTTAGAATAGATAAGATATACAGCTAACATTACTGATGACAAAATTAGATGAATTTTAGGTAAAAGTATTGTGCAATCAGCATAAAAATGAAATGTTAAGACTATGTGGAAATATGTGAAAATGTTTAGCATAGTTTTAAGTGGAAAAAGACAAAAGTAAAATTAACGTGTACGTGCAGTGTATTCTTCCCATGGATGGAAGAGCCTGGAAGGCTGCATCCATGGGGTCACTGAGGGTTGGACATGACTGAGCAACTTCGCTTTCACTTGTCACTTTCATGCGCTGGAGAAGGAAATGGCAACCCACTCCAGTGTTCTTGCCTGGAGAATCCCAGGGACGAGGGAGCCTGGTGGGCTGCCGTCTATGGGGTCGCACAGAGTCAGACAGGACTGAAACGACTTAGCAGCGGCAGCAGCAGCAACAGCAGCAGTGTATTCAATTTTGTAAAATTAAATATGCAAAATAAAATTAGTATTAGTGGGGTAGGGTTTATTATAATCATCATTATTACACTTAATATTAGTGTTGCTGTTGTTACTTTAATCTTTCTGTGTCAAATTTGTTTCTAAAAACATGGTGCCTGCTTGAATTGTAATTATTCCATGGTTGAGTTGTCAGATAACAGTGTGTACTCTGCCATCTCCTTGGAGCTTGGACCTGGAAGGGATGTGTAGAGGGGGTACTTGCTTGGTACAGGGTGGTACTCACAAGAGACCAATGTGCTGGGTTAGTTTGAACAGTTATATAGGCTGATGTTGTTAAGATCAACAGCATCAGTTAGATGTGGTGTCGTGGTGATGTGGGGGCAAGCATTGCAATGCAGAAAAGTACACTTGTGTGTGTGTGTGTATGGGTGTTGTGGGAAAGGAGGGAGAAGAAGAGATAGAGGTAGGTGCAAAAGTAACAAGTGAGGGAAGTTGAGACCTAAGAGAGAAGTTAGAGGAGAAAGTTACTTTAGCTGGAATTTGTAGAAAACAGACAGCTATGAATTACATATCTTGTTTTTTTTTTTTTAATTAAGTAATCAATTATTTTAAATGAAGGATAATTGCTTTGTTTTCTGTCAAACCTACATGAATCAGCCATGCTGCTGCTACTGCTGCTAAGTCACTTCAGTCGTGTCCGACTCTGTGCGGACCCCATAGACGGCAGCCCACCAGGCTCCCCTGTCCTGGGATCCTCCAGGCAAGAACACTGGACTGGGTTGCCATTTCCTTCTCCAATGCATGAAAGTGAAAAGTGAAAAGTGAAGTCGCTCAGTTGTGTCTGACTCTTTGCGATCCCATGAACTGCAGCCCACCAGGCTCCTCCATCCATGGGATTTTCCAGGCAAGAGTACTGGGGTGGGTGGCCATTGCCTTCTCCATATGTACTCATATATCCCCTCCCTTTTGAACCTCCCTCCCAGCTCCCTCCCCATCCCACCCCTCTATGATACAGAGCCCCTGTTTGAGTTTCCTGAGCCATACAGCAAATTCCCATTGGCCATCTATTTTACATACGGCAATGTAAATTTCCATGTTACTCTTTCCACACATCCCACCCTCTCCTCCCCTCTCCCCATGTCCATAAGTCTATTCTCTATGTCTGTTTCTCCCCTCAGTTCAGTTGCTCAGTCGTGTCCGACTCTTTGCCACCCCATGAATCACAGCACGCCAGGTCTCCCTGTCCATCACCAACTCCCGAAGTTCACCCAAACTCATGTCCATCGAGTTGGTGATGCCATCCAGCCATCTCATCCTCTGTTGTCCCCTTCTCCTCCTGCCCCCAATCCCTCCCAGCATCAGGGTCTTTTCCAATGAGTCAACCCTTCGCATGAGGTGGCCAAAGTATTGGAGTTTCAGCTTCAGCATCAGTCGTTCCAATGAACACCCAGGACTGATCTCCTTTAGGATGGACTGGTTGGATCTCCTTGCAGTCCAAGGGTCTTCTCCGACGCCACAGTTCAAAAGCATCAATTCTTCGGTGCTCAGCTTTCTTCATAGTCCAACTCTCACATCCATACATGACCGCTGGAAATACCATAGCCTTGACTAGACTGACCTTTGTTGGCAAAGTAATATCTCTGCTTTTCAATATGCTGTCTAGATTGGTCATAACTTTCCTTTCAAGCAGCAAGCATCTTTTAATTTCATGGCTGCAGTCACCATCTGCAGTGATTTTGGAGCCCCCAAAAATAAAGTCTGATACTGTTTCCACTCTTTCCCCATCTATTCCTCATGAAATGATGGGACCAGATGCCATGATCTTCGTTTTCTGAATGTTGAGCTTTAAGCCAACTTCTTCGCTCTCCCCTTTCACTTTCATCAAGAGGTTTTGAGTTCCTCTTCACTTTCTGCCATAAGGGTGGTGTCATCTGCATATCTGAGGTGATTGATATTTCTCCCGGCAATCTTGATTCCAGCCTGTGCTTCATCCAGCCCAGTATTCCTCATGATGTACTCTGCATATAAGTTAAATAAGCAGGGTGACAATATACAGCCTTGATGTACTCCTTTTCCTATTTGAAACCAGTCTGTTGTTCCGTGTTTCTCCACTGCTACCCTGTAAATAAATTCTTCAGTACCATTTTTCTAGATTCTATATATATGTATTAGAATATGATATTTATCTTTCTCTTTCTGACTTACTTATCTCTGTATAATAGTTTCAAGGTTCATCCATTTCATTAGAACTGACTTAAATGTATTCCCTTTTACGGCTGAGTGATATTTCATTGTGTATATGTACCACAAATTCCTTATCCATTCATCTGTCGATGGACATCTACTTTGCTTCCCTGTTATAGCTATTGTAAACACTGCTGCAATGAACAATGGAATACATGTGTCTTTTTCAATTTTGGTTTCCTCAGGATATATGCCTAGGAGCTGGATTGCTGGGTCATATGGTGGTTTTATTCCTAGTTTTTAAAGGAATCTCCATACTGTCTTCCATGTTGACTGTATTAATTTACATTCCCACCAACAGTGCAAGAGTGTTCCCTTTTCTCCACACCCTCTCCAGCATTTATTGTTTGTAGACTTCTTGATGATAGCCAGTTCTGAGTGGTGTGAGGTGATATCTCATTGTAGTTTTGATTTACATTTCTCTAATAATGAGCGATGTTGAGCATCTTTTTTCATTTGTTAGCCATCTGTATGTCTTCTTTGGAGAAATGTCTATTTAGGTCTTTTCCCCACTTTTTGATTGAGTTGTTTGTTTTTCTGGTATTGAGTTGTATGAGCTGCTTGTATATTTTGGAAACTAATCCTTTGTCAGTTGTTTCATTTGCTATTATTTTCTCCCATTCTGAGGGTTGTCTTTTCACGTTGCTTATAGTTTCCTTTGCTGTGCAAAAGCTTTTAAGTTTAATCAGGTCCTACTTGTTTACTTTTGTTTATATTTCCATTACTCTAGTAGGTGAGTCATAGAGGATTTTGCTTTGATTTATGTTATTGAGTGTTCTGCCTATGTTTTCTCTAAGAGTTTTATAGTTTCTGGTCTTACATTTAGGTCTTTCATCCATTTTGAGTTTATCTTTGTGTATGGTGTTAGGCAGTGTTCTAATTTCATTCTTTTACATGTATTTGTCCAGTTTTCCAGCACCATTTATTGAAGAGGCTGTCTTTGCCCCAATGTATACTCTTGCCTCCTTTGTCAAAAATAAGGTACCCATAGGTGCATGGGTTTATTTTTGGACTTTCTATCTTGTTCTATTGGTCTATATTTCTGTTTTTGTGCCAGTACCATACTGTCTAGATGACTGTAGCTTTGTAGTATAATCTGAACTCAGGAAGGTTGATTCCTCAAGCTCCTTTCTTCTTTCTCAAAACTGCTTTGGCTATTCGGGGTCTTTTGTGTTTCCATGTGAATTGTAAACTTTTTGTTCTAGTTTTGTGAAAAATGCCATTAGTAATTTGATAAGGATTACATTGAATCTATAGACTGTACTTGGTAGTACAGTCATTTTCACAATATTGGTTCTTCCTACCCAGGAGCATGGAATATCTCTCCATCTGTTTGTGTCATCTTTGATTTTTTCATTAGTGTCTTATAATTCTCTGTGTACAGTTCTTTTGTCTCCTTAGGTAAGTTTATTCCTAGATATTTAGTTCATTTTTGTTGCAATGATGAATAGGATTGATTCCTTAATTTCTTTCTGAGTTTTCATTGTTAGTATATAGACGTGCAAGTGATTTATTTGTATTGATTTTATATCCTGCAACTTTGTTAAATTCACTGATTAGCTCTAGTAATCTTCTGTTACTATCTTTAGGGTTTTCTATGTCCAGTATCACATCATCTGCAAACAGTGAGAGCTTTACTTCTTTTCCAATCTGGATTCCTTTTATTTCTTTCACTTCTCTGATTGCTGTAGCTAGGACTTCCAGAACTATGTTGAATAATAGTGGTGAAAGTGCACACTCTTGTCTTGCTCCTGATTTTAGGAGGAATGCTTTCAGGTTTTCACCATTGAAAATAATGTTTGCTGTAGGCTTATCATATATGGCCTTTACCATGTTGAGGTAGGTTCCTTCTATGCCAATTTGTTTGAATAGTTTTAATTATAAATGGGTGTTGAATTTTGTCACAGGCTTTTTCTGCATCTATTGAGATGATCATATGGTTTTTATCTTTAAATTTGTTAATATGGTGTTTAATAAATACAGTATGGTGTATTAACAAATACATCATTGATTGATTTGCATATATTGAAGAATCTTTGCATCCCTGGAATAAACCCAGCTTGATCATGGTGTATGAGATTTTTGATGTGTTGCTGAATTTTGTTTGCTAAAATGTTGTTGAGGATTTTTGCATCTATGTTCATCAGTGATATTGGCTTGTACTTTTCTTTTTTTGTGTTGTCTTTGTCTGGAAGATCCAACCAGTTCATCCTAAAGGAGGTCAGTCCTGGGTGTTCGTTGGAAGGACTGATGTTGAAGCTGAAACTGGCCACATCATGCAAAGAGTTGACTCATTGGAAAAGACCCTGATGCTGGGAAGGATTGGGGGCAGGAGGAAAGGGGACGACAGAGGATGAGATGGCTGGATGGCATCACCAACTCGATGGACATGGATTTGGGTAGACTCTGGGAGTTGGTGATGGACAGGGAGGCCTGGTGTGCTGCAATTCATGGGGTTACAGAGTTGGACATGACTGAGCGACTGAACTGAACTGAACAGTCTGGTTTTGGTATCAAGGTGATAGTGGTCTTGTAGGATGAATTTGGAAGTGTTCCTTCCTCTGCAATTTTTTTGAAGAAGTTTTAAAAGAATAGGCATTAACTCTTCTCTAAATGTTTGATAGAATTCTCCTGTGAAGCCATCTGGTCCTGGCCTTTTTTTTTTTTTTTTTTTTTGGGAGATTTTTGATCACAGCTTCAATTTCAGTGCTTGTAATTGGGTTGTTAATAATATCTATTTCTTCCTAGTTCAGTCTTGGAGGAACTTTTCTAAGAATCTGTCCATTTCTTTCAGGTTATCCATTTTATTGCCATATAGTTGTTCATAATAGTCTTTTATAATCCTTTGTGTTTCTGCATTGTCTCTTATAACCTCTCCTTTTTCATTTCCTGATTCTTCTCTCTTTTTTTCTGATGAGTCTGGCTAAAGGTTTGTCAATTTTGTTTATCTTCTCAAAGAACCAGCTTTTAGTTTTATCAATGTTTACTATTGTTTCTTTCATTTCTTTTTCAGTTATTTCTGCTCTTAACTTTATGATTTATTTCCTTCTACTAATTTTATTTTTTTCTTTCTTTCTTTTCAGTTGTTTTAGATGTAAAGTTAGGTTGTCTCTTCGATGTTTTTCTGATTTCTTTGAGGTAGGATTGTATTGCTATAAACTTCCTTCTTAGAACTGCTTTCACTGCATCCCCTAGGTTTTGAGTTGTTATGTTTTCATTGTCATTTGTTTCTAGACATTTTTCGATTTCCCTTTTGATTTCTTTAGTAACCTGTTGATTATTTAGAAATGTATTGTTTAATCTCCATGTGTTTGTGTTTTTTAGTTTTTTTCTTGTAATTGACATCTAGTCTCATAGCATTGTGGTCAGAGAAGATGCTTAATATGAAATCAATTTTCTTAAATTTACTGAGGTTTGATTTGTGACCCAAGATGTGGTGTATCATGGAGAATGTTCCATGTGCACTTGAGAAGAAGGTGGATTCTTCTGCATTTGAATGGAATGTCCTGAAGATATCAATGAGATCCATCTCATCTAATGTATCGTTTAAGACTTTTGTTTCCTTATTAATTTTCTGTTTTGATCATCTGTTCATAGATGTGGGTGGGGTGTTAAAGTTTCCTACTATTATTGTGTTAGTGTCAATTTCTCCTTTTATGTTTGTTAGTGTTTGTCTTAGGAGAAGGCAGTGGCACCCCACTCCAGTACTCTTGCCTGGAAAATCCTATGAACAGCGGAGCCTGGTAGGCTGCAGTCCATGGGGTTGCTAAAAGTCGGACACGACTGAGCAACTTCCCTTTCACTTTTCACTTTAATGCATTGGAGAAGGAAATGGTAACCCACTCCAGTGTTCTTGGCTGGAAAATCCCAGGGACAGGGGAGCTTGGTGGGCTTCCATCTATGGGGTCACACAAAGTCAGAGACGACTGAAGCGACTTAGCAGCAGCAGTGTTTGTCTTATCTATTGAGGTTCTCCTATGTTGGGAGCATAGATATTTGCAATTGTTATGTCTTCCTCTTGAATTGATCCCTTGATCATTATGTAGTGTCCTTCCTCATATCTTGTTTTAAACAATAATTAAAGCATCTCAATGTCTGTATTTCCTTTGACACCATTTTTTGGATATTTAAATAAAAGGTGATATTTGAGTTGGTATTTGAGGTTGTATTATATGCCATCTCTATCAGGAATCCCGAGGGTTAAGTGGCATCACCATTTGGCAGAGAGGATTGGGTGGGACATTTGTAAAATCAAGAAAAATGTCACAGGATAAATGACTTTATTTAAACCTCCTGAGGTTTTCCTAAAGAAGTAGCCAGATTATTACACTGTCCATTTTGCTCCGCCAGTGTTAACTTGATCCATTGCCCAGGGTGAATCATGGTATTTGCCAGGTTTCAGTGAATTAACAGCTGTCATTTTACTGTGATTTTGAGAAGGGGAAGTGAGAGGTGCAGTCTGGTTAATTTTGCCTGAGGGTGTTCAGAAATACTTATTTGTTGAACTCATTTTAGTAGCATCTCTTAAGATAGAAGAATGAGGTGCCTAATTGCACAGAATGGCTGCCTGCTGCCAGATCAGAATTTTTCATGAAACCTCTCCTCCTGAATAGGGTAGCAACAAGCGAGTAACTCAGACACATTGAGTTTCTCTCAATTAAAAGAAGATCTTTATTTAAAATCAAAAAGACATTTAAGTTTTATTAATACTTCTCAGGGTAAAAGAAAATAATAACAATATATATCTTCCCATTTTGCATAGCTTTATGAAACTTTATCTTTGGGAATTTTGTTCTACTTTTAGCTCAGGGAGGGTTACAGTTTCAGGTTTGCAAAGGGCTTCTTTTGGATGCAGTAGCTGAAACTGTCTGGAACCAATGTTTTATTAAAAGCGACATCAAAATGCAGAGAATCATCTCTGTGAGAAGGAGTAGAAAGTGGTTCATGCTATGACACTCACAGAAATACAAGAGCAGTGAAAATTTAAGACTCAGAAGCAAAAACAGGAAGAGCAAGAAATTCAGTTTCAGGGAGAGCTGGAGGACTTTGGAGGACTTCCTACCGTAATCCTATCTTCTCTCCATGTGTTTGTGTAACTAATACCTGCCATCTGCGCAAACAGATCAAGGGACATGCATCTTTTGGGGGTGTTTCTCCGGGAGGCCTTTTCTATCTCTGGGTTGAGGTGGAGAACTTTGGCACTAATTGATTCCACCTTAAAAGCGGAATGGCTAGTTAATGAGCATGGTTTCCTTAGCACATTTCAGAATAAATCTGCACAAAGTTACAGGGGAAAAAAAAAGTTGAACATTTGAGGTTTTCATGCCCGTTAAATTTTCCAGCAGTTTAATTAGGGACAAAATACATATCAGCAAGTTTAAAACCCAGTAGTACCAGGCAGATAGATACAAATGAGCTTTTGCGCAGCTCTGTGGGGACCAAGGGATATAGGGAACTGATTTGAATATTCCACGTTGCTTTGGCTGAGTGAGGTGTTGACAAAGCTAGGATAGGTGTGTGTCACCCTGCATATATACAATACATACATACATACATACATATATATACATACATACATATATATATCCTATGACTTAACGATTCCACTTCTGGGTACACACCCAACAGAAGTAGTGTGCTACTGCTAAGTCACTTCAGTCGTGTTCGACTCTGTGTGACCCTATAGACGTCAGCCCACCAGGCTCCCCCACCCCTGGGATTCTCCAGGCAAGAACACTAGACTGGGTTGCCATTTCCTTCTCCAATGCATGAAAATGAAAAGTGAAAGTGAAGTCGCTCAGTCATGTCCGACTCTTAGTGACCCCACAGACTGCAGCCTACCAGGCTCCTCCATTCATGGGATTTTCCAGACAAGAGTACTGGAGTCGGGTGCCATTGCCTTCTCCACAGAAATAGTGTATATGTCCACAAAAATATGTACGATAATATGACATGACAGCTTTATAATTGCCTCCAAATTGAAGCATCCCAAATATCTGTTCACAGAATGGATAAATTCATAAAATAGAATACCACATAGAAGAGTGCATACTTCTTGATTCCATTTATATACAACTTAAAAATAGCAACTTAATCTAGTGATTTGAGGTTAGAATAGTGGTTACCTTTGGGTGGCAACGTGTTGACTGGAAGCAGGGTAAGAGAATTTTGAGGAGCTGCTGGCATGTTTGATGTCTTGATCTGGGTGGTGGATACAGGTCATACACATACATAAAAATTAGTCAAGCTATACACTTAAGATTGGTGTCCTTTGTTGTTTACAAGTTGTATCTCAAGAAAATAATTTTATAGAATGATTGTGTTAAATTCAGAAGAGAGTGATGTGAAAACATTGATGAGGGGAACATTGACTTTTCCTGAGGGAATGAGATGCACATGTAAGGGACATTTGACCTACTATGTTGAGGATGTTTGGCCCTTCTGGTCAAGGTTTTAAGGATTTGGATATGGGTCAAGAGGCAGTGTTTGTAGTCCAGAGAAAAAGATGACTGGAGCCAAAAGTTGGGCACTGGGAATGGAGAGAGACAGAAATGAGGGTATTTCAGAGGTGGAATGAGAAAGGGTCTCAAGTGATTAAAACTACACATGTGCATGAAGTGGGTGGGGAGATGGTAAAGGAGAGGATAAAGATAAGAATGGCTCAGTGTGTTCTCCTTTGGGTATCTGGGTTGCCGATGCCATTGCTAACAGAGAAAGGTTGAAGAAGAAAACATATTTGGAAATATCTTAAATCATATGACCAGTTGGTTTGACTCGGCCCCAGTCAGAACCAACATTTGAGTTAATAGCACCTGTTATATGAATTCAAATTCTTCTCCTTTTTTCTTCTACAAATATAATCTCAAAGCATGGATCCCTTACACTATGTCTGTGTGATGTAGATCCTTTTCAGTAACCTGAAGAGAAGTCTTAAAATATTTAATCATGGTGATACTTATAAATTGGTATATTTTGGCACATTCAGCACTTAGCTCTACTCCAGTACTCTTGCCTGGAAAATCCCATGGAAGGAGGAGCCTGGTAGGCTGCAGTCCATGGGGTCGCTAAGAATCGGACACGACTGAGCGACTTCACTTTCACTTTTCACTTTCATGCATTGGAGAAGGAAATGGCAACCCACTCCAGTCTTGCCTGGAGAATCCCAGGGACGAGGGAGCCTGGTGGGCTGCCGTCTCTGGGTTCTCACAGAGTCGGACACGACAGAAGTGACTTAGCAGCAGCAGCAGCAGCACTTAGGTCTCTTCTGCTTCTAAACTCAGGCTTGTTTGAGAGTATGTTAAATTTTGCAAAGAAATGCAAACAGAATAAGCTGTGGGTGCATTACTGAACCAAGTCCAGGAGGCTACAGTACAGGAATTCATGTGGAAGCATGGACTAGTTTCTCAAGTGACTCAGTGGTAAAAGAATCTACCTGCCAGTGCAGGAGCTTCAGGAGACACGGGTTCAATCGGTGTGTTGGGGAGATCCCCTGGAGGAGAAAACGGCTAGCTACTCCCGTATTCTCTTATTACTGTTATATTTGCTAGGGGACACTATAACTCGTCTTACTGTTTCTTCTCATTTTGAGTTTTTGTAGCTGAGTGCTACAAAAGGAGGAGTTTGTCCTGTGCATGCTTGGTCACTTAGTCATGTCCAACTCTTTGTGACCTCACGGACTGTAGCCCGCCAGGCTCCTCTGTCCACGGAGATTTTCCAGGCAAGAATACTGGAGTGCGTCGCCATGCTGTCCTCCAGGGATCTTCCCAACCCGGGGATCGAATCCAGGTCTCCCGAATTGCAGGCAGATTTTTTACTGACTGAGCCACCAGAGCAGTTTGGGGCCCAGCAAAAGACTTCTGCTGATGGAAGGTAGCTTATCTTTTGCTTGTTCACTGCCACTTGACAAAACTATCTTCCCTTTTGTTTAAAGCCTAGTAAATGTGCTTTGAGTAACATTCATTTTCATTTCCCCAGTATTAAAACTGAATGGATATTATTTGGCTGTCAGGGAGAGTTATAACGGATTGCAGGTGTCTGCTACCTAGCAGCCCAGGCCTGCAGAACAAGCCATCATGTTCCCTGGGCTGAGTCAACGTAACTGATAAGGCTCCTCCCATTGCTTTTCCTGCTCTGGGGCAGGGTAAGAATGGCTGGCAGAGAGCTTCCTGTTTCCTGTTTGCCTCTAGGAGAGCACAATTTGAAATGGCCCCAGTTCGCTGCCTTTGGAAAGGCAATTGTCCTCTGCTGTTAATCAACCCTCTTGGGAAGTCACCTGTGATTCTTTGGAGGCCCTAGTCTTCTAGAGATAACACTGTTGTTAAGAATTCCTCACTTGCTGCTTGTTAGAAGAAAAAATTAAAATAGTAAAATTGCTGATAAATTACAGCTATTGTTATAGCTAATTTGAGCAAGATGCTCTGGAATAAAGATATTATTAATTAACCCTTTGAATATTTCTGTATTTTTTTAAAAAATTTAAATGTATAAGAAATTATGTCTTTAGTCTGCAAACTCTTAGAGTAAATTTTTGATTTTTATTTTTAAAAATAAAAAAATTATTTTTCTAGGTCAATCTGTTAGATTGCATATTTTAAAAGATTAATTTTATGCCTCATGTAATCAATGGGGATGTTTGGTTAAGTATTTTATTCTTTGAAATATGTAAGACCAGCAAATTCATATTTGGAAACAAAAGTTTGCCTGTGATATAACACTTCACTGCAGGCTCTCCATGCTCTTGATTCCATCTGTGTTGTTATGCTCTAGTAATTCTTTATCCTCATGAAGTCCATCTACTCATGAATCCTTTGCACCTGCTTTGCCTTTTCCCACACTCTTGGACAGTATCTCACAAATGGTTTCATATACATCAGAATTACCTGGAGGGCTTGCTATAACATAGATTTCTGGGCCTCACCAGAGTTTTTGATCCAGTAGATCTGGGATAAGGGCTGAGAATTTGTGTTTCTAACAAATTACCAGCTGATACTGATGCTGTTGGTTCTAGCCCACTTCATTAAACCTTTGCTAAAACATCTGTGGTACAGAATAATGGACTTCTGAGTATGTCTACATCCCAGAGCCTGCGAATATGTTAAGTTACACAACAAAAGCTCTGGGAGATGGTGAAGGACAGGGAAGCCTGGTGTGCTGCTATCCATGGGGTCTCAAAGGGTCAGACACATCTACTGACTGAACAACAACAAACACACAACAAAAGGGACTTTACAGCTGTGGTCAAGGCTCTTAAAACAGGGAGATGATACTGCATTATTCAGCTGTGCACAGCATAATCACAGCAGTCCTTGTAAGATGGAAGCAAGAGGATCAAAGGCAGAAAAAGGCAGAAGAAGCATGCTTCTTTCATCAAATCTCCTTTTTCTGCCTTTGAACCAGTCTGTTCTAAAGGAGATCAGTCCTGGGTGTCCATTGGAAGGACTGATGCTGAAGCTGAAACTCCAATACTTTGGCCACCTCATGCGAAGAGTTGACTCATTGGAAAAGGCCCTGATGCTGGGAAGGACTGGGGGCAGGAGGAGAAGGGGACGACAGAGGATGAGATGGCTGGATGGCATCACTGACTCAATGGACATGAGTTTGGGTGAACTCCGGGAGTTGGTGATGGACAGGGAGGCCTGGTGTGCTGTGGTTCATGGGGTCGCAAAGAGTCGGACATGACTGAGCAACTGAACTGAACTGAACTGAACTGATGAAAGAAGCAAAGGTTCAAGAGATGCATTTTGAAGGTGAAGAAAGGGGCCGCAAACCAAGGAATTCAGGTGACCTTTTGAAGATGAAAATGGCAAGGAAACATTCTCTCTTGGAGGCTATATAAAGAACAGATCTCTGCCAAAATAATGATTTTAGCCCTGTAAGTCTCATCCCAGACCTTCAGAGCTATAATATTAAGAAATTTGTGTTGTTTTAAGCTGCTAGGTTTGTGGCAATTGATTTCAGCAGCATCTAGAGATTAATATGGGCTTCCCTGATGGCTCAGATGGTATAGAATCTTCCTGCAATGCAGGAGACCTGGGTTCGATCCCTGAGTTGGAAAGATCCCCTGGAGGAGGGCATGGCAACCCACTCCAGTATTCTTGCCTGGAGAATCCCATGGACAGAGGAGCCTGGTGGGTACAGTCCATGAGGTCACAAACAGTTGGACACAGCTGAGTGACTAAGCACAGCACAGCATAGAGACTAATGCAGCATCCTACTCCATATCACAGACTACCTAAGTTCTATCCACTCTGGCTCAAATGTTAAAACAGAGGTTTACATCAACCTGCATCTTCATGATGTTTTTACATAATGATTTCAGTTCAAATTTTTATGTCTTTCTGTGAATTTCTAGAGCATTTATTGTCTTGACCAGTTGTATAAATTTAAAGGACCTCATTCATTTAACAGTTTGCTGTGTTGTAGACCTTTAGCTGAGGCTGACAGTGAAAAGTCAGAATTCCTGCCCTTAAGGGGTCAATTATTCAGAATTCATCAGTCAGGATGCTGCTGGTAAACTCAATTGCAGTTTAATTCTTCAAATGACAACAATTATAAATGATGGATAAAAATTTTAAAAATACATATTCAAAGGCATCTGAGAGTTACCAAGACTGAGGTTGAGGGGCCAAGATGCTGGAAAGGAAAGAAACACAAAAATGAACCCAACTGTTGTTGCCAGTTGGGTGGCAAGACATTGGGTGATTCATAAATGGAGGATGAAACATGAAAAAGCTGAATGGAAAATGGTGGCTAAGAGGCTAAATTTCTACCAGTGTTATAGCTGAAGAAACAATATTGGCCTATCAAGAAGGTAGGACTCTTGTGAACGAAATATTCCAGGCTTTCAAAGGATCCCTAAAAGATTGTATCCTAGCAGCAAGGATGAAATAGAAGTAGGCAACCTTCACAAAAAGCAAAATCCTTTATCATGCCAGCTCAGTTGAGTTAAAATAATCTGTTCTTATTCAGAATACCTGGTAGAAGCAAAAGTAAATAATCTCTGGAGGACTGTGATATCACCCAGAGCCTCAAATTATCTCTATAGCTTATCTCCAATTCCTGGCAATTTACCAGGCATACTAGCAGACAAAACCAATCATCAAAAATCAAGGGGAATAAACCCCAGACAATAGATATAGACTGAAAAAATTTCTTGATAGTTGAAGTAGCAGACAAAGGGTTTAAAATAATATGTTAAATACATTAGATGAAAAGGTGGAAAATTTCCACAGAGAACTGGAAACTGTGAGAGAAAGCTATACAGTAGTTTTACAACTGAAATGTCAATAATTGAAATTAAGAATTCAATAGATGGGTTTAAAAGTACATTAGACAGAGCAAGAAAAAACAGATCAGAAGAAAATAATGGATTAAGGAATCAAAAGAAGAAATAATGGAAAATACAAAATTGGATGTAAGAAATACAGTGTTGTGTTAGTTGCTCAGTCATGTCCAACTCTTTGTGACCCCATGGACTGTAGCCAGCCGGGTTCCTCTGTCCATGGGATTTTCCAGGCAAGAATATTGGAGTGGGTAGCCATTCCTTTCTCCAGGGGATCTTCCCAATCCAGGAATCAAACTTGGGTCTCCCACATTTCAGGCAGGTTCTTTACTGTCTGAGCTATCAAGGAAATAAAGTGTTAGTTGCTCAGTCCCATCTGACTCTTTGTGACCCCATGGGCTGTAGACCACAAGGCTCCTGTGTCCATGGAATTCTCCAGGAAAGAATACTGGTGTGGGTTGCCATTCCCTTCTCCAGGGGATCTTTCTGACCAAGCAATCAAACCAGGTATCCTGCATTGCAGGCAGATTCTTTTTTGCCTGAGCCACCAGGGAACCACCCTAGAAATACAAAGAAATAATGAAAAGAGATAACATGTTTATGATTATACATATACATGTATAATACAGAAGTACAGAGATATAATGAAAAGAGAAAACATGTATATGATTGAACTGTCAGGGGAGGACCTCCTTGGTGGCTCAGACAGTAAAGCATCTGCCTATAATGTGGGAGACCTGGGTTTGATCCCTGGGTCGGGAAATCCCCTAGAGAAGGAAATGGCAAGCCACTCCAGTACTCTTGCCTGGAAAATTCCGTGGGTGAAGGAGCCTGGTAGGCTACAGTCCATGGGGTTGCAGAGTTGGATACAACTGAGCAACTTCACTGGTTCACTGGTCAGGTGAGGAAAGAGAGAATAGAGCAAGCTCAATATTTAAATAATAATCAGAGTTCCTAAAACAGATGGACGATGTCAAGCTACTGTTACAGGAGTTCTATGGACCCCAAGCAGGATAAATATAAAGTTTCACTCTGGGGCCTAGCTTATCAGAATTAGTTACGCTGGCACCCTGCTTGTTTTCCCAGCTAAAATATTACAGTTTCCACCTGCGATGTAAGCAAAAGGTGTTGATTAGGATTGCCAGAAAAATTCCTTAATAAAATCAGAAACTGTCATACTTCCTTTGTTCTTGCCCACTTCCTCTTTCCTGCTTCTTGGAATGAGGCATGATGGCTGAGTTTCAGCAGCTGTATTACTTCATTATGCCAATGTAGTGATTAATTTTATGTGTCAACTTTTTGGGTATCAGATTCTTCCCTTTTCTTCTAAGTTTTATGTTTTACATGTAAGTCTGTGATCGATTTTGAGTTGTTTTTTGATAAAAGTTAGAAGGCAATGGGACCCCACTCCAGTACTCTAGCCTGGAAAATCCCATGGATGGAGGAGCCTGGTGGGCTGCACTCCATGGGGTCGCTAAGAGTCAGACACGACTGAGTGACTTCACTTTCACTTTTCACTTTCATGCATTGGAGAAGGAAATGGCAACCCACTCCAGTGTTCTTGCCAGGAGAATCCCAGGGACGTGGGAGCCTGGTGGGCTGCCATCTATGGGATCACACAGAGTCGGACATGACTGAAGTGACTTAGCAGCAGGAGACTTCGGTCAAGATCTTTTTCTTTTCTTTTTTCTTTCTTTTCCTTTCTTCTCTTTCTTCCTCCCTTTCTCCCTTCCCCCCTTCCCTTCTCTCCCCTCCCCTCTTTTCCCTCTCCTTCCTTCCCTTCCTCCCTCTTATCTTCCTGTCCTTCATTGAGATGTCCAATTTATCCTGCATCTTGAAAAGGTTATCTTTCCTCAATTGACTAGTTTTGCACCTTTGTCAAAAGCCAACTGATGATATTAATGTAGATCTCTGAGTTCTTTATTCTGTTATGTTGATCTATATGTCTGTCTCTCTGACGGTATCTCGCAGTTTTTATTACAATAGCTATATCATGTCTTGAAATTGAGTGAAATATACCTCTCCCTTGGCTGGCCCTCCCAAGTGTGCGGTAATCACTGTGGCGACTGCCAGAGCACATGGGCAGAAGCCCCTCACCTTAGATTTTCCAGGTGGCTCAGTGGTAAAGGATCTGGCTGCCAGTATAGGCGATGCAGGAGACAGAGGTTTGATCCCTGAGTCAGGAAGATCCCCTGGAATAGGAAATGGCAATCCACTTCCGTATTCTTGTCTGGAAAATTCCATGGACAGAGGAAACTGGTGGGGTCACAGAGCTGGATACGACTGAATGAACTACATATGCATACCTCCCACTTTATTCTTTTTCAAACTGTTTTAGCTATTCTTGTTCCTTTGCTTTTCCATGGGCTTCCTTGGTGGCTCAGACGGTAAATCGTCTGCCTGGAATGCGGGAGACCTGGGTTCAATTCCTGGGTTGGGAAGATCCCCTGGAGAAAGAAATGGCAATCCACTCCAGCACTCTTGCCTGGAAAATCCCATGGACAGAGGAGCCTGATATAATCTTTATATGCAAATCAATCTTGATGGGATTTTGCTAGGAATTTAATTAAGAAGGTATATCAATTTGGAGAAAATTGAGATCTTGACGTGCTGCTGCTACTGCTGCTAAGTTGCTTCAGTCGTGTCCGACTCTTTGCGACCCCGTAGATGGCAGCCCACCAGGCTCCCCCGTCCCTGGGATTCTCCAGGCAAGAACACTGGAGTGGTTGCCATGTCCTTCTCCAGTGCATGAAAGTGAAAAGTGAAAGTGAAGTCACTCAGTCGTGTCCGACTCTTATGACCCCATGGAGTGCAGCCCACCAGGCTCCTCCATCCATGGGATTTTCCAGGCAAGAGTACTGGAGTGGGGTGCCATTGCCTTCTCCAGGGGATCTTCCTGATCCAGGGATTGAACCCAGGTCTTCCGCATCACAGGCAGACACTTTACCTTCTGAGCCACCAGGGTTTTTTGCAGTCTTCCCTTATTCTCCTTTAGGTGTCTGCAGATTTTGTAGTGATAACCCTTTATCATTTCTGATCCTTATATTGGCATTTTTGGGTTTCTTTTTTCTTTATTAGTCTTTCTAGAGGTTTGCCATTACTGATATTTTCAAATCATTAGTTCTGTTTTCTTTTCTCTGCTGTTTTTTTTTTTTTTCATTTTCAGTTTCATTGACTTTTACTCTTTTTATTCCTCCCCATTGACTAATACTCTCAACTTTATTATTTCCTTCCTTTCTCTCAATCTGCCTTCTATCCACCTTTCAGACTCTTTCAATATCTGTTTTCTACATAATTTCTGAATTTTTAGATATAATTTATGGGAAGAGTAGGGGAAAGTATTTCTACTCCATCTTCCCAGACTTTGCATTTTGCTTTTGTATGAATAATGTCCTTGGATTTTACTGACCTTTAGGTCAAGTTCAACCTTATTCTTTTCTGTATTACAGGACAACTTTTGAAATATGGGGGTGTTGGAAAATCGGGTTTGGTGATGACTTTTCATTATTATTATGGATGTGTAGTAAGAAATTAATGAAAGCAAATAAGACATAACTCAGGGCAGGGGTGATCTAATATTTACAGTAGATCTAAAACCTTTCCTATACTTCTGCTAGATGGCTGCCGCCATCAGGTTGTTGTCGCTAAGCTGTGTCTGACTCATGGATTGTAGCGCTCCAGGCTCCTCTGTCCTCCGCTGTCTCCCGGAGTCTGCACAAATCCATGTCCATTGAGTTGGTGATGCTAACTAATCATCTCATCTTCTGCCACTCCCTTATCCTTTTGCCTTCAATCTTTCCCAGCATCAAGGTCTTTTCCAGTGAGTCAGCTCTTTGCATCAGGTGGCCAAAGAATTGGAGCTTTGGCTTCAGCAGCCATCAGGACTTTTCCTAAATAGTTGACTTCTTGGTAGGAAGGGGAAGAAGAAGTAGGCTCAGAAACCTTGCTGTCAACTTTTTTTCGCTCCTTCTTCCTTTGCTTCAAAATGATCTCACATCTGGAAAGAGAGAAGAAACACCATTTCATGGTAGAGATAACAACAATCACACTTTGCTTTATAGTACACATATATTTCAACAGTTTAACTGTATTCATTTAAGGTCTTATATTAACTGTGAAGTGAAGTGAAGTCGCTCAGTCATGTCTGACTCTTTGCGACCCCATGGACTGTAGCCTACTACGCTCCTCAGTCCATGGACTTTTCCAGGCAACAGTACTGGAGTGGGTTGCCATTTCCTTCTCCAGAGGATCTTCCTGACCCAGGGATCGAACCCAGGTCTCCCGCACTGTAGCCAGATGCTTTACCATCTGAGCCACCAGGGAAGTTATATTAACTGTGGGTCTGTTTTATACTGCAATGGTTATTACTTTTTTGTTACCCTTTATCATTCTGATATGAAAATCATGTTGAAGGGGAAATTGTTTTTGCATATAATGAGTATAACTTGCATCTTAGGGGCCTTGAAATTCAGTTTACTAAACTAAATATAAAAGACAACAGTCTAAACATAGATTTCTCCATAGTCAAGCTCTTCCTGTGAAGGCTTAAAAAAAACACAAACCCAAAACCTAGGGAATTGTCACACTTCCCATTGTTATTCACATGCTTGTTTGGGAGCTAATGGTGGCAGCTGCTGAAGCCTTGACACTTCAACAGGGACAGAAGCAGGACAATAAAGTCAGAAATCTCTGGGTCTGAGTGACACTTTTAAATTTCTTAAAAATGTGGTAATGGTTGTAGAATTTGGATAGATGATTCCTAGAGTAAAACAAATTCAGTTACCTAACAACATGTCTGAACATTACAGAACACAGAATTAAAATTTCACAGAATCCTATTGGTTGCTTTAAACTCTGCTCCTTAAATGGCTTGCTAGCCAAGTCTGCAAGTACTGTTTATCAAGAAATGCCCATGTGCTAGGCATAGGGGCTGTTGGGGATATGAAAATGAACAAGACCCATTTCTTGAATTTGAGTGAATCATCTAGAGGGGAAATAAAAATGTATACAAATGACTGATAGTATGTTTGAAATGAGGCTTTCTGAAGGCGTTGCCATTTGAACTGAATATTGAAGGTTTGTTTCGTGGCTGCAAGCAGCAGAGACGGACTGTGGCTAGTTGAAAAGGGAAGTGGGGAA
The DNA here is from genome assembly GCF_016772045.2 of Ovis aries. Classification (NCBI taxonomy): domain Eukaryota; kingdom Metazoa; phylum Chordata; class Mammalia; order Artiodactyla; family Bovidae; genus Ovis; species Ovis aries. The sequence continues at coordinate 71,371,992 of NC_056059.1, read as the reverse complement.
GGAAAAGAGGGGAATCTGTTGGAGACTGTGGAGTAGCTTCTGAATTAAAATGAAAAATAAAATAAAATAAGGGAACAGGCATTGTGGGATGATGTGTGGAGATTGGTGGCTGATGTGTTTTTTTTTGAGCATGGTCTATATGATGAGTCACCTCCAACACCGTTGGATTGAGTCACTCCTCTTAAGGTACAAATTTCAAGGTAACAAGGCCTAGTAGGTATGACTTGGATCATGTGTCCATCTTTTGGCCAGTGCAATGCCAGGGGAGTCATTCCTTAAAGGAAGATTGTGAGCTCTGAGCTCTAATCAAAGATGCAGAGAGCTCAACCCAGTACTCTTTGACAGCCTAGAGGGGTCTGATGAAGTGAAGGGTGGAAGGGAGTTTCAAGAGGGAGGGGACATATGTATACCTATGGCTGATTTATGTTGATGTATTACAGAAAACAACACAACATCGTAAAGCAATTTTCCTCTAATTAAAAAGAAAAATAAAAAGGCCAGTGGCTCAGATGTTGGGTGGCACAAACCACAGACAGGTGGATGGAATGGCTGAGATGCAGAGGTCAGGGAATAAAGAACATGTTTGAGCATTGCAGAGAATCTGGCTTATTGGGAGCATCAGGTCAAGGAGGGACTGAAGGTGGAAGAGCTGAGGAAGGAGAGGCTGATTGGAAGTGGTCAGTGCAAGGTCTGAGTCACTATGCTTGAAACTGGAGGTAGAATAGCTGGGAGTGGGAAGAGCGGATCTGGTAAGACCTCTTCTTTAAGAATAGTTTTCTGGAAACAGATTTGGGTTGTGAAAAGAGAAGACTGCCTTAAGAAAGATCAAAAAGGAGGTTGCTTAAGTGAAAAGAAAGCAAGAAGGCTTATAATGATATTATATTTTACGTACCGTTAAGCCACATCAACGAGGCTTCCCTATGGTTGAGGGGTAAGAATCCGCTCACAGTGCATGAGACGCAGGAGACATGGGTTCAAGCTGAAGCTCCAATAGTTTGGCCACCTGATGCGAAGAGCTGACTCATTGGAAAAGACCCTGATACTGGAAAAGACTGAAAGCAGGAGGAGAAGGGGATAACAGAGGATGAGATGGTTAGATGGCCTCACCCACTCAATGGACTAGTTTGAGCAAACTCCAGAAGATAGTGGAAGACAGAGAAGCCTGGTGTGCTGCAGTTCATGGGGTTGCAGAGTCAGACACGAGTTAGTGAACTGAACAACAAAGGCTACATTAACAATGAAAACTTTCACACATTTTATTTTTACCCAACAAAGAAGACAAGGCATGCATTATTTACCCCTTTTACTACCAGATGCTGGAGACGCTAAGGACCTGTTCTAGATCCCGTGATGGTTAAGGGGGAGACAGGGCTCACCTTCAGGCCAACTGTTGGGGCTCCTCTAGCATGTGAGACCCTGTAGCCACATCTAGCCCACTTTGCTTTACTGCACTGCAGGCCATGTCTCCTTTTTTCCCATCACCAGGTTGATACCCTTTTGAGGCTGTTGCCCTTGAATAAACAGCTCAAGTCCATCTGAATCTTCACTTGTGCCTGACATGCTTATGTGGCCTGAATGGGGTTTTTCTTCTTCCTCTTTGAGAGAGGATTTCCCAACAGGAGTTTCAAATATAACATGTGGTCGTATTGAACCTGTGCTCAGCAGCTGAGCGACCGGATGACGATAGCGTGGGAGGAAGCAGAACAGTGGTAAGAATGTTAGCTTGTGGAGAGTCCACGTGCTTTGATAAAAATCCCTGCTCTACTTCTATCTAGCCATGAGACCTTGGTCAAGAGAGTCGCCTCTCTAAAGCTCAGTTTCTTCATCTGTAACATGGAATTAATAAAGGATCGACCTCATGAAGTTGCTCAGAGGATTAAATGAGATAATGCTTGTAGAAGCGTGTGCCGTGCTGTGCTAAGTCACCTCAGTCTTGTCTGACTCTTTGAGACCCTATGGACGGGACCCACCCCCTTTTGCTTTTAGGGGGCGGGGGACCGGAAGAGGCGGGGCTTAGACCAGAAAAGTTTATTTTTATTTTAGAGTTTTATTGTTAGGGTTAGGGTTAGGGTTCGGGGTTCGGGGTTTGGGTTCAGGTCAGGGTCAGGGTTCGGGTTAGCGTTAGGGTTCGCATTAGCGTTAGGGTTACGGGTTAAAGTGAGTGCCTATAGGGCCCATAGTTCTCTATCAGCCTGCCCTGGCGGGCCGAGGCTTGAGTGCCCGGGAGCCGTGTCAGAACCAGCAAGCCTCGGTAGTGTAGTGGTTAGGCGGGCAGGTAGGCAAGCAAGCTAGGGTCCGTAGGTCAGGAGTTCGAATCCCAAGCCAGGCAGGTAGGTTAGGTAGGTCCCTAGAGTGCAAGGGACCGACCCCCTGCTCCTCTGTCCATGGGATTCTCCAGGCAAGAATACGGGAGTGGGTTGATTGGACCCACGTCTCCTGCATTGGAAGGCAGGGGTTCTTTACCGCTAGTGCTACCTGGGAAGCCCTTGTACATAGTAAGTGCTTAACAATGCTGCTGCTGTGTTGTCATTATCTTAATTAAAGTATGGCTGGAGGATTCCAGTTTTGTGACATTTGAGCTTCAGTGCCATCTAGCGGCCAGGACGTTTCAGAATATGCAATGGGCTTGAGTGTTGCACCCATAGCTGACAAAAGAGCCTCCTGTTATTCTGAAGCTGAATGAGTTGCTGCTAACTGCTTTCAAAGGTGAGTCTTGGGCATGCACACAAGAACTGGGAACACTGTGTGACCTCATTGCTTGCCTGAATTGCATCTAGAGGATAGTTTTGTCTCTATAGACAGCAAAGGAAATCAGAGCTTGGAGCCTCTGGTGCCTTCTTTTCCTTGGACTGGCCGTATAAGGGAGCTCTGTTTCCCACAGGTGTAGCAGCCTCTTGCAGCATGCAGACTCCAGACTGACTTGCTAGTGAAGTGGTGAGAAATGTGATTATGGTGGTTATGTGATCTGTGACTCATAAGCAGAATGACATCAGTAAGTTACTTAACCTCTTTAAGCTTCTAGGGCTGTGGAGGGAAATAGTACCTACCTCACAGGGTTCTCCTAGGAACACATGTCTGTGCTTAGTGTAGGGCCTGATGCATAGAAGGTGCTCAGTCAATATTAGCCATGCTCAGTCAATATTAGCTCAGTCAATATTAGCTAGTTTCAGTTTTTTGATTTTTTAAATTGAGGTATAGTTGGTTATAATATTTTTTTAATTGCGGTATAGCTGATTGCAGATATATAATGTAGTGATTCATAATTTTTAAAGGTTATGAGTATTTGTGGTTATTATAAAATATTGGTTGTATCCCCTGTGTTGTGCAAATATATGTATGAATATATCCTTATTTATTTTATATATAATAGTTTGTACCTCTTAATTCCCACCCCTATCTTGCCCCTCCTCCTTCTTTCTCCCCACTGGTCACCACTAGTTTGTTCTCTGTGTCTGTGAGTCTATTTTTTGGTTATATTCACTAGTTTTTTTTTTAATCTTTTAGGTTTTACATATAAGTTATATGTATTTATCTTTTCTCTGACTTATTTCATTTAGCACAGTACCCTCCACATCCATCCATGTTGTTGCAGTTGGCAAAACTTCATTCTTTTTAATGGTTAAGTAGTATTCCATTGTATGAATATGCCATGTCTTCTTTACCCACTCATCTGTTGATGGACACTTAGGTTGCTTCCATATCATAGCTATTATAAATAGTGCAGTTATGAATATTGGAGTGCATATATCTTTTTGAATTAGTGGTTTTTTTGGGGTGAATTTTTTTTTTCCAGGACTGTAATTGCTGGGTCATATGGTAGTTCTACTTTTAGTTCTTTAAGAAAGCTCCATATTGTTTTCCACAGCAGCTGCACATTACAATGTGCATTTTACATTTTCCTTAGTGTTTACTTTTTCAGTAGATTCTTGTGTTAAAGGGGGACCTTTCATTTACTCATTCATTCATTCAATCATTCAGTGGATATCAAGTCATTCAATTCCATATTAAGAACCTATTATGTACCAGGAACTGAGCTAGATGAAGCCATACATAAAACAGACACAGCTCCTCATGGTTAGGGTGATGGACATTAAACAAGTGATTCCCAGGGGAGCTGTGTGTCACTGAACTTGAGTTGTAGACTGAAAAAAGTGCCTTCTGTGGAGCATCATTCACATCCTAGACACAGTAATTTGTGCAAATTTACACGATACTTTTTAGGTAGATGGGAGTTGTTTCTTTCTTTTAAAAAAAATCAGTATAGTACAGTGATTTTTCAGAATATGAAAGTAAAGTGCTTTTAGGAAGGGATGTGCTCTCCTAATTTGTCTAAAGGCACTGTGTGGGCTGGTAGTGGACCTGGCAATTATATTAAAATATACTTGGATTCACCCATTATGAAGACTCTGGTGGCTTAGGTGAACACTTTCATTTTGTTGAGGGGATAAAGAGCAGCCTATGTATTTTTTTACCTGTCTATATAACTAATCTAACCCTCTTCCCCCTTTCCTCCAACTTATTTCCACATTAGCCGTATGTTTCTGGATATTTTCTGCCTTCAGTTCACAGGAATTTAGCAAGCTCCTGAAGCCCTACTGGTTTCAGAAAACCGCTCTGCAATATGTATTAGAAATGGAATAATTCTCCTAGTCTGAGTTCTAAAGCAGTGATTTTTATGAAGGACTTAGTGAGGGGCATTAGGGAGAGAAGAAAATAGCTACGTATGCTTGGGAAAATCATATTCAGTTTGAAAATATATTAGGTAATACATTAAGCAGTGTAAGACTGTATACATGAAATATTCTGTGTTATATTGAACAATAGAAAATGTGGATTCTTTTTATTATATAATCAACAAAAAAGTAAACCTCAACAAAATTTTCCTGCCTGGAAGATAGATAGGCTCTTTAGGAATTCTTAGGGTTATTCCCTTAGAGGGGAACATACTACACTCTGGTTGAGTCAGCAAGGTAATATTTTTTCCATTTATCAAAATGGAACATGATTAAAAGAAAATTGGCCAAAAAAAAAAAAAAACCCCAAAACCCAGAGATTGGAAAATATCTGCTTATCTGGTTTCAATTATCTTCTAAAGGACATTGCTTGGGAATTCCCAAAAATATAGCAACAGCCATAACAGTTATGACATTGATTTTTGTGCCAGATTCTGTGCCAGGAACATACCACACTTCGTTTACTCCCTACCTTGTCAAGGAGGAAGGTAAAAATGTTTTCGTGGTAAGCCTGCTACTTTTGATATTTCAGCCAAGCTCAGTGACTTTCCTGGGGTCAGTTACTCTTGTCTTTCTGGGCCCTGCTTGCCTGCTTTGGTGCTGTTTGCTTCCTGAATAGCAAGCACCTTCCTTTTTCCTACTTGGCAGCCTTTTTCATAGATTTGTTTCCCTTCATTATAGTGTATTCTAAAGCCCCTAGAGGATAATTAAAAAGTTAATTTTATGATAGTTAATATTAGTGTAGCTCTTCAAGGTCAGAATCTTCTACCAAAATCCCACTTCTTTTTTATTTCTTTTTCAGCTTCCATTTGTCAAGAGGTTCTGCAAAAAAGATTTCTGTTTACACAGTGCTGGCAGGGAGAGAGCGGAATCTTTCCTAGGTTGTTGTTTTTTGACTTTAAAAAATTTGGCTTAAACATTTGTTTTTGTGGGATCTTCTTTTTCATTTTGTTTTATGGGACTGATTTGTTGCTATTGAACAAGTTTTGCCTACAAGTTACTATTACTGAATAGGATATCCAGTAGATCCTAGACTGAGATGACAAACTTAGAATTATTTTTAGGCAGTTAAATTAGGGGAAAAATAGCCATATAATTAAAATAAAGCAATTCAAGTGTTGGTCTTTAGTTTGTGTCCTCCAAAGCATGATTGTCTGAAATCTCACTCCCTTTTATGCTCTAAATGGGGACCTTCAGTTGCATCAAATGCCATGCTCTATCTACCATCCTGAGCTCTTGCTTCTTGATACTGTATTATATCATCTCTTTATTCTGTAAAGGCTGGTGTTTTAAAGGACTGTATTTGAATCTATTTCTTGGTGGTGGAGGTGGGAGTACTTAGTGTTTCTACTTCCCCTGATGGCTTACACAGGAAGCTTAAGGAATAATCAGACTATAAAATCCTGACCAGAGGAGAGATCGTAATTTCAGCTACAGACTAAGCAGATAACAGACGATGGCTATTTACTAATCAGAAAGATAAGGGAATGAGTTTGATTCCTCATTAAAAGCTTCATGGTTTAAGTCTTAAAAAAAAAGCTCTGGGTCTTTGCTTATTAAGTTACATAAACAGAGTGAAGTGCATGGGGGAGAATGGAAATTCTCGGTGTGACCTATAATTAGAAAATTTCCACACAGAGAATAAAAACAGAGGCTCTGTGCCACTTCCTGACCCCACTCACCCATAGAAGCTAAGCCATTGGTAGGAGACAGATAAGAAAACACCAAGGAAAGGAAACCTGAGTAGTCAGTCGGCCAGCTTACAGTGATGTGACTCAGCCTGAGGTCTGTGCATGGAACATGCCCTTGTCGTTTAAATCACCTCCAAGGCAACAGTAAGAAAGGCTTTCCAATGCCGAACTCTCACCTCGGGAAGAGCAGTTATTGTGTGATTCCTGGATGCAAGGCAGGGAGTTGGAATCCTGCTCGCCCACTTACTCGTTTTCTGACTTTGGGAAAATATGTTCACTTTTCTGAGCCTCCATTTCTGCCCGTGTATCTTCTGCCTATGTATCGCCATAGATCCTGGAGTGGCACAGGACAGAGATTGCCTCCCAAGCAAATAATACAGTGGCTGACATGTAATAAATATTCAATCAATATTAACTGAATAAAAATATGTTTTAAAAATCGTAGTGTGTGTGGAGAAAAGGGAACTGTTGTGCACTGTTGGTGGGAATGCAATTTGTGCAGTTCCTGTGGAAAACAGTGTGGAGATTCCTCAAAAAATTAAAAATAGAACTATCATATGATCCAGCAGTTCCACTTCTGGGTATTTATCTGAAGAAAACAATAATGCTAACTTGAAAAAATACTTGGAGCCCTATGTTCATGGCGGCATTATTTACATTAGCCAAGGTATGGAAGCAACTGAGTACCCATCAACTGATGGATTGATAATGAAGATGTGGTATATATCTATACACATAATGGAATATTACTTGGCCATAAAAGGAATGAAATCTTACCATTTGCAACAACATAGGTGGGCCTAGAGAGTTTATGCTAAGTGAAATAAGTCAGACAGAGAATGACAAATACTGTGTGGTTTTATTTATATGTGGAATCTAAAAAACAAATGAACAAATATAATTAAGTGCAAACAGAGTTATAAATGCAGAGAACAAATAAGTGGTTGCCAGAGTGGGGGATGGGAGGAAGAGAGAAACAGGTGAGGGAGATCAAGGCACAAAGCTTTAATTACAAAATAAATGAGTCACAAGTGTGAAATATACAGTGTGGGGAGTATAGTCAATGATTATGTAATACCTTTCTATGGTGACAAATGACAGCGAGATTTAGCATAGTGATAATTTTGAAATGTATAGGAATATTGAATCACTATGTTGTATAGTAGGAACTAACATAGTGTTGTAGGTTAATTATACTTCAAAAATAAGCAACTCATACAAAAAGAGATCAGAGGCGGAGGGTGGGGAGAGGGGAATTAGATGAACATAGTCAAAAAGTACAAACTTTCAGTTATAAGATGAATAATTATTAAGAATGTAATGTACAACATAATAAAATAATTAACACTGCTGTACATTATATGTGAAAGTTATTAAGAGTAAATCCTAATACTTCTCATCACAAGGAACAAAATTTTTTTTCTATTTTTTTAATGGTGTATCTTATGAGCTGATGGATGTCCACTAAACTTATTCATGGTAATCATTTCATGATATATAAGTCAAATCATTATGCTCTATTCCTTAAATTTGTACAGTGATAGTAAAGAATCCACCTGCCAATGTAGAAAACTCAGGCTTGGTCCCTGGGTCAGGAAGATCCCCTGGAGAAGGAAATGGCAACCCACTGCAGTATTCTTGCGTGGGAAATCCCATGGATAAGGAAGTCTGGTGGGCTACAGTCCATGGGGTCACAAAATAGTCAGACACGACTTAGTGACTAAAACAACAACAATAATGTCAATTATATCTCAGGAAACCTGGAAAAAAAATCATAGTGTGGTGAGTGGCATATAGGAGGTGCTGGTTAGAATTTTGGTCCTATTTCCCCACATCTTTTTTTCCCTTAAAAAATATGTCATTAATTAAATAAATGACCTTAAATAGGTTTCATAACCTCTCTGGGCCTTATTATTCATCTGTAAAAAGGAATTAGATTTAAAAATCAAACCTACTTCCCATGGAGGCCAGTTTGTCTCTGTTAGAGAAATTGTGGCTTTGGAGCTTAGCTTAAAAGCAGTTGTCATGACAGAGAAAAACCATAATATTTTAACTGACAAACTTTTGTATGAAGAGTTCTCTATTTCACCTTAGATAGTCTTGTTTTTCCTTATCTCATCAAGTTAGTGTACTTTCCACTCTCAAAAGTGTTCAGGTTTAGAAGAGAAAGTCACAAAACTGTGAATGATGAGTGAACCTGGCCGTCTGGCACATGAGTGGGCTCCTAAGCTCCCTGGCAGGAAGTGAGGCATGACTTCCTGTACTCTATACCAGCCCAGCAGCTGTCCTGGACATGCTGTCTGGTTTTCTGAGGTTCACAGAAGCTCCAGAGTATTTGGAGGTTTCTAGAACTGTGTTCTATGGGGGACACCATTAGGCACTTGGGCTGCTTAGCTTAGAGAAAGCTGTCATGTGATATCTGACTTTAAGTGCTTTAAAACCACTAAGACTCTTCCGAGTGGCACCAGAAGGCCAAAGAAGGGCCAGGGAGAGGCCCACCGATGAGAAATCAATTAGATTAATCATGACCTGTCCACACAGTGCTGTCAATTCTTGCGTCAGGATACGGGACTACATCTACAATACACTGCTGACTTTTTAAAAAGCTGGTGGTAGAAATATGTATAGAGTATGATCTCATTTATGTAAAAATGCGTACCTATATAATTCTGTCTATACATAGACAATGTCTGAGTAAGTAGAATGGAAAAACCATTGTTAAGAGGAGATATTTCTGGAGAGTAGATTTGGCAGAGTGTAGTGGGGGAGTTTTTCTTTATAAACTTTTGTAATGTTTTATATTACAGACTGCTGTGTCGTTTGAATTATCATGAATTTTTTTAAAAAAGAACAAATGAGAGAAAAGTTGTAATGAGAGGAAGTAATGCATAATGTAAGGAAGAGGATTAGAATCATCAGAACTTGAAAAAAGAACATCAGTTGCCTTTGGGAGTAGCAAGTTCCCCTTCTCTGGAGATAAACAAGGTTTACTTCAATGGTTACACTTAAAACCTTTTTAAACCATAACTCTGGGCCCCAAAGCAGGATTTAGGCTAATAATATTACTCCCTATTACAAGATTTCCTCTGCTGATGTTGCTTTGTTACTCTCTCTGGCTGTAGTATTATTGTGGGGGTATTTCCTGAACAACTGCTATGCTGTAGACATCATATTTTACAAATGCAGTCTCATTGAATTTTCACAATAAGCACGATAGCATGATTATTATTTCCATTTTATGGATGAGGAAACTGAGGCTAAGAGAGGTAAAGCAACTTGCTCAGTGTCACAGAGCTAGGAGTGTGGTGAAGACTTAGGGTGTCAACCCTTTAACATCCATTTTTTAAAGCATCTTTGACCTCTCCCCAGTTACATCCAGAAATGTGGCCTTGGTAATTACCTTCTCTCTAAAGACAGTTTCTGATTAGTCTAAGCCAGCAATTGTAATAAAACATTTTAATTAACATTTTTCCTCCTCCTCATAGCTGGTATGATGATTGGGAACTTCTTTATATGCTTTTTAATGCTCATCTTTCTGAGGAAATAACCTTGACCCTGGTGGGACAAGCAGGACATTCATCTGCCTTGGTGGATGGGGTGGAAAAACACCAGGAGAGGGCGTGGATTAGAAATCTTACATAAAAAAATGTAAAGACAAAGGTGCAAGTAGCAATCCCTCCTGAGATTGCAAATAAAAGAGAGCTGTTGTTTTCAGGAGGGCTTTTCTAAATTTCATTTCCCCCTAAAATACTCAAAGGAAAAGGCCTTGCTTTCTTGACTAGGGATGAGGAAGCCTGGTTAGTAACTCTGCCATACAACGTGCATTCATGCTAAATTGCTTCAGTCATGTCCAACTCTTTGCAACCCTAAGGACTGTAGCCCTCTGTCCATGGGATTCTCCAGGCAAGAATACTGGAGTGGGTTGCCATGTCCTCCCTCCAATAGGGGATCTTCCCGACCCAGGGATTGGACCCACATCTTGCGTCTTCTGCATGGGTAGGTGAGTTTTTACCACTAATGCTACCTGGAATGCCCCTGCCACAGGACACTGGATTGTAAATGAATATCTCACTTTTTTCCAGCCCCAAGGAGTGACAGGAAGAAGAGAAATGGGTGGAGAGGAAAGGAAGAGAGTAGAGAGGAGAGAAACTTGAGCCTGTCCCACTCTGGGTTGAAACTTCTGTGGGAGGATATATGTTAAATTCAGCCAGAGGAGTTTTAAGGCGTCTGAGGGCTGGGGCCCTGCCATGCTTTGTGAGTGCAGCCTGGGACCACTGTAGTCTACCGAGAGAGAGAGTTTGTAGAGAGAAACTACAGTTTCATCTCCCTCGGTGCCAGACTCTGGAAAACCTGGGCAGCCTTCGGACTTAAGATTGGGGGAGGCTCTGGTGGAACAGGGCTCCCACTGAGGCTGGAGTGGTGGGAAGTCCAGACAATTCCATGGACCTAGAATGATGCTGAAGCTAAAACTCCAGTACTTTGGCCACCTCATGCGAAGAGTTGACTCATTGGAAAAGACTCTGATGCTGGGAGGGATTGGGGGCAGGAGGAGAAGGGGACAACAGAGGATGAGATGGCTGGATGGCATCACTGACTCGATGGACGTGAGTCTGAGTGAACTCCGGTAGCTGGTGATGGACAGGGAAGCCTGGTGTGCTGCAATTCATGGGGTTACGAAGAGTTGGATACGACTGAGTGACTGAACTGAGACTGCAGAGTAGGTCACAGAAGGTAGTTAACTGAGTGAGGCTAGCGGGCTTCCTCCTGACCCCTCTCAGGCCTCCTCATGGACTGGAGGATCGTGTCAGTAGAAGCAACAGAGACTCGGCCTCCATAAGACTCTGAAATCAGGAAGCTGAGTTGGGGAGATGTTTGTATGAGCATTTATTTGACGGCTGCTGAGGGACCCCAAATTCGACACAGCCTGAGCTCACTGAAGACCAGCCCCAGGTCATAGGGCTGGAGGAGGGGAAGTCACACCCCTTTCTCCATACACGCAGACCACCTTGAGACCTCACCTAGACCCTGTCCAGTCAGGGAGGAGCTGAATGACTGAGAAATCTGAGCCTGAACATTATCTGGAGTGGCCCCGTTCAATAGAACATTCTGCAATGATGCAGATATTCTAAATGTCCAGTATGGTCGCCATGAGCCACATGTGGCTATTAAAGTGTGGCTAGAGACTCTGAGGAAATGAATTTTTTTTTCAATTTTAACCATTATTTTTGTTAAAAAAAACCAACAATATAAATGGAGAACTTAAAATAGGTAGCAATATGACTTAAAATCCTTATTCAGTTCAGTTCAGTTCAGTCGCTCAGTCGTGTCCGACTCTGCAACCCCATGAATCGCAGCATGCCAGGCCTCCCTGTCCATCACCAACTCCCAGAGTTCACTCAAACTCACGTCCATCGAGTCGGTGATGCCATCCAGCCATCTCATCCTCTGTCGTCCCCTTCTCCTCCTGCCCTCAATCCCTCCCAGCATCAGAGTCTTTTCCAGTGAGTCAACTCTTCGCATGAGGTGGCCACAGTATTGGAGTTTCAGCTTTAGCATCAGTCCTTCCAATGAACACCCAGGACAAATCTCCTTTAGAATGGACTGGTTGGATCTCCTTGCCGTCCAAGGGACTCTCAAGAGTCTTCTCCAACACCATAGTTCAAAAGCATCAATTCTTCTGCGCTCAGCCTTCTTCAGAGTCCAACTCTACCCTAACATAAAATTATTTGTATATAATCCTTGAATATTTATTATTTAGTTTATTTATTTTTTCAGCTTCTCTGGTGGCTTAGCAGTGAAGACTCCACCTGAAATACAGGAGACAAGAGTTCGGTTCCTGAGTCAGGAAAGTCCTCTGGAGAAGGAAATGGCAACCCACTCGAGTATTTTTGCCTGGAAATCTCATGGACAGAGGAGCCTGGCAGTCTACAGTCCATGGGGTTGCAAAAGAGAAACAACTTAGCAACTAAACAATATATCTAGTTTTACATTTTAAAAATCATTGAACACATACAAGGTAAAAATCAGCTTTTAATTATTTTATCTCTAAGGATGTCTGGGAAGAAAGCCAAAATATTTCTGAGTCAAGGGCGATGAAAATAAACCTTATCTTGTAGTTTTGTGAGAATTATTTTAAAGAATTAAAAGGGAAATCAAATCATACAGTGGTGTGGGTAACTGAATTTTAAATAAGAGTTAATTAACACTTAAAATTATGCAGCCACCCATGGCTAGTGACTACCATACTGGACAATGAGTATATTGGAGAGGCTATTTAATGTACTGAATGAACTATATTTTAAAGTAAAAAGGATGGAAAGGTAGTGTTTCTCTTCTAATAAGTGGTTATTTTAAAGAATTAGTTACAGATCAAATAAGGAAATTACCTCTTCTCTGTATATCTAAAGGCTGTGAGGTACATTTCTGACCCTGCTTTATATCGTTAATGAATGTGTCCTCATTATTGAAATATATGGAAAATACAAATGATCTAAAAGGGAAAATTAACATCTAGGGTCCCACCTCTTCCCTTTTTATTTTAATAAATATCTGTCCAGTCTGGTCACATGCGTGTGTGTAGGTGTATATATCTGTGCGTGTAGAATTATTTTTGAGTGGAACTACAATGTCCTATTCTATGATTTGCTTTCCGCCTGAATTATACCACAAGTAATCCCTATATGAAAATACTGGGGTGTGTTTCTGGGTCATGAACAAAGCCTTGGTAAATGTCCTGGTGGCTAAGTCTTTGAGAACAGCCATAGCTGTCTTCTTGGTTACTGCTTTCCTGGAACCCATGTCCTTCTGACTTGTGTGAAACCCCCATGGCACATCCATTGTCCCTTTCCCTTCAACCCACCAATCCACCCTACTCTGTCTCTCCCCTGAGAACCCCACCTTGCCCCACAGTGAAGGAACTGAAGGAGTTTTATTCACCTCACTTGAATCTAGTTGAGTGTGTAGCAGGCTAAGCCAGACGGAAGAAGTCGGGTCCTCTCTCCTGATTGGGAGTGGGGTTCTCGGCTTGTCTCCACATAAGATTTAAGAGGTAAAGAGGCCATACGGTTGTTTCCTGTTTATGGAAACCTCATCTTTCTTCACCTGTCCTTCCTGTTCCCTTCTTCCTGTCTTTCCCTTCATGTACCCCCCACTATTTCCTGCTCTGTGACCTGCCATGAGGTTTCTCTGAGCTCATAGTGGGCTTGTTTGAGAATCATTGTGAATTTCTCTTACTAGGCAGTAAATTAGTAATAAACCCCCCTTTCTAATTTGACTCACTTTAAAAATATTTCCCAGCCTGACACCATTCTGTTAGTAGCAGACCATGGCTCTCCTGTCACCTCTCTGACAGATTCTTTAAATTACTAAATAATGACAAGAATAGAAGGAATAGGAGAGTCAGTCATCACTAATGATTGTCTTCATGTCGTATGAATCATCTGTCCCTAACTGTAAGCCAGGGTGATTAAAAAGTTACTGTAAAGAATTACTGTAAAAATTATTTTATTAGTTTTATTCTGAAAAAGCCATACATGCCCAAGGCATGAAATTAAGAAAACATGAAAAGGCATAGAGTGAAAATTAATTTTCCCTTTCACCCCCATTCCCAGAGAGGTTCTTCTTTCCGGAGGTAACTGTTGTTATTGGAGGTGACTGTACCTGCAATGTCCAATAAGGACAGGCTGCTGTATGGGTCAATGTGTATGTAGCTGTGCTGAGTGCAGAAAAGGTAGCTAGTCCATATGTTTAAGGGTACAACACACACCATGGTTTAGAGACTTAAAAAGAGAGCAGTGCAAAATATCTCATATATAATTTTTGTATTGAGTGCATATTGAAATGATCATATTTTGGATATTCTTAAGTGCATTTTACCTGTTTCTTTTTACTTTGTAGCAACTAGAAAATTTTAAATTAATATGTGGCTCACATTTGCAGCTTATTATATTTCAGCCCTAAAGTGGTGGACACTTGGGTTGTTTCAGGTTTTTTCCCCTAGTTTCTACAGATGATGCCATAATAATCATAATTTATACTACCACACTGATGCAATTGAATAAGCTAGATCGAGGCATCTTTATTTGCATTTTTAATTTTGACAAATGTCATTTGTCTCCTTATAATGTGACTATTTATACACCCATAAACTTGCTCATGCTCCTTACCTCCCTAATAATTGTAATGTTAAGCATTTGGTTCTTTGCCAGTCTGATAATTGGCAAACTACATGATTAGATTAGACTACCTGGTCAAGTATCTTTGTTTAAAATATATCTAAGAATAATAATTACTAATGTTATATAGCAAGTTATCATTTCCAAGGCACTTTTGTATATTTTCTCATTAAAATCTTACAATAACCTGGTGATGTAAGCCTTTTACATAGAAGCAATCTAAAGTTGGGAGCTTTCCCAGTGGCTCAGTAGTAAAGAATCTGCCTGCAATGCAGGAGACACAGGAGATGTAGGTTTGATCCCTGGGTCAGGAAGATCCCCTGGAGGAGAGAGCAAGGCAACCCACTCCAGCATTCTTGCCTGGAGAATCCCACGAACAGAGAAGCATGGTGGGCCACAGTCCATAGAGGGGCAGAGTCAGACATGACTGCAGCACGCACACAAACTAAAGCAGAGGTAAGGAGAAATGCACCTCTGTGTATGGTGAATACTTTATATACATAAATTCATTTAATTCTCAACTCAATATGGAGACAGATTTTGTATGCCTTATTATTCCCATTTTATAGATGAGGATGCTGAGGTTCAGCATGGTTGGGTGACTCACAGAAGTCACACGGCAAATAGAGAGGTTAATGGTGCAACTTTGCTATCAGACAAGTGTGAGTCAACTGCTTTACTGTGTGAACTTAGACAAGTGTGTTAATATGTAAAGTTGGGAGAATAAAAATACCTACCCTATGAGGGGGGGTGTCAAAATTCATTGGGATGGTATATATCTCAAGTCCTTAATCAAGTGTGTGTTTGTGTGCATAGGTGTATATGTATGTTTGTGTGTGTGTGTGCATGCCAGGATTCAAACCCAGGTTCTTGGTTTCCTGAGCCCCTACCTCTTCATTTTTCCCCTCCCAGTGACTCAGTCCCTCTGGACAGTGAGACTTAGTTTTCTGACCCAGTTATTATCTTCATGTGAGTCGGGGGAAGGGCAAGAACGGAGAGGCGGGGAGGCATTTCCAGGTTTTCATGTGCCGGCCACCTCCTTTTCAGCCAAGGGAGAGGTTGACCCTTTCTGTACCTGATTATCTTCCTCATCAAATGGGTCAGGGGGTAGTATTGATAAGGTGGAGTCTCTTGCAAGCTTTCTTTGACATCTTGGAGCAAAATCAGTTGTAAGCCACATGGTCTTGTGAATTTTTGAAAAGGTGATACTTGTATTGAGCATTCATGTAGCAGTTGACCGTGGCTCAGAGACACTGTTGATTAGGGTAGGCTAGTTTTGGTGTGTTTAGATGGCCAAATCAAGTAAATAGTTATAATCCAATGAACTACAATTATGAAATTGAGCAGAATCCTCTGATTTTAGAAAGGGCTTTATTCTTTCCCTTCTGAAAAAAAAAAAAATGACAGGAAGTAAGTGATCAGGAAGTACAGGAACAATAGCCTTTTCCTGGAAGAGTGGCTCTGAAGTGATGACTAAACGTTCAGACACTTTGGGCTTACCCGGCAGAGGCGAGGCCATGGCCACGGTGGAAAGAGGGGCCAGAGGTGACTTAGGAGAGATGGACAGTTCAGCTGAAGGGTATTACTAACTATTCCCTATCTGGTGAAAATAAGTGAGGGATTAGGGCAGTTACATTGGACCTGGAGACCATCAAGTTGTTAATTGGCGAAAACTGCTGCCTGACTTGAAGCCTTTAAGGAGTTCTTAGTATCAGACAGGGCCAGCCAGGAGAGACTACTTTCATACGCTTCAGTAAAGGAAACATCCTGGAGGGTTTTGGAACGTCTTAAAAATGGTAGCAGACAGCGAAGGTCTGTTGGCCTGTTGGTCTTCCATCTTTCAATCCTCTGAATTCTGTGTTTGGGAAGACTTTGTATGACTAGCAACATTTATTCAGCCAAGAGTTGTTTTTATAATTAATCATGATTTGTAAAGAATAAAACTACCCCTCGGAATATCTCATCAGCCTGATGTAATCAGTGTTATCACGCTGAATTAATGTAATTTGGGGCAGAAGCAGAGACCCACAATGCAAAGCTGTAGTAAGGTGCCTTCTTACTGACAGATGCGTAATTTTTCCTGGACTTTGTGACGTGTTTGACCAGGCCCCTGGAGCCCTTCTTCTTAGCTCCTCAGACCCTTCAAAGAACCAGAAGCCTTAGCATCTGTTTTGCAGTGTTCCTATGAAAGGAGGAAGTTCCTTTCCAATGGAGCAATAAATTCAGGTCACATTAATGGTTTTATTTCTTTGAAAAATATTTAAAGATGCTTAAAAAATTACGCATATTCTGACCACTTAAACAAATTGTGTGAGAAAAATGTCGTCTTCAGCTCTCTCATTCCATGTCCCTGGGGTAACACTGTCAAGAAAAAAGTTGTATATTCCTCTCATTTGTTTTGTTAACTGTGCAGTTACACACATACACACTCACCTACTTTCTTAAACAGAACAGGATATAGTTTGCTTTTTTTAAACTTGATTTTCTACACCAGCACTTAGAATTATTCTTTTTTTTTAAAAAAAATAAAAGGTTACAAAATGACATTTGCTGCTGCTAAGTTGCTGCTGCTAAGTCGCTTCAGTCATGTCCGACTCTGTGCGACCTCATAGACGGCAGCCCACCAGGCTCCCCTGTCCCTGGGATTCTCCAGGCAAGAATACTGGAGTGGGTTGCCATTTCCTTCTCCAATGCATGAAAGTGAAAAGTGAAAGTGAAGTTGCTCAGTTGTGTCCGACTCTTAGCGACCCCATGGACTGCAGCCTACCAGGCTCCTCCGTCCATGGGACTTTCCAGGCAAGAGTACTGGAGTGGGGTGCCATTGCCTTCTCCGAAAATGACATTTAGCAAATTTTATTGTTTATTTATTGGTTTATTATTATTTGTTCTTCTAAGCATTTTTAAGAATTAACTATAATCCTCACAACCACCTCTGAGGTAACCGCTTTTCTTATTCCCATTTTATGGAGGGAGGAGTCTGAGGCCTTGAGAAGCTGTGTGACATGTCCAGGTTCGTAAACATTAGTGCATCCAGGACTCTAGCTCAGGCAAGTCAGCTCCATCACTGATACAGCTCAGTCCCCCGCTCAACTTGCAGCCACTGTGCCATAGATGGGCCATGACTTGTCGGCCTTTCCAATTTTTTTCTTCTTTGTAATTTCAACACTTAATGAACACTTCTATGTTCATCTTTATGAACCTACGTTTTATGTCCTTTTGCTTTTCTGTCTGAAGTTTATCTCCTACAAGTGGGATTGCTGGGTCAAAGAATAGTGTATGTCAGAGTTCAGTTGAATTTATTTTCTGAGCACCTAGTAGTTTTGATAGCATATTTTCCCTTTCACCATCATATTGAAACTTTACAGCAACCTCATGCATGGGTATCATGGTTGTCCTCATAACAGTAAACGTTAGGAGATGTGTCCTGAGTCCCATGGCTAATCAATACATGAAATTCCTGAATCCATATCTTGTATGAAGCCCACTGCACACTAACTTTTAGTGTGTAATTGCAGTGGCTTTGTGTGTACACGTGGTTTCTTCTTGGGAGTCAGAATTTAAGCTTAAATCACCAAGCCAGTCACTGTTATAGGGTCTCTGTTCTGTCTCAGATAAGAGAGGGATTTGTGCTCCTAGGAAAAACACACGTATTTCATTGGAATTCAGTGTAACGAAAATATGCTGATCCTGAAAAATGATTCCTGTAGGATTTTTTCTTCTAGTTTTGCTGGTTAGTCACTAAGTTGTGTCTGACTCTTTTGTGACCCCATGGACTACAGCCCGCCAGGGTCCTCTGTCCATGGGATTTCCGAGGCAAAAATGCTGGAGTGGGGTGCCATTTCCTTCTCCAGGGGATCTTCCCAGCGCAAGGATCAAACCTATGTCTCCTGCATTTGCAGGTGAATTCTTTACCATTGAGCCACCAGGGAAACCCTTCTAGTTTTATTGAGATATAACTGACATACAGCACTCTATAAGTTTAAGATGTACAGCATAATGATTTGACTTACATATATCATGAAATGATTACTACCTGTTTAGTGATTACTACCTGTATAGTACCATATAGGTGATGGATACAAAATAAAAGAATAACAATTTTTTCCTCATGATGAAAACTTTGAGGATTTTCTCACCTAAGACTTTAGTATGTAATATAGAGCAGTGTTAATTTTATTAACCACATTGTGCATTACAGCCCTAGTATTTATTTATCTTAAAACTGGGAGTTTTTACCTTTTGACCACCTTTATCTAATCCCCCCTATAGTTTTAATTATTCCTAATGTTTTAACAAGCCTTACATCAAAGAATACAATCTATACAATATTTTATCAAGTATTTGCTTAGTGGACATTCTAAAAAGAAGATCATAGCAGTACTTAAAAATATAATCACAGTCTGATCATGGAAGAACCGATTAGGCAGTACACAGATTTTCTAGGTTTCTTCTTCCTTCTCTCCATTTTTGTGTATTGTCATTGCCCTCTCATTTGTTAATAGATTAACCTTGAGCAAGTTAAGAAAATTTCCTCATCTGGAAAATGGGGATAACAAAAGTATCCCATTCTGTGGAATTATTGTGAGAATCAAACCAAAGAATTCATGCCCAGCATTTGACACTGTGCCTGGCACACTGGAGGCCTGAATCAGTATTAGCAGGGAGCAGTGGCAGCAGCACAGACCAGGATGGAGACTGAACATTTTGTTAGCAATTAAATCGGTTCCATGTACAAAGGCTTCCAAAAGAGAGCATGGAGAAGGCCTCTACATGATCAAAACAAGGTTGTCTGGCTCTTGGAGTGAATGGGATAAGGAGAATCTTAATGTGAAATAACACTAACCACTAAATGGGATGCCACAGGCAATCCTTTCTATGTTGCCTTCCATTGGAAAATCCCATTCACATCCCATCCAGCATCTCTGGACAGCTGGCTCCTCTGCATCCTCCTGCCTTCAAGGTTCTCTCTTTCACCTTTGCCATTTCTCATCAACCGCCTCTCCCCAGTGATCAGTTTATGCTTTGGTGGTTACAGAAACTTAGAGAATAAGGACAGAGGAGAAAGGAGTGATTTTATATTATGAGGATGGGAGGAAAGAGGCTTGGGAATGTAGGAGCTGGGGGTAGGGCAGGAAGGAATTCAGTTTAAAATGTTACCCTTTGGACTTGATTTTCACTATTGGCTTTTTGAGTCTTGGTTAATTGAGTCTTTTTGCCAAAATGATAAAATGCTCTCCTTTTGCATTGGGGGTAAGTTGATAGGAATTAATCAAACTCTGTGAAGTGTGTCGAGGAGTGTATGACTTATCTAGGTATGTGTGGGAGCAGTTCCACCAGATGCGAAAGTCAAATTAGTCACTGCGGTTGCTCCCTGCAGCTGAGGTGAAGGTCCATCTGGGAAAGAGGCTGAGGCTGTTGGCTAAAACAAGATGTTGGGTTTTATCCATGGTTTTTCATATTCTATGCATTTAGTAATAAAGAGTTGGCTCTGTATGAGTAATGTGGAAGCCTCAGAATTAATATGTGGGAGTTTGGGTGAATAATGTTTTGATGCTTATTATTACCTGGAGATAACTTTGGGGTTTGTAAGACTAGCCAGGAAATCTTATGCAAAGAGTTCTTTGGTTGATATATTGGCCCTTATTTTATTATATTTGGTGTAGTGATCTAATGAAAATAATAATTTTTACTTTTCTGGTTTATTTGTGGGTTGGAGTAAGAAGCTAAGGAACTCAATACTTGAAAAAGGGACCAGAGGAAAAGTGAATTAATGAAGCCTCTCCAAGCCCTGAATGTTATAGAGACCATCTGTGGTCTGCCTGCCCAGTGCCCTTTTTCTTCAGGGGGTCCATCTCCTTCTTCAAGGAAATCACATGTCCCCGACCCTGCTCTTATGGTTTGGATGGAAAGGACACAACCCTCTGGCTTTGGTGGGAACTCAGATCCAACCAATGAGAACACTGCATCCCCCGGCCACAGTAACTAATGCTGAGTTTGACCCTTGACTGATGCCAGAGCAAACAGAGACAGCCCTGAACCTCTCGCTAAGATGCTTGGGAGAGAGATCATTTCTCTCTACTGGGATTGCTAAGCTGGCGGCATGCACCCCCAGAGCTGCTGGAAGTCATCTTGCTACCACGGGAGGAGAGCCTGCCAGAGAAGACATCCAACATAAAAGAGAGCAGAGCCAGGGATGGACGGATACTGATTCCTGATGACACCATACGAGTATCTGGATCCAGCTGCACTTAAAGCCAGAACTACTTGGATGTTTGTTATATGAACAAACAAAAAGTCTTCTGTTGTTGTCCAAGTCAGTAACAACTTGAATTCTAAGGATGCTATACCCGGAAAGGAAGACTACCAATATACAAATTTATAGCCTAGAGAAATGAAGTGTCAGAATATTCTGTTAATTTTCATGGTGTTGAAAAAAGGAAAATATCTCAATGATAAGACTGTTTCCCTATTGGCTTGTTTCCAAAATGTGTCAGGATGAGGAATCATATTATTTTTTTTCTGGCTCCCAAATCTGTTTCTGACAGGCACATGATATTCAGATAGCCAGCATTCGTGTAGAAATCCCCTGTCTGTCCAGCCTTATCATGCTTAGCGGATCTCTGTTTTGCAGAGACTAGGTGTCCCTTCTCCCTCTTTTGTCTTTACTCAACACATCCTAGGTCTTATCTGGAGCTCTGTGGAAGGTGGAAGCCAAGTTTCTCTTTTCAGATGAGCACCTCCCCACGTTAACACATGAATCATGCTGACAGTACAGAATAGCCTTACCCCTCCCAGTCTGAGGAAAAGAGAAGGCCTGGAAGGCTCATGTAGCTGTATGATGACAGTCTACAGAGAGAGAAATAAGACTGCTGAGCCCACACATGCAAAAGCAGGTTGGCTTTAGCTCTATGTTAAAGGAATACTTTTCCCCAGAGAGCAGAGTTAGTGCCGTGCATCTGTTGCCAGGAGCCATCTCCAAGACTCTTGATGTGGGATTGTAAAACAGAGTTGGCCTAATGACAAAGGGGCACAGAAATTGGAACTTCCTCACTCCATGTCTGCTTTATATAGGAGGAAACTATGCTCAATTGGTAAGTATGTATTTCATATTCTGTTTGTTGCTGTTCAGTCGCTAAGTCATGCCCAACCTTTGTGACCTCATTGACGGTAGCATGCCAAGCTTCTCTGCCCTCCACTGTCTCCCGGAGTTTGCTCAAATTCACGTCCATCAAGGTGGTGATGCTATCTAGCAATATCATCCTCTAGTGCCCTCTTCTCCTTTTGTCTTCAGTCTTTCCCAGCATCAGTTCTTTTCCAATGAGTCAGCTTATATTCTGCATCAGTTTGCAATGGTCAGTAGTACCATGAGACCGGTACTGGCCTGAGCATCTCTAGATTAAGGATTGGGAACTCAAATGCCTACAGGTGCCAGGCAGCTGGAAGAGTTGGGTGAAGTGGACTGGGTAGGACCTGAGTACTTGCTTGCATGATTTGAGGAAACTCTGTCACTATTCAGCTCCATTGGAGGGCCATGAGCACGTGCAGCATGGGCTCTGTGCTGCTGGATCTCATATGCTTCACCAGAGGGCCTGGAACCCAGAGTCATCCGTTTGTAACCACTGACTTGATAATAACATAGGTGACAGTTCCAGGTGGCTGAGAGTTGGGTTGTGTTTAAACCTAATTTAGTTCACTTTGAATAGAACCCAAAGTGTCATGGTTTAGAGCACAGAATCTGGTGTTGGCTGACATAGGTTTGTGGCCTCACTTTGACACTTACGAATATCATGAACTTAGCCAAGGAATTTAACATCTTAGGGATTCAGTTTCCACATTTGTAAAGTGGGGTTGCATGTAGCTTGTGGGTAGACTTGGGGAATGCAGACTTTGAGGTTAAGTGACATGACACTCTTAAAGCTCTTACTCAGTAGTTTTGTAAAAGTGTAAAGCTTTCGTAAATGCTAGCAATTCTATGACTAGAGCTGATAGAAATTAAAGTAAGATGTTTTGTATTCTCCAGAAACATAAAGTCAGAGAGACAATATTGTGTGGTGGTTAAGAGTGGTACAACCCCTGGAGTCAAATCTTGCTCTCTTTCTAGCCACAAACCTTTAGCCTCAGTTTTCTCATCTGTAAAATGGAGATATAAGGTTGTCTATCTCCACAGCTTCTGAGGATTACATGATTTGACACTTACAACTGGGTTAGCATTGCTGAAACACTTAGAATAGAGTCTGACACACAGTAAGGGCTGTGGGAGTGAAAGTTTACGATACTGTGATTACAATGAAGTTTTAACAGCTCATAACTGTCATTTGAGTAAGACTGTATACATAAACTGGAACTTGTGGTTTACACTATGCTAACTTTAATAACACCTGATACAATTATTTTTAACTTAAAGAGCTGCAAAGTTTTACTTACTATTGTAAAGGCCACTTCAAATCCACAGTGAAAAGATAAAAATGTAGAGTATAAAAAATGAAGGCCATTATGTCAAATTCTTGAAAAGCAGGTTTTCCAAACTCATCTAGGTAAGAGTCACATAGCTGTGAAAAAAAATAGTTTGTTGAGAGCCTGTTTTGTGCAATGCACATGATGAAGCCTAGAAGCGAAGCTAAAACAATAAATACGGAAAGGTAAACACTTCTATTTCAATCTGACGTCCATGTCCACACACACTAGCATATGGTCACCTTGGGGGCATTCCTGAGCTCCTTTTCTACCCTCAGAGGTTACTGGCAGTGCTGGTGTTCAGGGGATAAAGATCAGTAGTGAGTCCTGAAGTAACGCAGACTTCAAAAGATTTTGATCTGAATTTTGTGGATGTCTGAAAGTAGGCAAGGCTGACATCTGTCCTGGCTGGGAACTCGAGCAAGAGCCCCAGGAGAAGTGGAGTGATGGGGTGGCTGGGAGACTAGGCCAGTGAAGAAGTTTTCATCTCTGACAAGGGCCACAGGGTCCAGTCCTCCGAGCCTGGGCTGCCAGCTGACTGGGCATCGCAAAAGCCATGTGGGAGAGGTGCGTTTCCTGGCCCGCAGTGGCACTCTCTGCCAAGATCAGACCAGGCTTTAGCACACCTGCTTGGGTACCCCTGGCAGAACTTGCCCTTGGCACCTCCCATTGAGGCCTCCACAAGGTCCTAGCAACCTGCCACCCTGCTGGCCCACGAAAGGGGATGGCCACCTCGCCATGCATGGGCAGGGCTGCCCTTTGCACCCCAACTCCAAGCCCTGGCTTACCCTTAACTGCCTGTTCTAGGAAGGAAGGGAGCTAGCCGAAATGAGACTTTATTAACTGAAAGGGGGTGAGATGTTAGGAAACTGGACTGAGATGTGATTAAAGGAGATACTTTATGGCTGGAAAAGGGGGTGGGGGTAGTTGTCCGCAGAGCAGTTGGTGGCAGTTATTTGGAAAAGTTAGAAACATTTCATGTATGTGTGCTTCTGATGAATTGAGTTACACAGGCACAGGCAGGGCGGCTTTTGCAGCTCAGCAAGCATGGGTGGCAGTGCCAGCCAGCCCGTTTACATTGGGGTGACCTCAGGTGAGCAGCCATTTAACTTTCCTGAGACTCAAGTTTCTTCTTCATTAATGTGAGGCGGTAATGACCTCTTAATCACCTCACAGGGTTCTGTAGGGGCAAGTGAGTCAATTTCTGAGTGGAAGTTCACAATAATCAACTATTGTTTGTATAAACCTTAGCTATTATTAAGTGAATTTCAAATGCACTCCTCCGTGTGCTGTCTGATTCATCTCATGATTTAGGGTATAACTGCTTAAAGTGAAGAGTTGAATATTCAGCTCAATTTCATAAATATTTATTGAATGACTCCTGTTGTAAGGAGCTGTCTGTAGGATTTGATCAGTGTGGACAGCTGGTCTGAATAACATGAGCCTCTTTTATGATTGCGTCAGTGACTTTTGGGAGGGTTGGGTATATATTACTAACACGTCATCTTCAATTGTTCAGTTCATTTTCTCCATGATTGCTTGTTGACCTTCCATTTTTTCTGTAGAAAATGGCTGTTAGAATGATGGATAATTGGCTTTGTTTCCATATTATTTCCTATATCTAATTTAACCTTATTTAGAACTATAATTAAACATTATTAAATGGTTTAATGTGGGGCTTCACAGTTCAGCTCAAACTGACTTTGTTCAAGGGGAAGAATACAATTTTATTATTGATGTTATTTCAGGTTAGATTATTTTCAAATAGTTGAATAAAATTAAATATATTAAATATGTACTTGAAAACTCTAGAGAGAGAGAAAAAGAAAACCTTCCCCACACATCTAAATAACAGTTTGGAGGAGGGAAAAAGCCCAAAGTTGTATTTTAAGACAAAGAAGTATACTTTAACTAGAATAATTTATAATTTAAAGAACTGAGCCTATAGCTTGAGTTCTACATGATAATCTCATGGCGATTAAATCCAAAGAACTATTTTCTCCCTGAGGGAAGTCTAATTGTGTGTATTGTTTCTGCATTGTTTTAAAAGTGTAATCATATATTGCCTTGTATTACTTCATTTTATTGCCTAAGCATTATTCTAACAGGAAGGTCTGTCCTTAGAGCAGAGAGATCGCATACCTCTTTCTTATGCCCCTCCCCTCCGTGTCCTTCACAGAACTAAGCCTAAAATAATTTTGTAATATATCCATTTCTTAAGTCTGAATTTGGCAATAAGGAGTTCATGATCCGAGCCACAGTCAGCTCCCAGTCTTGTTTCTGCTGACTGTTTAGAGCTTTTCCATCTTAGGCTGCAAAGAATATAATCAATCTGATTTTGGTGTTGACTATCTGGTGATGTCCGTGTGTAGAGTCTTCTCTTGTGTTGTTGGAAGAGGGTGTTTGCTATGATCAGTGTGTTCTCTTGGCAAAACTCTGTTAGCCTTTGACCTGCTTTGTTTTGTACTCCAAGGTCAGATTTGCCTGTCATTCCAGGTAGCTCTTGACTTCCTACTTTTGCATTCCAGTCCCTTATAATGAAAAGGACATCTTTTTTAGGTGTTAGTTCTAGAAGGTCTTGTAGGTCTTCATAGAACTATTCAACTTCAGCTTCTTCAGCATTACTGGTTGGGACATAGACTTGCATTACTGTGATATTGAATGGTCTGCCTTGGAAACGAACATCCCAATCACTTCATGACAAATAGATGGGGAAACAGTGGAAAAAGTGAGAAACTTTATTTTCTTGGGCTCCGAAATCACTGCAGATGGTGACTGCAGCCATGAAATTAAAAGATGCTTGCTCCTTGGAAGAAAAGCTATGACCAACCTAGACAGCTTATTAAAAAGCAGAGACATTACTTTACCAACAAAGGTCCATCTAGTCAAAGCTATGATTTTTCCAGTAGTCATGTATGGATGTGAGAGTTGGACTGTGAAGAAAGCTGAGCGCCAAAGAATTGATGCTTTTGAACTGTAGTGCTGGAGAAGATTCTGGAGAATCCCTTGAACTGCAAGGATATCCAACCAGTCCATCCTAAAGGAGATCAGTCCTGAATATTCACTGGAAAGACTGATGCTGAAGCTGAAACTCCAGTACTCTGGCCACCTGACGCGAAGAACCGACTCATTAGAAAAGAGCCTGATGCTGGGAAAGATTGAAGACAGGAGAAGAAGGGGACGATGGAGGATGAGATGGTTGGATGGCATAACCGATGTAGTGGACATGATGTCCACCATCCATGGACATCACCATGGACACATTTGAGTAGGCTTCAGGAGTTGGTGATGAATGGAGAAGCCTGGTGTGCTGCAGTCCATGGGGTCGCAAAGAGCTGGACAGGACTGAGCAACTGAACTGAACTGAATATATATATGTATATATATGGGCTTCCCAGATGGTGCTACTGGTAAAGAAGACACCTGCCAATGCAGGAGACAAAAGAGACTCGGATTCTATCCCTGGGTTGGGAAGATCCCCTGGAGAAGGAAATGGCAATCCACTCTAGTATTCTTGCCTGGAGGATCCCATGGACAGAGGAGCTTGGTGAGCTATAGTCCATGGGGCTGTAAAGCAGTCAGACATGACTGAGCAACTAAACAATAACAACAACCAATATATATATCTTCAACTCATTTAATTATCCAGATGCTTTTGTTATACTCTGATTTGTTTCTATTGGGCCAGATATTGTTATCTCTAATTGAGCTAAATACTCCATTGTCAATGTATACTTTTTGTAAATTAAACCTCTCATCAATTATCTTGGGCTGTCAGGCTTCTGTAACAATACCAAGGTGGTTATCATTTTCCCTTTTTAATCTAGAGAAGATTAAGAAAATAAAGTCTTTTGGTTCAGAATGGCACTCATTATGAGCAACTTTGAAGAAATAAAGCTGGAGAAATGCCTTGCAAGCTTGCCCAGGTAACACATCCACTGTCCTTTGCTTTGGGTTTTGGTTTGATGATCTTAGAAAGTCATCTCCTTAAAGGGAACCATGTTGGATGATATTTGGCCTCTGGTTTCAGTCTAAGGAAGTGGCGGGGAGGAGTAAGAATGATGCTTCTTTCATCACTGATCACTTTGGTAACATCAAAGGATTAAGAGAAGTGTTTTTCCTAGGCTTCTCACCTGTTTCTCTTGTCCCTTCCTCTTCACTCTCCATAAAGCTTATCTTGGAAGCCAGGCAGCATCTGCCATGTGACAGTAAGGTATGTGTAATACTTGCTTTGATGGGATTGTGTTTATGACACAAATACATGGAGTTGTCATTGAGGCAGGAATTGTTTGCTATCAGGAGGTACATCCTGATTGGGAATTACCAAGGCTGGCCTGTGGTCAGATCATCGTCTTCACATAGCTTTCTCTCCACCTTCATATCTATTCTTTTACTTTTGTTGCCTTTGTTGTTCATTTTATTTTCTAATCTCAACCTCTCTATACATAAACTTTTGTTTCATCCTGAGGGGGAAAAAAAATCTCTTCCAATTTCAGTGGGGTAGAGGTGAAAACAAAATGAAACGGAAAGCTGTTCAGATAACCCAGGAGGATTTTAAGACCCCTTTGTTATAACAATCCTTTCATGTTTGAAATATTTATTGGGCCTCTTCCTGGTCACGATCGGAAGGGAAACCTGAATTGGTGCCCTCTAAGTTGCTCGGGCAGACAGAAGAGTACATGTTTACAGTCAAGATGGTGCTTGATCTTGGAACGACAGGAAATGATTTTGCAAATCCAGATAAACTATTTTATCCTAGAAAGCATGAATGCCAAACAAAGTTTAAAGTAAACACATAAGAAGCCTTGTGTTGCGCCCCATGGGTAGGGTGTTGGGAGAAGCTAGCACTTCTCCAGATTAAGGATAATTTGGCGTGACAGTTGTCTCTAAATGACTTGTTTTGCCTGTGTGTCCTCCTGTGGGTGTAAATTTTTGGATTTCCATGATGTAGCGATGCATAGCAAAATAACGAAATTTGTTTGAATGAATGGGATAGCTCTTCTTTCCCCAACAATTTCTGGAGTTTGCATTCCATGCCAAAAGTTGTGGGTGCCTTCAAGTAGAAGTAGATAGACTTGATCTCCACTCTTGCTAATAGTTTTGTACTAGTTTCGTACTAGTTCTTTTTCAGACAGGGTGAAGCTGGTATCTTAATTCTGTTCTTCTGTCCAAAATTATTTTTAAAATGTTTACATTTTCATAGATGACTATTAAAGGATAATATTGTTTTAAAGTTTATATAGATAAATACTATGGAAAATCACTGAGAAAGTTTTGAAAAAGAAGATTAGGGAGAGGGACTTGCACCACCAAATTAAAAAATTTGCTGTAAAGGTAATAATGAAAGAATATAGTATTCATATATAATTGATGGAGCACAGAGAGTCTGGAACAGACTCAAGAGTATATGTTTACTTCATATTGCTAAAATGGGCATTTTTGATTGAAAAAAATTGTTTAGTAGATGGTGGCAGGATTTTTCAACTGAATCAGTTAACAGCTAGTGTTTAGTGAGCACTTACTATGTGCCAGATACCAGTCTATAATATTTTCATGTATTAACTCAGTCCTCAATACAAGCTTTTGAGGTAGAGACTGTTTTTTATCCCTACTTGAATTTAAAAAAAAAAGAAACATAGAGGTGTTTAGTAACTGGTCCAAAGTCACACAGCTAATAGAGTGTGGTAGAGTCAGGATTTGAATCCAGGCCATAAAATCAGATCATTACCTGGTTTATGCTATAATATGAAAACTGGCATTCCAGATGGATTAAAAGTCTAACTGTATAAAAGAGCATCTTTGTAACATCATTACACTGTAAAAAGATAATCCAGAGGAACAATTAGTCTCTATTAGAGAGACTTTTGTAAGCAAGATAGAAATTCCAGAAAAAAAATAAAGAAAAACATTCATTTGACAATATTAAAAACAAAACCAAAATTTTCTGTTGACGGGATATCAAAAGTAAAATTAAAAGTCCAGTGTTTACTGAAGAGGAAATATATTTACAATACATTTGACAGAAAAAGCATTTGTATCTGTACTATACAATGAACTTTTATAAAATAACATTTTTTTAAAAAAAGTCAGCTTGAATAGGATATGTACTGGCAATTCACAGAAGATAAAATGCAATGAACAATAAATAGGTAACAGTGCAACCTGTATGGTGCGGATAGGCTTTTAGGGAAATCTCAGTTGTTTTGTTTGGTTTTCCTTTGTCTTCCTCCCCACCCCACCTTCTTTTCTCCACCACCCCACCTTCCACCCCATTACCTCTCATGATGTTAAAGTTCCTCCTGACCCTCTCTGTTCAGAGAGTCCAAGACTGCTGGGTGGAGGGGTGTCAGCAGCGGGGGAGTGAGATGTGGGAAAGCGAACACTTGAGAGCTACCTGGCAGTGACTTCCTGCTGCTCTGTTTCCCGGTCCTCTTAGCAAAAGATATTTCTCCTTTCTACTTTGTGTTCTGGAATCTTTTCCATCTCTTTCTCTGCCCCCAATTAGGATGGATCTTCTGCCTCCAATTTCCATCTTCATGCCAGAGCCTTTGGAAGAGGAAAAGCAGGCATTAAACTCTTCCTGTTCTGCAGTTGGGCCTGAGGCATTTTGGAGTCTTTGTTTCAGTTTAGAGTGTGGTAGGGGGTGGGGTGATAGAAAAATAACGGTCCAGATCAAAGGTACCAGTGAGAGAACATGGAAAATGCTTTGATTAACATTTTAGTATATTTTCCTGCCAGAGGCCTTTGTTTTAACTTCTGTAATACTCAGGACATGCAAATAATAATGAAGTGGCCTTTTTCTTTTTTTTTTTTTTAACTCATTAAGTTGGTCAAAGTTTAAAATATTGATAACATTCAATATAGGCCAGAGCTGGGGAGTGGGGAGGGAAGATACCTTTACATATTATTGTAAGTAGAATTGCTGAAATTTCTAGGAATTGTTAAAATATGTCTGTACTCATTAAAAATTTAAGTTGATATAAGTTATGACCTAGCAGTATGCACCTATGAACTGAGCCCAAAGAAACAAAACACCAGATGTATGGATTTACTGACAAGGTTATATATTGGAGAATTATTTACCTAGAGGCTGTAGACAACCCAAATGCCTATCAAGGAATAACTGAATAAATTCTAGCACATTCATATAATAGAATATGATTGTTATTGTTTAGTTGCTAATTCAGGTCTAACTCTTCTGTGACCCCATCGACTATAGCCCACCAGGCTCCTCCTGTCCATGGAATTTCCCAGGTAAGAATACTGGAGTGGGTTGCATTTCCTTCTCCAGGGAATTTTCCCCACACAGGGATTGAGCCTGCATCTCGTGCATTGGCAGGTGGTATCTTTACCAGTCAGCCACCAGGGAAGCCCATAGAATATGATACAGCTACTAAAAAGAATATCTTAACTCCATGATCCCTTTTATTTTGTAGAACAACAATATTAAGAGCTTTAAATATAGTCAGTATATTTATATTATGTAAGTGTAAAATTATGAAGGATATACACCATACTATTAATTTAAGATGAGCATCATAAACTTCAGTGACCTCAGGGGCCAGGCAGAAAGTATTAAATGCAACAGAGTGGACACTGAAACATCTGAAGGGGTAAGATCAAGGTAATTCTCAAAATCCTTCAAGCTAGTCTTCAGCAGTATGTGAATCGAGAACTTCCAGATGTACAAGCTGGGTTTAGAAAAGGCAGAGGAATCAGAGATCAAACTGCCAACATCTGTTGGATCATAGAAAAAGCAAGGGAATCCCAGAAAAACATCTGCTTCATTGACTATGCTAAAGCCTTTGACTGTGTGAATCACAACAAACTGTGGAAAATTCTGAAAGAGATGGGAATACCAGACCACCTTACCTGCCTCCTGAGAAATCTGTATGCAGGTCAAGAAGCAACAGTTAGAACTGGACATGGAACAATGGACCAGTTCCAAATTGGGAAAGGAATACATCAAGGCTGTATATCGTCACCCTGCTTATTTAACTTCTATGCAGAGTATATCATGTGAAATGCTGGGCTGGATGAAGCCCAAGCTGGAATCAAGATTGCCAAGAGAATTATCAATAACCTCATATATGCAGATGACACCACCCTTATGGCAGAAAGTGAAGAGGGAGTAAAGAGCCTCTTGATGATGGTGAAAGAGGAGAGTGAAAAAGCTGGCTTAAAATTCAACATTCAAAAAACCAAGATCATGGCATCCGGTCCCATCTCTTCATGGCAAATAGATGAGGAAACAATGGAAACAGTGACAGAGTTTATTTTCTTGGGCTCCAAAATCACTGTGAATGGTGACTGCATTTTAATGAAATTAAAAGATGCTTGCTCCTTGGAAGGAAAACCACGACAAACATAGACAGCATATTAAAAAGCAAAGACAAAGAGACCTTTGCCGACAAAGGTCTGTATAGTCAAAGCTATGGTTTTTCCAGTAGTCATGTATGGATGTGAGAGCTGAACCATAAAGAAGCACACAGAGGCTTGTGTTTTTTAGCTTCTCTAGTACTGAAGTACTAGAGTGCTGAAGTGCTGTAGAATTGATGCTTTTGAACTGTGGTGCTGGAGAGTCTCTTGGACAGTAAGGAGATCAAACCAGTCTATCCTAAAGGAAATCAACCCTGAATATTCATTGGAAGGACTGATGCTGAAGTTGAAGCTCCAATACTTTGGCCACCTGTTGTGAAAAACTGACTCACTGGAAAAGACCCTGAGGCTGGGCAAGATTGAGGACAAGAGGAGAGAGGGGGTAACAGAGGATGAGATGGTTGGATGGCATCGTTGACTCAGTGGACATATTTGAGCAAACTCCAGGAGATAGTGAAGGACAGGGAAGCCTGGCGTGCTGCAATCCATGGGGTTGAAAGAGTCAGACACAACTGAGCTACTGAAAAACAAATTGTTAGTATTAGGGTCCTAAGAAAGTGGCAGAGGATGGGTGACAAAGCATAGAAGAAGAGATGATTTTGGGGTCAAAAGAAACAAAAATAAGACAGGAACAGATGTATGTAGGTTGACATGGTAAATAATAGGAGATGAGGCATTCCATCTGATGGCTTTTTTCCCCCCATAAGGTTGGAATAAAGGGGGTTCAAAGGAAGTAAAGAAAGCTTAGAGAAAGTTTCCTAGTATTCTTGCCTGGAGAATCCCATGAATTTCCCTAGAAGGAAAGAAAGAACTGAACAGCCAGTGTTGAGTGATGTTTTATTACCAGTTTCAAAGGTATGGCCATTATACTCTCCTTAAAAATTAAGGATCTCCAATTAATATCCTGAGGGTTATGTTTAACTATGTAAATTAGTTAGTTTTATGGAGACCTCCTTCAAAAAGTTTTGCTCCTCCTAAACCAAAAAATCCCAGCTTGGTGATATGGTTAGGTGATGGTGTGGTTAGGTGATGATGTGGTCAGGTGATGGCTGGATTTGAAGTGAATTATTCTGCAGAGGACATGGGCAACCTGATGAAGCAGAATGATAGGTCCAGAACATAGAGATGAATAGGATGTCATTGTCAGCTAATCCCATGTGCAGGTGACTGCCCCTGGATAGAAAAAAGGGGCAAGGGTCAGGAAACATGTGGACCCTGAGGAGAGCAGAGAAAGTACTGAATTTAAACCACTTTTCCTGATTTTATTCAAGCCAAGAGGAAAGCAAAGGGCTGCGTCATCTAACTTTCTCTGAACTGGTGCATCAGCAGAACGGGCTGAGCCTCTCCCACTTACCTCCTGATCTCACGCACAAAGTTCATGGCCATCCAGCTGCCCTGCTTGGAGTTTCAGCAGGCGAAGGAGGAGAAAGGCCACTTGGATATCCGGAAGTCTTCAATCTTGCTCAAGGCTGGCAGCTGTCACAGAATGTCATCAACTAAGACAGCATCATAGCCACATGCTTCCCACTTCTTAAACCCTTACGTTAGGCTCTCATAATTTATGGTTAGTTCTTTTCTGGAAAAGCATGTGCTTTTTCAGCTACAGGATTCAAGCTTATGAGGCTTTGAACTATTGATTAGCACCCCAAAATCAAAATATTCATCCATCTATCCATCAGATTTACTTGAGGAAGATATAATTTTCTGTGAGGGAATGACCAATACACTGAAATTTAGAAAAATCTGTGTGTATTGACCATTCTTCATGCCTGATGGTTCATTTTTATGGATCCTTTTGTTAATATTCTGCCTCACTTTGAGTGGATGTCTCTAGCTCATTCATTTTCAAAGCAGACTATCTGAAAAACAAAAATGTCAAAATTATATATGTACATGTAGATTAATTAAACTATTTTAAAAGTATAATTGTGATACTTTTTTTAAAAAAAAACTTCACCAGCACAGAAAATACTAAATAAAAACAAAAGTCAGCTACTGATGTCACAGTTATCACATTGACAATGTCTCACATTGCCTCCTAGAATTGGTTGGAGGATGAGGGGTAGTCATGGGGTACAGGTGTCCTTTTTTTGTCTTAACTAAATGGGATCATATGAGACATTAATGCTCTAGCTTTTTGATTTGCAATATGTTAAAATCCTCCTTGTTGATGGATATTAAGGTTGTTTTCAAAATCTTTTAATCATCTAACATTGCAGTGAATATCCTTGTTATAGGCAACTTTGCAGATTTGTGTGTATATGTCTTCAAATCATTACATTTTGGTACTCATTACCAAAGTTTTATAAAGTAAAGTTTTGAAAATTAGAAAGAGAGCCTGGAGGCAAAAATAAACGGTATGACATGTTCCTAGATTTATCCTCTTTGGTCTCTATCCTCAACTGCTACAGATAATTGCAGCTGACTATAGGAAAAGAATAGAAGCAGAAAAGTATATTTATGAAACAGGGACAAGGATTTTCTTGGGTGTCATCTAGTTCAACTCTTAGGAGAGATGTGACTTGGTAATTTTTATCCTGGTAAACTATTTAGAAGAAAGTGATTTCAGTTGTCATAAAATAAATTATGTTCTTCTTCTTCAAGTCTTACCATCACTGAGGTTTTCCTATCCTTTCCAACTCTCAATTTTTGTTCCAAGAAATGCCTGTGGTATTTGCTGCTTGTCTTGTAAATTTGACATGCTCATGTACTTAACCTTACAGATTTATTAATAAACCCCTTCAAAGCAAGCTTGGTCCTCTCTAGGTCCCTTGTAGCACCTCTGAAGCAAAATGCAATGCGTCGAAAATGGTAGTGAATAGTCAGTTTATAAATTGATTTCTCTAGAGTCCTGCCTAATTTTTTTAATCCAACACCATCTGATGGGTAAGGGAAATATTTTTTCCTCTGCCCCTTCCTAAGGTGGCCCAGTGCTTGGCATCTCATATCCCAATCTGTGTTTCCAAGGTCTGGTTGGACCAAAACACGACATTTCGGCAGACAATGACCATGAACCTTTGTTTTGTTTCCTTTCATGGGTCAGGTGGTCTCAGCTGGCACATAAGCAGAAACAGATGTCGAAAAGGGTAAGAAGGTGTGCGGTGCCAATGCTCAGTTCTGGGAAAAGGAAACACTTCACAGAGAATAGGTGCCACCTGTAGTGGTTATAGTTTGCCAAGTGAAACCAGTTTGGCTAAAGATAGCTAAAAATAATTCCCAAGGGTATAAGGTAATGTTTGTTTATAAGTGAGATTGAATGAGGGTGTGTGTGTGTGTACGTGTCTGTGTGTGTGTATGTACCTGGTGCTCTACTCCAATGAAGCCTATTGACCCATTTATGAATTCCAATTACTCAAAGAATATTTTGATTTAATATTTGACCTGTTCAGAAGAATAGCGTTTTTAAATTGGTTTCTAACAAGCATAGATGAAAGAGTTTCAAATTTCCTTGTTTTCAACTATCTCACTGAGATTTGTTAAGCTATCCAGAAAGGATTTGGGGCTTTGAAGAGCTATGCAACTTTACACAATGATTAAATATTATTTAAATTTTCCTCCTAGCAGAATTTAATTATAGTTGGGGATTCATTATAGTCAAGGCCATTAGATGGAATGTAAAACTCCCTAGAGAAGGAAATGGCAGCTCACTCCAGTATTCTCGCCTGGGAAATCCCATGGACAGAGGAGCCTGGTGGGCTACAGTCTATGCAGTCACAGAGTCAGACATGTTTCACCAACAAGCACAAAAGCCATGTCTCTTTGGACAAATTACTGAATTTCTTTGTGCTTCAGTTTCCTCATCTGTAAAATGGGTATAATAATTGTACCCATCTTGTGGGGTTATTGAGAAGAGTGAATATTCTAAGAAAGTCACAGTAAACAGCACACTTTGTGATGCCAGCCATCACTACTCCAGTCTTTCATCTTTTTCTGTCCACCTTTTCTCCTTTAAATCACAAAGACTGTCAATAATTTAACGTAATCATGAAATTCCACTGAAATGTGTGAAATATTTCCTAAATATAGGAATTTATAATTTTCCTTGATGTTGGAATTTAAATCATGAGGCTAGATGTCTTGGGAAGGTCACCATGTTTGGAGTCCAATGCCTTGGATTTTCTAGTTCTATCACTTACTAGCTTAGTGACCTTGGGAAAGTTGCCACATTTTTCTGGACTTTCTGTTTGTTCAGCTGTGAAATGGAGGTGGTGAATGAATGAGATTTCTAAGGTTTCTTCTGGAAGAAACTTGGGAAGACTTAGACTCTGAAACCAAGATATAGAAAAAAAACACTGTAATAATTTATATTACCAGTTGAACTTAATTGTTATTTTAATTTACCAAGATAAATTTAAAAACAATCTACTATAAATGAAAAGCTTAGGTAACAATTGAACAAAATAGTCTATAAAATTTATAAACAGGATTAAAGAGAAGGATCAGTCAGTTCAGTCACTCAGACGTGTCTGACTCTTTGCGACCCCATGAATCACAGCATGCCAGGCTTCCCTGTCCATCACCAACTCCTGGAGTTTACCCAAACTCATGTCCATTGAGTCGGTGATGCCATCCAGCCATCTCATCCTCTGTTGTCCCCTTCTCCTCCTGCCCCCAATCCCTCCCAGCATCAGAGTCTTTTCCACTGAGTCAACACTTCGCATGATGTGGCCAAAGTACTGGAGTTTCAGCTTCAGCATCAGTCCTTCCAATGAACACCCAGGACTGGTCTCCTTTAGAATGAACTGGTTGGATGTCCTTGCAGTCCAAGGAACTCTCAAGAGTTTTCTCAACACCACAGTTCAAAAGCATCAGTTCTTCAGGGCTCAGCTTTCTTCACAGTCTAACTCTCACATCTATACATGACTACTGGAAAAACCATAGCCTTGACTATACAGGCCTTTGTTGGCAAAGTAATGTCTCTGCTTTTTAATATGCTATCTAGGTTGGTCATAACTTTTCTTCCAAGGAGTAAGCGTCTTTTAATTTCATGGCTGCAGTCACCATCTGCAGTGATTTTGGAACCCCAAAAATAAAGTTTGACACTGTTTCCCCATCTATTTCCCATGAAGTGATGGGACCAGATGCCATGATCTTCGTTTTCTGAATGTTGACTTTTAAGCCAACTTTTCACTCTCCTCTTTCACCTTCATCAAGAGGCTTTTAGTTCCTCTTCACTTTCTGCCATAAGGGTGGTGTCATCTGCATATCTGAGGTTATTGATATTTCTCCCGGCAATCTTGGTTTCAGCTTGTGCTTCCTCCAGCCCAGCGTTTCTCATGATGTACTCTGCATATAAGTTAAATAAGCAGGGTGACAATATACAGCCTTGACGGACTCCTTTTCCTATTCAGAACCAGTCTGTTGTTCCATGTCCGGTTCTAACTGTTGCTTCCTGACCTGCATACAGATTTCTCAAGAGGCAGGTCAGGTGATCTGGTATTCCCATCTCTTTCAGAATGTTCCACAGTTTATTGTGATCCACACAGTCTTTGGCATAGTCAACAAAGCAGAAATAGATATTTTTCTGGAACTCTCTTGCTTTTTCCATGATCCAGCAGATGTTGGCAATTTGATCTCTGGTTCCTCTGCCTTTACTAAAACCAGCTTGAACATCTGGAAGTTCACGGTTCATGTATTGCTGAAGTCTGGCTTGGAGAATTTTGAGCATTACTTTACTAGCGTGTGAGATGAGTGCAACTGTGCGGTAGTTTGAGCATTCTTTGGCATTGCCTTTCTTTGGGATTGGAATGAAAACTGATCTTTCCCAGTTCTGTGGCCACTGCTGAGTTTTCCAGATTTGCTGACATATTGAGTGCAGCGCTTTCACAGCATCATCTTTCAAGATTTGAAATAGCTCCACTGGAACTCCATCACCTCCACTAGCTTTGTTCGTAGTGATGCTTTCTAAGGCCCACTTGACTTCACATTCCAGGATACTGGACTATAAAATTTCAATAGCAGGGACAACGCATTAATATGTATCCTTGTATTTCCAGAGGCTAGCAGAAGACCTGGTACATGGTTAATACTGAAAGTTTGCCAAAACGGAACAAACAAAATTTAGAGTCACTGAGGTTTGTGATCTAAATAATATTCTACTTGGATTGGACTCTGGGTTTAAACTGTGAGAAAATTGGAATTTCTTAAATCTGAGGTTTTATATTAAAGGAGTTCTCTTGTGGTTGTTGGGTCAACAGCATCATTATCAGGCAGGAACTTGTTAGAAATGTAGATTTGGGGGCTCTCCCCCACATCTATTGCATGAAAAGTTCTGAGGATAGAGTCTAACAACCTGTGTTTTTGTTGGTGGTTTTTAATTATGCTTTAAGGTTCACCACAAAATTGGGCAGAAAGTACAGAGAGTTGTTATATATCCCTCTCTATCCAGCCTACTCTCCTATCAAAAGCCCCCACCAGAGTGGTACATGTGTTATAGTCAATGAAACTGCATTGACACATCATTATCACCCAAGGTCCCTAGTTTATATTAGTCTCATTCTTGGTGCTGTACATTCCACAGTTTTTGGCAAATGTATGACATGGATCCACCATGACAGTATCACATAGAATAGTTTCACTGCCTTAAACAATCTGTGTTTTAAAAAGCCCTCTAGGTGATCCTCATGTACATTAGATTTTGAAACCGTTGCATTACAGGATAGAATTTTGCAAAGCTAAATGGGAGAAATAGCCAAGAAATTAAGACTTTTAAATCCTACGTCTAAACTGAAGCTGTAATTTTATCCTACTCTCCTCTTAGTGCACATTTGGGTGTTCG
The DNA here is from genome assembly GCF_016772045.2 of Ovis aries. Taxonomy (NCBI): domain Eukaryota; kingdom Metazoa; phylum Chordata; class Mammalia; order Artiodactyla; family Bovidae; genus Ovis; species Ovis aries. The sequence continues at coordinate 71,333,783 of NC_056059.1, read as the reverse complement.
TGATCAGTGCAGTCTTTAAAAGGACTTGGGAACTCTGAGTGTCTGAGCTTCTGCTTCACTCTTTGCTGAAACTGTGGTGCACCGTTTTGTCTAGCATACTCATTGGAAAGTAGAGGAGAGCTGTGGAAAGGACACATTTATTTCTAAGAGAAAATATTTTATTATTGAAAATTTCAAACATATACAGAGGAGCAAAGTTTAACAAATCCTTACATACCCATTGCGAAGCTTCAGTAATTATCAACTCCTGGCCTATCTCACTTTATCCATATTCACAGTCATCCCTCCCTTCCTTCCAAATTACTTTTAAGCAAATCCAAGATAATGGTATCATTTCACCTGTAAATATATATGGTCCAGAAAAATAGAAGAGAAGGGAACACCTTTCAACTAATTTTATGAAGCTACCATTACCATGATTAAAAAAACAAAAAGCACTCAGAAACTGTCATTACAAGCAAAGTAAACTATAGACAAATATCCCTCCTAAAAATGGATTTTAAAACATCCTTATTATCAAACCAAATCTAGCAAAATATGGAAAAGGTAACACATCATGTTCAAGTGAATGCAAGAAATTGCATTTTTATCCAAGGAATGCAAGTTTGGTTCAACATTCAAAAAAATCCATAAATGCGATTTACCCGAATAACCATAGGATTGTCCTAACAGATTCAGAAAAAGCATTTGACAGCATTCAGCATTCATATTAACTTCTAATAAATTAGGACTAGAGCTTCTTCAGCTTGATGAAAGGAATCTATGCAAAACTTACAATTTCAAAGCAATGGCAAGGGACTGCTTGCTTTCTTCTCAAGCATGGACTTGAGGCAAGGATGTCTACCCTCATCACTTCTATTTGACAGTATACTGGAGATTCTAGCCTATAGAAGAAGCCAACAAATTAAAAGCATACAGATTAAAAAGGAAAACACAAAATTGCTTTTACTCACAGAAATGTTATCTACATGGAAAAAGAAAATCCCAGAGAATCTACCAAAAAGCTACTCAGAACTTCTGTGTGAGTCTAGCAAGGGCACAGGTTACTAGGACAATACAAAAAATTAATTGTATTTTTATATAATGGCAAAAACTGATTGGAAGATAGAACTTAAAATGGCATCAATGAATATGAAATGCTTTGGGGAAAATCTGTTAAAATATGGTCAAGATTTGAATGCTGAAAATGATGCAACACTAATAAGAGAAATTATAGCCAAATCCTTAATGATCCGCAGTGACCCCTGTCTCCTGTATTTAATCCCTGGGTATTAATGGCCTCAGACTGTGAATCGGGTTGAACTGCTTAATAGAATATTGTGGACGTGATCATGTATGACTTTCAGTTCCAGGTCATGGTAGACTCTGGGGCTTCCACCTTGCTATCTTGGATCACTTGCTCTAGGAAAGCCAACCTCCTTGTCTGAGGACACAAGTAGCCCTATGGAGACTCCCAACTTTCAGTGAGGATCTGAATCCTTCACTGTAGTCATGTGAGTTTTTTTATCCCCAGTCAAGCCTTCACATGAGTGCATCCCAGGCCGACATCTTGCCTGTAACCTTATGAGCGACCTGAAACTAGAACAACTGAGCTAAATTGCTCCCACGCTCCTGAACCACAAAAACTCTGCAATAATAAATGCCTATTGTTTGAAGCCATTAGGCTTTGGAATAATTGGTTATGTGGTAACAGAAAACTCGCATAGCTCTTGGTACCTGGAAGTGAGGTGTTGCCACAACAAACATTTAAAAATGTGGGAGTGGCTTTCAAATGTGGCAGCTGGAAGAGGCTGTCAGGATTTTGAGAAGCTTGTTAGTGAAAACCGAATGGCACCCCACTCCAGTACTCTTGCCTGGAAAATCCCATGGACAGAGGAGCCTGGTAGGCTGCAGTCCACGGGGTCACTAAGAGTCAGACACGACTGAGCAACTTCCCTTTCACTTTTCACTTTCATGCTTTGGAGAAGGAAATGGCAACCCACTCCAGTGTTCTTGCCTGGAGAATCCCAGGGATGGGGGAGCGTGGTGGGCTGCCATCTATGGGGTCACACAGAGTTGGACACGACTGAAGCGACTCAGCAGCATAACAAGGGATATTGAAGAGATGATCTTGTGATTTTCATCCTTCATTCTGTTAATGTGGTGTATCACATTAATTGATTTTCATATGTTGAGCCATCCATGCATCTGAGGGATAAATCCCATTTGGTTCTTGTGTATGATCCTTTTGATGTGCTGTTGAGTTGAGTTTCCTAGTATTTTGTTGAGGATTTGTGCATCAATGTTCATCAGGGATACGGTCCTTCAGTTTTCTTTTCTTTTTTTGTCTGCCTTTGGTATCAGAGTTAGGCTGACTTCACAAAATAAGCTTGAAAATGTTCCCTCCTCTACATCTTTTGGGGAAAAGTTTAGTGTTAATGCTTCTGTAAGTGTTTGGCAGAATTAAGTTTAAGTTATGCAAGATGAATAAACTCTAGAGATCTGCTGTACAACATTGTGCCTGTACGTAATAGTACTATATTCTATTATGAAGAGGATAGAGCTCATGTTAAGTGTTCTTACCACAATGACATTTTTAAAGTAGAATAAAATTTAAAAAAGAAAATTGGGGTTGAGCACAGTTAAAACTGCTCACGTAGCAGAGCTGAGATTAGAATCTTGGTTCATCTGGCGCCAAAGCTCCCACTCCTCCACTACATCATTGTACTTCCCCTTCAAACAAATATGGGAAACTGGAAGAGGAAAATATCTTTAGAACAAGCCCTTTGAAACTAAATACAGTATGTTACTCCATAGGAAATTGATGAAAAGAAACAATGGCAGCCTTTACACATAAGGTATTATTATATATATTATATATATGTTCATGAAAAATCACCTATTGTATTTTAAGGAGTCTCCCCCCTTCACAGTTATGGGAGATGTATTTTGAAGGATTTCCCCCTTTTCAGTCATTAGGATCATTATTTAGGAGCTTATTATGAGGAAAGGACCTAGGCTGAAGAATTGAACAGGGATCAAAACTTGCAATCAGTCAATGTAAAATTTTTAAAAAGTAATATGGACCAAACCTAGTATCTTGAAACTTCTCTACAAAAAAAAATTTTTAACTATTACAATATGTATGTATGGGAGGAATTATATATGTAAAAAATAATATTGAAGTTGCTAGCAAAAGCATGATGACATTTGAGAAGCCTGCTGGTGAGGGCTAGAAGGAAAATATCACTGAACACTGGAGGCAGCAAGTTTAGCAGAAAGACCGAAGGTATTCAGGATTATTCAGTCAAACAGTTGCGTTTCTAAGAAACTTGGGGCCGTTGTCCCCCAGCCATGTCAGCAGAAGCCCAAGGTAGAGAAACACATGCCTCAAAGATTGTGGACTTTGACTCTGGAGTCAGGAAGAGTTGTAGCAGAACTACAAAGTTTTTAAGGAGGGTTATAGTAACAGAAATGTTACCAACTTAGGTGGATATCCACTTACTGTTCAAATTTCCTCGTTGTCTCACAATTTTAATTTCTTTCCATTTTAGGACACTGGTTTGTGAAGCCAGAAAGATGTAGATTTATACTTGTTATTTATTTATTCACTTTTTTTTTTGGCTGCACTGGGTCTTTGTTGCTGCACAGGCTTTTCGGTAGCTGTGAACAGCAGGGGCTACTCTCTAGTTGCAGTGCATGGGTTTCTCGTTGCGGTGGCTTCTCTTGTTGCGGAGCATGGACTCTAGGGTGTGTGGGCTTCAGTAGTTGTGGCTCTCGGGCTCTAGAGCATAGGTTTAATAGTTGCGGTGTGTGGGCTTAGCTGCTTCACAGCATGTGGGATCTTCCCAGACCAGGGATCAAACTCATGTCTCTTGCATTGGCAGGCAGATTCTTTACCACTGAGCCACCAGGAAGGCCCAGAAAGATAGAGATTTAAATCCTGGCTCTTCCATTAATGGTGTGGGCTGTCAAAGATGCCTAAAATTTCTGAGTCTCATAGGATTGTTTTGAAGAGAAAATGAGATAACGTGTAAGAAACATTTTGTATAGCAGGTACTTAATACATTTGAGCTCTTAAGAATTATTATTGATAAGTTAGGGCTTCTCTGAGATCAAGCTCCTGCTTTGGCACCTCCATGAAACCCACGAGGAAGCAGGGAGTATTCCAGGAGAATTGCTCCATGCTCTCTAAGCAGGAGAGAGAAGTGCAAGCACTTCTGTTCACATCCCCTTATCCACCTGGGCAAATGAGATGTTAACAAAGACACTTCCAAATTACAGAGGATGAGGACTGCCTTTAAGAGCTTTCTAAGAACCCAACACTTGTTGTGTTTATTATTATTTCAATTATGATTCTAAATTATCAATGAAAATATTAAAAATTACAAAAGAGGATAGAGTAATACATGTAACTGCTTCTATCTACTATTCCCATCCTCATTCTCAGGAGTAATTATTTTTAAGTTTCGTATGTGTCCTTCATCAGTTTCCTTTTCTGCATATATGAGTAAAAAGTACTCTGTGATTCTTGAAGATCATTTAAGTTCTCCTTATTTTTTGTTGAATAACCTCTGTTAAACTCAGAAGTTACTCAAGTTTTCAGTCTGTTTTCTGTATGCAAACACATACATACATTTTCCAACTTTTTGAGCTTGTTAAGAATAATTTTGTTCTCCTAAAGTGCAAGCTGGAATCAAGATTGCAGGGAAAATTATCAATAACCTCAGATATGGAGATAACACCACCCTTATGGCAGAAAGGGAAGAGGCACTAAAGAGCCTCTTGATGAAAGTGAAAGAGGTGAGTGAAAAAGCTGGCTTAAAACTCAACATTCGAAAACCTAAGATCATGGCATTTGATCCCATCACTTCATGACAAATAGGTGGGGAAACAATGGAAACAGTGGCTGATTTCATTTTTGGGGGCTCCAAAATCACAGCAGATGGTGACTGCAGCCATGATTAAAAGATGCTTGCTCCTTGGAAGAAAAGCTATGACCAACCTAGATAGCATATTAAAAAGCAGAGTCGTTACTTTGCTGACAAAGGTCCGTCTATTCAAAGCTATGGTTTTTCCAGTAGTCATGTATGGATGTGAGAGTTGGACTATCAAGAAAGTTGAGCACTGAAGAATTGATGCTTTTGAACTGTGGTGTTGGAGAAGACTCTTGAGAGTCCCTTGGACTGCAAGGAGATCCAACCAGTCCATCCTAAAGGAGATCAGTCCTGAATATTCATTGGAAGGATTGATGCTGAAGCTGAAACTCCAATACTTTGGCTACCTGATGTGAAGAGCTGACTCATTGGAAAAGACCCTGATGCTGGGAAAGACTGAAGGTGGGAGGAGAAGGGGATGACAGAGAATGAGATGGTAGGATGACATCACTGACTTGATGGACATGAGTTTGAGCAAGCTCGGGAGTTGGTGATGGACAGGGAAGCCTGGTGTGCTACAGTCCATGGGGTCACAAAGAGTCAGACACAACTGAGTGAGTGAACTGAACTGAAAGCTCCTGAAGAATTTTAGAGATGTTTGTAGTCCAGGGTCCTCATTTTAGACCCTGAAGAATTCTTGTAACTGGTTATCAGAGCTAGTGCTCCATATTACTCCAGTTCATTGGAATCTAGCTTTTGATATTAGGAGTTAAAGAAGAGTGAAAAATGACAACACAAACTGCATTGTGTTCAACAGTGTTTCTAGATCAGAGAAAGTGATTTAGATGATTCATCTTTCTTGAAACTCCATTTTAGTGTATTCCTCCTTTACAACCTCCCCCAAGCAGTTCTTTCTCTCAAAATACCATTTATCAAAAAACATAACTCAGAAAGAATGGAAGAATTGCCTCAATAAACATAAACATCTTATCTTCTGTTTAAAGCTATAATTCTTTGTATCAAAATGAATGGTTGTTACCATACTGTTGACTTCAGACTCTTTTACTCCCTTGATATTTTCTTCAGCAGTAGATAAGAACATTTCAAGCTCTAAATACTGAATTCTAATTTGAAATACTCTATTTCAAAGGAGGATTTAAGATCTCTTTATGTTGTAAATGCGCTTACTTTTGGAAGATGCACCTAGAATCATGGCAAATACATTCAAAGGTACTGCCATCTCACATTAGATTTTTTTGGTTGAAAAATATTTAAAAGTCTGAATAATTTTGAGTTTGCTAAGAATAATTTCATTCTTATGAGTTATACTTTTAAAATTTCTCACAAATTTTTGTACTCTTTGGAAAGCTCACTATGACTAGTACCCAGTGCATGAAATAGTCCTGGAGCTATAATGTGTTAATTTCAAAGTTTTGGGGATCTTTTCTATTCTCATGAACAAGAGTTTAACATGATGTTTCTCTACTCTGGTTACATATTAGAATCACATTAAAACATACAAAATATCGGTTGGTCAGGTTTTATTCCCAGAGATTCTGACTGAACTGATGTAAGATGATTCTAAGTACTGGTAGTTTTTCAAAGCTCCCCAGACCCAGAATATTCTAATGTGTAGTCAGGAGTGAGAACCACTGTTTTGTTGTTAATAAATAAATTTTCTAATAAATACAACTGTAATTTAAATAATTTAATTTAAAAACAAAAGTAAAGTAAAAACTATACAATAAAGCTATGCAATATAATAAAACTATACAATAAAAAACATGAACTGTATGTGTAGTTAAATTACTTTTAAAAAGTCTAAAATCCTGGTATTTGCATATATATGTTATAATTCCCTTGCTATGAAAAAGGAAATGAATAATTTGTTGAATAAATAGGGATTACCCAGAAGTCTGCCATCTGTACTCAAGGAGCAGACCTCTGGTACTAAAGTGGGTTTCTGGATACACACTGTGAAGTGAGACCTTATGGTGTTGACATCTTGGGAAGCCTCTGCCACTGTCACACGATAGAAAAGGTTCTGTGCTGCTGAGTGTGGTTATAGAGAGTCTTTTCAATACTTCTTCAAGAGGGAACTAATCAAGACCTGTCTTTAGTGGCTAATGGCTGTGGACTGAAGACAGGAGACTGAGTTAAGTAATCTAATAAGGGCCCCTATAATTCTGAGTTCCATTTCATGGGAGGGACAGCATCAAGGAGTTAGTGGACAGGCAGTCTCATAAGAATTATTGTCAGAAGCAGCTCCAAATATAACCCAGCATCAGTTCCTCACGCTACATGATTATGAGGTAGCATGCTACCTACATGATTATGAGGTACTACATGCTACATGATAATGAGGAAAACATTAGCTGTTTGATATTGGAGATCAAGTCAGAAAGAAGAATGTAGAGACTAGGAGGATAGTTTGGGGTCAACATACGAGATTGATTTTCAAATATATTATTCTAAAAGTTGAGGCAAGATATGACAATGGTCAGCTCAATATAAGGGTAAATTAGAAAGAACCGATGTGTTAGGAAAGAAGAATTGGCAATATTGAGTGATGCTTGGAATGGGAGGGCTGAAAGACAAGAAGTAGCTTTTTAGTGACTGTCTTATCAAGAGGTGTATTTCACTGAGAGATGAACTAGCACAAATCTGCTTTATTAACTTTCGAAGACATATTTATTTATTTGGCTGCATCAGGTCTGAGTTGCGTCACGGGTAGTCTTTCATTGCAGTGCATGGGCTCTCGAGTTGTGGCTTGCAGCCGTGGTAGTTGCAGCCTGCTCAAACTTAGTTGCTCCATGGCTTAGTTCTCCATGTTCTTAGTTCTCAGTTTTCCAAACAGTGATCGAACTCACGTCCACTGCACTGCAAAGTAGATTCTTAACCACTGGACCATCCCATGAATCTGCTTTAGAGTACAGCTTCATCCTGCCGTGGTTCATATCCTGGCTCCACCACATGCAAACTATGTGGCAATGGGCAAGTTACTTAACCTCTCTGAGTCTTAGTTTCCACATCTATGAAGTGAAGATAACAATAGTACCTACTTTGTAAGACACTAGTGGCGATTAAGGGAGTTAACACATATAAAGTGTACACAAGAAGACCTGATTTAATACATTTTAATTAGTTATATTTATGATGCATTTTGATGATAACATTGGAAGACGGTGGAATATTTCAGAGGAGGATTAAAAAAGCTTGTCTTCAATTAATTGGAAGGTTAGAGAAAATAGCTATGAAAACTACATTAAACTTCACAATTAAATGAGGACAAATACAGACCCAATAAATATGATATAAAGCAGAGTATCATATGTGCTACAACAGATGTAGAATAATGGAGTATGGAAAATATAATAATTTTATATTATTATAAATAATAATTGGAGTATGGAGAATATAGTAGTCCTTAGTTGGTTGTCTCCTTAACATTCATATCCCCTTACTTTCTACAAAAACCTTTAGATTTCTCTTTGAGAAATAGTCCCTACCACATTTCAGTGCTGTGGTTTTGATGTTATTGACCCCAATCTTAATTGCGTGGATTTCCCTGGTGGCTCAGATGGTAAAGAATCTGCCTGGAATGCAGGAAACCCAGGTTTGATTCCTGGATTGGGAAGATCCCCTGGAGAAGAGAATGGTTACCCAATCCAGTATTCTTGTCTGGAAAATTCCATGGACAGAGGAGCTTTGTGGGCTACAGTCCTTGGGGTTGCAAAGAATCAGACATGACTGAGCGACTAACACACTACCACTACCAGACTCTGATTGACTTCGCCCTATTGGCATCCTTCCTGGTCTGAATGTTTGTGTCCCCCCTCCCCAAATTAATATTTTGAAATCATAACCCCCAAAGATGATGTATGAGTAGATGGAGCCTTTGATAGGTGATTAGGTCATGAGAGTAGAGCCCTCATGAATGGGATTGAAAGTGAAAGTGAAGTCACTCAGTCGTGTCCGATTCTTTGACCCCATAGACTGTAGCCTACCAGGCTCCTCCATCCATGGGATTTTCCAGGCAAGAGTACTGGAGTGGGTTGCCATTTCCTTCTCCAGGAGATCTTCCCAACCCAGGGACTGAACCCAGGTCTCCACATTGTAGACAGACACTTTACCGTCTGAGCCACCAGGCAGATCTAGTGTTTTTTTAAAAGAAACCTCACAGAACTCCCCAGGCTTTTCTGCCCTGTGAGGATACAGTGAGAAAATTGCAACCCCCAAAAGGGTCCTCACCCTTATCTCAGACCTCTAGCCTCCAGAATTGTAAGAAACAAATTTCTGTTGTTGGAATGCTACCCAGCCTTTGGTGTCATGTTATAGAAATCCAAATGGACTAAGATACTGCCTCCTTGTAACTGCTTTAGGGATGAGCAAATGATATGCAAGAAGATTTTTGCTGACGACAAAGAGTCTTTCTCATTTTTTTTTTTTCTCAAGAGATCCTGGCAAAGAATTTTTTGTGTATACTGTGGTATGGAGATGTACAGCAATTTTTTTTTTTTTTAACAGTAAGGAAAGCCTCATGGCACAATTGAGCAAATTATACAGAAAAATAGCAGGATGACACACTGAGATTCTAGATAAAATTATCTGAAATCAGCCCATAACTTATAGCAACATGATCCAATACATTTAATCCAGATTGAGTAGGTTTATTTCTATTGCTTACAATCCAAGGGGGCTTCCGTGGGGGCTCAGCCAAAAAGAATCCGCCTGCTAATAGAGGAGACATGGGTTCGATCCCTGGGTCAAGAAGATCCTCTGGAGGAGGAAAAGGCAACTGACTCTAGTATTCTTGCCTGGGAAATCTCATGGACAGAGGGACCTGGTAGGCTACATCCACGGGATTGGAAAGAGTTGGACACGACTTAGCGACAAAACAACAACAATGTACATACAATCCAAGGACTTCTGACTATTGCAAGAAGGGAACGAATAATTCAGTTGGATGGGGGTGTAGCAGGAGGGGTTGAGGAGACTTCTTAGTGCCTGGTTTTGAAGGGAGGCCAGTCTCCTGTAGGCAGACTTTGAAATAAAGTATATTCTAAGCAAAGAGAACTAGCATTGGGCAAAAGCCTGGAGACCAGAGAGTATAAAGCATTTTTGTGTAAGTGATCAGTGGACTCTGTATGGCTGGATATAGAGTATGTCTATGGTATACTAGAAGATAAGCTGGAAAAACAGGAAGCAGGCAAAGAATGAAGCTTTGAGCACCAGGCTTAGTATTTGGGACTTTATGTTATGTGCAAGTGCCAACAGTCAAAGATAAAGGACAGATGAACCTGGTGTTTTAGGAAGATAACTTTGGCAGCAGAGTGATGGATGGATTGGAAAATTCCAGAACAAAGGCAAATGGTCATGAATCAGGGCAGTTTGTGAAGCAAAATAGGAGTTAGATATGAGAGATATAAGAAAGTAGACAAGATTGGTTTGGGTGGAAGGAAAAAGGCAGGGGGGTAGCAAGGCTGCAAGGTATGGAGTACAAGCATTTAGATGGATTCTGCGCTTGAGAAGCCTGCACAAGGCAGTGCAGGAGCGCAGAGACAAGTGTTCAGTTTTGTACACTTTGAATTTTAAAGATTGGTGGGACATACACATGGATATATCCAGGACAGTTTGGAATTAGAGTCTGGAGCTAGAGTAGATGTCAGAGCTGAAAAGCACAACTTTGCATGTTATCCCCATAAAGAAGAGAGTTGATGGCACAAGGGAAAATGAGATTCCTGAGAAATTCATGGGAGGGGAAAAGGGATGGTGGTCAAGAATGATTTGGGGATTCCCTATGTCTAGAGTTGAGCAAGGGCTTCCCTTGTATCTCAGTCAGTAAAGAATCTGCCAGCAGTGCAGGAGACCCAGGTTCAGTCCCTGGGTTGGGAAGATCCCCTGGAGAAGGAAATGGCAACCCACTCCAGCATCCTTGCCTGGAAAATCCCATGGACAAAGGAGCCAGCTGGGCTGCAGTCCATGGGGTTGCAAAGAGTCTGGCACAACTGAGCAACTAACACTTCACTTCAGAGTTGAGCAAAGGAGCTTAAGCTGATGAAAGGCATTGGCTGGAGAGGTAGGCATGTACAATGTAATGAGACTCAAGCAAACACAGAGCTTCAAGATGGGCTTGACAATGGATAGGTGTGGTCGAGATGCTACTGCTGCTGCTAAGTCACTTCAGTCGTGTCCGATTCTGTACGACCCCAGAGATGGCAACCCATCAGGCTCCGCCGTCCCTGGGATTCTCCAGGCAAGAATACTGGAGTGGGTCACCATTTCCTTCTCCAGTGCATGATAGTGAAAAGTGAAAGTGAAGTTGCTCAGTGGTGTCCGACTCTTCACGACCTCATGGACGGCAGCCTACCCGGCAGTGGGCAGAGTCAAGTCTGAGAAGAAGCTACCGTGTTTGAGAAGAGATGATGAGGGCTGGTCTTTCTCTTTCCAGAACTTGTAGATGAGGAAAGGTAAAAGTAACCACCAACCAAGTAGCCTTAGGGAGACTCAAGGTCACGGTCCTTATTCCTTAGGATAAGGAAATGTAAGTGTTTTTGTAAACAATCCAAAGATCATTTTGTCTAATATTTTCGATGTGTTGCTTTGTTACTAGACTCATTTTCTCCACATCTGGAACTTCTATTTATATTATGTGGTCAGATGCGTGAAATGACTCCCTTATGGCCTTTCATCTGCCTATAATCAGCCTGACCAATTTGGGGATGATTATCAGTTAGATCTGAAGTTATACTTTTTATTTTATTTAAAACTTTCCCTCTGTGTGAGGTGTAACTTGCTGAGTTGTTCCACTTGGTTTTATTACGTACACCAAACAGTGACATGTGAGAAATGAATGTTCAGAAACACACGGAAAGAAAATTTTTATTTGTGCCTCAAGGGATTCCTCACCAGTGTTTTGGAAACTCTGGAAACTAAATTTATATACAAAGAACGTAGAACTTTTCTGCTTTCATTGATTAGCTCTCATTGCTGGTGAAGCAACATTACTGGGAAACGCTGTCTTTATTCTGTAGAAATGTGAAAAGCACTGAAAACTAATACAACTAACCTGGAAGTGGGTATATTCTTCCTGTGAGGAATGAGTGACTTATAATTATTCTCTAGGAGACAAAGCAATTGTTTTTGCATTATTTAGTTCTTTGAAAGCTCGATAAGCTTTAAAGGGAAGATGACATTAATTCACTGGAAAATGGTTACAATCTGCAAAGGACACAGACATGAAATTTGGGTCACACATTTTTTGTATAGTACATGCAAATCTTATAATGCTTTTTTTGTTACTCAAAAAACAAAACTCTGATATTCACTGATTAATAAATTAAGACCTTTTTCACTCTGTGTCTGTTGATGTTGTTTAGTTCTATTTATTCTAGGAAGTTGCTTTCTGTAAAGGTAATTGTGATGGATACCCAAGAGACACTTGATTCTGAGGAAAAAAAGCGAAGAAACAAAGAAGAGCAGAAAACAAAATAATAAAAATAGTTTGAGCTTCATCGGTGTATTAAGGAAGGATACACAGAGATTGTGCTAGGCATTGAAAACGCAAAATAGATTTGAATTGATTCCTGCTTTTGAGGGAGAAACAGTCACATGAACATAGTCATATGATCATATATTGTGTAAGTGCTATGTGTATATAAGAAAAAGAAAATTTCTTAGCTCTGTGCATAACAAAATAATCCAAACTAACTTGTTCTAGGGTAAAGTATAAATTCAGTATAGCTTTGGATATATTTATATTTTTATATGACTATTTTATAAATGTGAATTTAAAAATGATTTGTAAGGTACATTTTATATAGCTAGCACATATAATTTGAATCCCACAGTATTTTTGACAATGGTTCTATTTAATCAGACATAACATGATAAGTATGTAATGTACAGGGTACGTTTTATTAAATAAGCATCAACATCATGCATTTCATCATTCTTATTATACCTTAATAACCATCCTGCTAAACTCAGCTACCTGCTCAGGTAAGATTTAACCTCTGCCTATTTCTTTCGGGAAGATCTCAGTTGAAGAAAAGATCGCAGTTGAATAAAGAACTAAACCATTACTTGGGAAGGTCATTTGAATTGGGTATTGAAGGACAAATAGAAGTCCTGGAGACTAAAAGAACCCCTCTAAAACCATGGTAGAAAACAAATGCTCCAAATACACAAGTAATTATGTATGCAGGAGTACCTGCTTTTCTTTGAAGGGTAAAGTGAAAATCCCACTGGGATGGGGTTCTGGAGTGGGAGATGGAGAGATCTAGTGATGTGTCCTTAATTCTGCTTTGATTGTTCACCCAGAGTGATTCTCCTAGTCACCCTTGGCCTTCCATCCACCCAGCAAAACGGAAGCCATCATCATGGAGAGGCTGAGGAAGCCAATGACACCTACTGACTCAGCCTCATCCCCTGAAGGAGACCAGTCCTTCAAGAAACTGTATGTATCTGGAAGAGTGCTTCTTGTGTATTTACTGCCTCTCTGCTTTGAAGTCCTAATTCCACCACTTATAGTTGTGGGACTTTGGAAAATTTCTTAAACATGCAAATCTCTTACCCCCACTTCCATATGAAAATAATTATAGTATCTTCTCCTCTGAGTTATTGTAAACATTACAGTAACATAATTCAAGGAAAATACCTGACACATATAAAGTGCTCCAAACATTGACTTATTATTATTGTTATTATTTTTATTTTTAAAAAGCAATGAGTCTCTTGGCTTTTAGCCAATCATTAACTAATTGTAAGAAGACTATGCATGGATTGTTTGCAGAGAGATGAAACGACTTCTCTTCTGTTTTGGAAGACTTTGAGGAAGGCAAAGGAACATTTATTTAAGGATGGTGATTTCTTGTGACTCTTCTTCATTGAGAATTGCTAACAGTGCCCGCTGCCTTCCTGGGATGTTGCAGCAATGAAGTGAGAGATGCAGTGAAGCATTCACAACAGTGCCTGCTCACAGAGTGTACTCAGTGAATGTTGGCTGTTATTATTATTTTCTAACATCCTTCTCTGGTGCCGTGTGGATTTTCAGTTGATTATTTACATTCTCTGTGTGCTTTCCACTTTTAAAAATTATTATATTGATCCTTGTGTGATATAACAAGAAACTATATGGGTGAGCTTGGGGAAGGCACATAGGCATGCATATTTATAGTAGTTGAGATTTTTCCTATGCAGGTGGCAAGTAGTGAAGTCTGTTTCATAAATATATCACAAACTCCCCAAAAGGATGGAGGACTTTATGAAGGAAACGAAACACTGATAGAAATATCCAAGGCAAGCCTGGCTTTGTGGTGAAAATCTTTTTCTTGCACATACAAATATGTAAGTTAAAAATAAGTCACACAGGGAGTAAAATACACATGGGTGTGTAAGGAAGATGGATCAGGAGAGATAAAGGGTGCTCGTGATCCCCTATTGCATGAGTGTCATGAGTACAATGGGCTGTGAAGTCCAGCAAACATCTGGCAAGATAGTCAGGGCTCTGGTAGGTTAGAGCAAAAACAAATATTGGAAACAAATTAAGTGAAGTAAACAGGGGAGAGTGACATGCAAATATGTAATCAACAAATGGCGATGGCTGAAAAATATAACAGCTGCTAGAAGAGAGAGTTGATCTTGATTTATATATTTTATTTGTACAAGTCACACGTTCTCATTTTGACAAAATGTTGTAGAAATATATGAATTAAAAAGTGTAAGTTCCCATCCATCTGCTTCTCTGCTCCAACCTTTTCCCAGAGGTAATGTCAAGATAACTGACTGTGGTATTATACAAGACCAGGCAGCTCTTTGATTATAGTTAATTAAAACAGATTTTTTTTAAATCATGGAAAATTTTAAACGTGTAAATGTAGAGAACAGTAAAATGAATCCTTTTTTAGTCATCATCCAGCTTCCACAGTTATTAATCTTTTGCTAGCCTTCATACTTTTTAAGACATAAAGTCCAAAATACTGGTGGTGATGGAACCAAAGTTGGCACCATGGAATGTAATTGATGCATTATGCTTTGGTGATATGAACCATTTATATTCTTTGTGCACGAAGCCCAGTGAAACAGATGGAGATGCAGAGCACGGTGTGATTAAGTAAAATTTGCCCTGGGTGGAGCTAGTGTGAGGACTGCTCATTTCTGTTCATGTTGTCTATATTTTTACCTTCTGTACCCTAGTTCCTCATGTAGTATCTAGCACATAGTAGGGGATGAGAAATTGTTGTTGAAGAAATGAGCCTGATTTGCCATTCAGATCTTGGCAACATGAAAGAGACTGGGCATTGTAGTGTAATTAATCTTTGCAGAATGCTTTCTAATGGGCATTAGGTGCTTATTATATGCTAGGTGCTTGGACTTAGCAGTTGTTAAGTCATGCTTAATGTACAGTAACTCATTCAATTCCTGCAAAAACCCTTGGCAAAAGGTACTATTATCATCTTTTAGTTTCTTAGATATGCACCCAGTAAGTTGGTCAAGATCATGTGAATAGTAAGAGGCAGACCTGGGAGGTAAGCCCAGCTAGTAGCCCATGTGTACTTAGCACCACTCTTGGTTCCTAAAGATATCTGAATACCATTTATGGGAAGCGGAACACACTTGCATACTTTGAAAGGTAGTGATCTTACCTGTACTGCCTGATTAACTCACAAATTACTCCTTTGCAGCAGTGCCAGATAATGGGAGGGTATTGCACGTGGAACAAACTTAAAAAAGAAAAAAACAGACTTTGTCATTTTTCATGAACACAAGGCACTTCTTTGTGCTGTGTGGGAGGGAATGTGGTAGACTGATTTCATTGAGATCCTGCCAAATTCTGGTCTTGTGGCCATCAAAGACGCATCATTTCCTCTAAGACTTCTAAGGGGGCTATTACCATGGGCCTGCAGGTTCTGGTTTGCATTCAGAGGAGACACTATCTTCTTAAGTGAGACGTGGAAAAGGAAGTGTTACGAATTGTAAATAAAGTTGAGAGAGAAGAATTGTTTGGAGATGGAGAAAAATTGCCTGCTCCAAACCAGGTTCCATCTCCCTCCCCCTTATCCAACTTTGCCAGAGCGCATCCTGTTTTCCTTGCTAAGTTTACTTGCAGGAAGAGAAGAGTTTCTTTTAAGTATACCCCTGGCCCTGACAAATAGCTCCTAGATTAAATATTAGTGTATTTATATAGTGCAACACCATGCCACTATGAAAAAGAACAAGATGGAGCCCTAAGGCTTGATGTAGAATGATCTCCAAGTTTTTTTTTTTTTTTTTAAGTGAAAAAAGCCAACGCTCAAATGGTATTTATACCAAGGCTACCCTTTGGAAGAAGGATCATGATACACCTTTATTTGCTTGGAAAAATAGGAAAGGTAAAAATGCTTGCCTCTGGGACTTCCCTGGTGGCTCTGTGGTAAAGAATCCGCCTACCAATGCAGGAGACAAGGGTTCAGTCTTGGGCCAAGAAGATCCCACATGCCTGGAGCAACTAAGCCTGTGTGCCACAACTTCTGATGCTGTGTTCTAGAGCCAGGGAGCCACAGCTACTGAGCCCACATGCCACAACTACTGCAACCTTTGTGCCCTCGAGCCTGTGCTCCGCAGCAAGGGAAGCCACTGCAATGAGAAACCCGCACACTGCAACTAGAGAGCAGTCTTTCTACCCTCCGCTCACCGCAACTAGAGGAAGCCCACACTCAGCAGCCGAGACCCAGTGCTGCCAAAAATAAATAAAAATTTAAAAAATATGCTTGCCGCTGCTGAAGGAAAGACTTTTCATTCTAAAACTTTCCGTATGAAAAATAATTTTAACCATATACATGCATTACATTTCAAAGTTAAAGTATTTCAAATGCCAATCTGGCAAAGTAGAAGGGTAGATACAGGAAGGGCTTCCCTGGTGGCTCAGTTGGATCCCTGGGTTGGGAAGATCCCATGGAGGAGGGCATGGCAACCCACTCCAGTATTCTTGCCTGGAGAATCCCCATGGACAGACGAGCCTGGCGGGCTACAGTCCCTGGTGTCGCAAAGAGTGGGACATGAATGAGCAAGTAAGCACAACACAGCACAGATATAGTAAGCATAAAAAAAAAAAATAGAAGAAAAGGAAGATGTTACATTAATTTTGTATTTCAGGAGGAGGAGTTTGGATTAGATGTAGAAATGAAATATTTCTACCTCTCCAACTTCCTGAAAGATGATCCTTTAAGTTGTCATTTAAAAGCACCAGGGAAGTGAGAAATTGCTCTGTAGCACCAGGAGCCTAGTTTAGCTCTCTGTGATGACCTGGAGGGATGTGATGGGGGGAGGGGAGGGAGGCTAGGGAGGGAGGCAATGTATGTGTAATTACGACTGATTGCATTGTTGTATGGCAGAAACCAACACAATATTGTAAAAAAAAATTTTTAATAGAAAAAAATAGAAAAAAGCTCCTGGAAAGTAAGAGATGGAGGGATCTAGAAGATACTATTTAATGAAGTTAGAGGACATGAGCTGTCACTTCCCAGGTTTGGGGAGAAATGGAGAGAAAAGAATACATGTGGTTAGAAAGGAATCCGAGTTCTCCTCTAACAGAGCCGCGAGGAGTCTACACCTGCCGAGAAAGTCGAGAGGTTTGGCACAGACCGTTCCGGGTGCCCAGGGTCGGGAGCTTTGCTTCATTGCCCCTCCAGTGAAGCCCGCAGCTGCCGGCCTCCTTCCCCTCCGCCTAAGGGGATCCTGTCTGGAAGCTGTGCTCTTGAGAAGGCCCGGGAAGTGTCACGCTAGGGACTTCTGGTCAGGCCACACGGTGGACAAAATATCCTTTTCAAGGAGACACTCATACACGAACAGGGTACGCCAGAGCCCTGGGTACTTCCAGCTCCCGGGAGGCCCGAGATAGGTTTTTGGTGAAAGGTAGATACAGCGGGAGGGTCTCAGATTTAAATGCTTTAGGGGGCGAGACAGGTAACTTAAGAACGTGCGAAGCCATCAGGTGGAAGAGGAAATAGTGGGAACTTTGGAGAACTGGGCAAGTGAATATGCGGACTAAAGGCATTCAGATTCAGATTTTTAAACTACAATGGTGCTGGCCAAGCAAAACATTCTGGAGTCTGGCTGGAGTCACCACCATGTTGCGATCCTGCGTTCGCCTCGGCTCAGTATCCGATTTTCCCGGGTTGCTTCAACCTGCCGCTGAGCCTCGGCCCGTCCCCCAGCCGCTTCGGGCCCTCGCGGAGCCAAAACTATCCTAAATTTCGGCGCGCCTCCTGACGGCGGAGTGTCCCTCGCCGCTCTCCCGGTGTTGCTCCTCAATATCTTGGGGGTTTGGGGAAGGCAGCGGCCAACTAAATCTTGGAGTGCCTCAGAACCCATTGCGGGCTACATTTTCTTTCTGCCAGATATGGAGTTGTTGCACCCGGGACGTTCTCCCTTGGGCCATACTGGGCCAGACGCAGTTGTGGGCAAGTGGGGGAGATGCAGAGATGGAGTGGGCGTGGGAAAGCACCGGATCCACGCACCGAACCCGGCTGAGAGGCGGGGCTGGTCTCGAAGGGAAGCCCCGCCCTGCATAGCCCCGCCCCCGCGCTCTAGAGTTTCGGCTCTGGCCCCAACCCAGCACTGAGTCCCGGGACTCCGAGAAAGCCGGAGGTGTATGGTTGCGTTTCCTCTGCCCGCGCGAGGCATCACTTGCGCGCCACGGAAAGCCAGGAGCTGTCCGGCGGCAGCCGGGATCATCCTCTCCGACTGGCACCGTAGACGCTCCTGCAGCGAGCGCCCCGAAGCCCTGCGCGGCTGCGCAGGTTCCATCTCCGCGCCTTTTTCGCGGAGTAGGACCAGAAAGAGAACGGGCGCCTGATTTCTGGGCATTGCGCCCGGCGCGAGGTGCGGGATGGAGAGCAAGGCGCTGCTGGCTCTTGCTCTGTGGCTCTGCGTGGAGACCCGGGCTGCCTCTGTGGGTAAGGAGCCCACTTCCTAGAGAGAAAACGGAGAGATCGGGTGCGGGCGGAGAGATAGGGATTAGGAGAGGACCTGGAAGCTGGACCTAATCAGGACTGATAGAGCTGGAGAGGTGAAAGTGACTTGACACTTTGTGTTCTTTCATTTACCAAAGAGGAAACTGAAGCTCAGTGACTGACCCAAGTTTACCCAGAAAGTTGGAAGTCTCTTGAGCCTAGTTCCATCTCCACGACTGTTTTCTGACAGGGACCTGGGCTGGAGAGTGTCCTGCAGAAGCCGATACACCCTCCGGCTCTTGGGAGGCTGGAGTGGGAAGGCGCCCCAGGCTGGCAGGCAGGAGGTGCCCCCGCAGGCGGGAACAGGCGGTGAAGCCTTGTCCGGTTGCGCGCACCATCCTCGCCCGAGCGCGGGGAAGGAAGCCCTCTGGGAGCCGGGAGCCAGCTTGGCCGGAGGGCACCGTGCGCTCAGCTCTGGCTCTGTAGTAGTCGAAGCGGGACCCCGGTCTGATGGTCGGATGTTCCTTTTCGGTATGAGCTCATCTATACACACCCACTGTATGAAGTGGGGTCCAGGGGAGAGCGAAACCTTTTCTTCTTCCTGGTGCAAGACCGCGCTCTCTTCGCGGAGAGAAAGGGGAATGGGGCCTTGGACCGGGGCTGTGACAGCTTCCGAAAGTGTCTCCAAGTAATAGACACCTTCTTATTGTAAAACAGTTTAACGTCTTTCTGTGCGCTTTGGTCTTTCGGGTAAGCACATGGTCAGAAGTTCATGTTCTGAAAACTCTCTGAGCGATTTGGTACCTAGATTGGGTGCCACTCGCCACTCTCCTTGCCGTCTAAAATTTCTCTCCTTAAAGATTAGGAACACACATGCCCTTGTTGCAATAAATTTCCTTTCTCTCTCTCCCTTCTCCCCCTTTCCTTCTACCCCGCCTTTCTCTCTCATCTCTCTGTAGCCAGTTTGCTGGTTTCCAGATTTCCACTTTTCCGAGGGCCAGAAGGAAGAGGGTGAAAAAGCAAAAAAAAAAAAAAAAAAAAAAGCATAATTCAGGGGGAAATTCTTATAAAATTAAAATTCCTTATAAATTAAAGAATCACCTTTTTTTTTTTTTTTTAGGACACTCACATGCATTTACAGTAACAGGATCATCTGTCTGTAGTTACTGAATTTTCTTAATAACGACTTGGTTTATCCATGCCAGCTCTACCAGGGACACTCATTTGTCCCTGACAAGACCTCTTTCTGTCTCCCTTTAGGGGGAGAGAGTGAAGTTCTGGAACTTGTAGTTTGTTCTGTATTCCCCAAAGATGTGAGTTGCTTTTAAGCCCAGGGTGTTTCATAGCACAGCAGTAGGAACTGTAATCTGGTTGCCCTGAATATAATGATGAGGTTGCCCTTTTGGAGTGTGTGACATGCTTAATTGGATTGGGCTATAATTGATGCCATCAAATTTTAGAGACAGAGGCACTGTTGTTTTTCCTTCCTGTCTTTGAGCTCGAAGGGTAATAGTGCACAAATGAATTAATTTTGGTTATGGGATTTGAACATAGAAGAGCTTTTTATTGAGTAGCAGTGTATGTACTTCTTAGAGTTATTTCTTTAGAACTTTCTGAAAAACAGAACTCAGACTTGCCAATGAAAATGAATGAAGCTTATTGGTGCAAAAAGAAATTGAGCGTTGCTCTACATGTATGAATTTAAAGTTATCATTATTGATAGCCTTGTAGAATAGTTTTTTGTTGGAGATATGTCTCTAGAATAGTATGATGTTGTTTTGGTTCTCTATGAATGGATAACTTTTTGTTTTTTAAACATTGGAAAGTGTGTCCAGAGTGTGTGATAATCTGTAGAGGTGATTTACGAGAGATTTTCAAGAATGTTTTATTTTGGTGATGGTGGGAGCATAGCTTATTTAGAGCTTAGTCTTTACTACCATTTTTTTCTCTTGTGCATATGCACAAATAATGGATTGTTTCTCATTTGGGTCATCGTGTGAATTGTATTAAGTTACTGTTTTTGACATATTTCTCAACTGAGTGTTTCTCAGTCACACTTGATATCTGTGCTTATCCAAATGAATTGTTTTCATTTTCCTTTCCTTAGATGCAGCAGGGCTCGGTTATTGGAAGACTTTTCTTTTGCTTTTAAACATTTTGCTTTACTGTTTGTCTACTTTGGGGGTGGTTATTTCCTTCATGTTGAAAAGTGCTCTGCTGATTACTGAACATGACCTGCCAGACCACAGCTGTCCAAGAGTAGCCCGTCGACCATGTATGCCTACCTCACCTGAAATGCTTGTTAAAAGGCAGATTTGTAGGCCTAGTCATATTGTGATACATGCTAAAGTTTAAGACTGCTGCCCCCGAAACATGTCAGGTCCAATGCCTGTTCGCTTCTGAGGTTTACTGATATAACAATTTCCAGTTTTTAAAATAAAATTTGATATTAAGCTACAAATCTATTAACAATGTATTTTGCACATTTGAATGAGTGTATAAGAACACCTGTGATCAGTTGTTTGTTTTGCCTGCAGCTGTTCACGCTGGGGTCCACAGAGTCAGTGCTCTGCACATTTACACTAAATATTTGCTCGTACTTGTTTATTCATACATTTTCATATTTGCTAATACTCTTTTATTTGCTCAACGATGTGAATCCCAGTTTAGGCCTATAGAGTCATTTGTTCTTAATGGATGTGAGTTAAGGGTCATATGAAGCTTGGGTGCTTACCTAGCATCAATCACTTTTTAAGGTGGTGTTTTGAAAATCTGGATATCAATTAAGACCCTAGCATGGTGGACAGTTTTTCTTTCTCTGATGCTTTTTTTTAACACCTGGTAGCTCTTTGCATTTAGTTGGCATTGGACTCAGTTTTCTTGCTGTGGAGTGACCCATGGCACGGAAACTGAGTGGTATATTTAGGTAGACACTTTTCCTGTGTTCCAAGCTTGGTGTCAACACAAGCTCAACACTTTGATCAATAAGTTGAGATTCCCCACTTGCAGTTCATTAGCATCATCCTTTTTAAAGTCCTGTTCTCTGAGGAAAAGTACATGCATATTATATGACATTGGAAAATGTTTCTTTTCTCAATTCCTCTCACCTAGTTTTAATGTACGATCGTTCAACCTTGGCAGTTCAGTTACCAGAGTAAGTGCATTAGAAAATTGATAAAGAAAAATAAGACAAGGTCATGGACATTTCCCACCAAAGTACATCAATAAACTATGTAGAAGTCGCTCTATGTAGTACTCAGTAATCAGCAGTTTGGTCAAATGTGTGCGTCCTATGTTTTATAAAAAATGTCAGTGGGTCCTTTCCCAAAGGAGTGAGGTCATCAGATGAAGGTTCATTTGGTTTCAATGTCCCATATCCTTTTCTAAGACCTTGAAGTTGGCAGTGCAGGAAAACAGGAACTCCACCCTCACTCCATGAATTGCAGAACTGTTGTGTTGGTTTATGACCATCTGCCCATTCTTCCTGTTATGACACAGCTTGTGAACTTTTACTGGGAATGGTGAAAAGTAAATTCACAAGTTTTACACAATGAACTGCTGAAGAGGCCTTTTAAAGTATAGAGTGTGCATTGTTTATGGAAGGTGTTTCCTATTGGCCCTGACTCAGTGGCAATTACATTCATTTATTTAATTTGTTTCTAGGTTTTTCTAGTGTTTCCCTTGATCCACCCAGGCTCAGCATCCAAAAAGACATAGTTACAATTATGGCTAACACAACGCTTCAGATTACTTGCAGGTAAGGATTCCTTTTAGATTCAGATTTCCTGTGTCAAATATCTCATTGTTTATTAAAGAAGCAATAATTTTCATACAGCAGAATTGTAATAGAGTCATTGTAATTGTTTATAAGTAGTGAGGTTTCTAAGAACTAAGGTAATAATGAAAACATGAGAAAGGTCTTCTCCCCGAAATTCTGTGCAATTTTACTGATATTTTTCCCCCTATAATCCTTTACCAACACACACACACCCTACTAACCATTATTGATAGCACCTGGCATGTGGTATGTTATATATACTCTATCAATGTTGAATAAATAAATGAAATCAAGGATGTACCCTTAGAGTTAAAGAAGTTTTGGGACATATTTGTTATTCTCAGCATGGCTCTTGGACATCTGTTTAACATTTTTCAAGAACTTCATTTTATGATAAAATTCAGACTATAGTAGCAATTTAATATTCAGTCATTAATATTACTGAGTGAATCTCATGCTCTGGCTTGAGGTTCTGACATGTCTGTCACTCCCCAGCTAGCAAGAAGTCATGCTCTTGATTCTTGCTCACTGGGGAAATAGGTCTTCTTGACAAGAAAAAGAGGCTTTTAAATTTTGCCTTCCAGCCCCTACCGCAGGAAGAAAAGTAAGAGAACTTAGGGTTTAATGTAGTGATTATGCTTGTCAGACCCAGAGGCTTCTTGGGACCAGTGTGGCTTTGGCAGAAATGATGGGTGGAGGCGACCTTGCCCTCTGAGAAGAGTGCTGAGGGTCCACAAAGAACCTTGGGGCGCTTGTTGCCATTGTTTCGGCGTGATGAATGCAAGGTGTTCAGCACGGTGACACCAGTCTATTTTAGCTTGCAGAGTGTAAAGGATACTCTAGTCCCCTATCAAGGGTAGGTCACCAATAACCAGCCCTTAGGGAAAAAACAGGAAGAGGAGCTGTTGGCCTAGCTTTGCTATTTCAAGATACATTTCTCCGTAGATTTCCCTCTTAACCACCCTTGACAAGAAAGGTTATTTAAACCCCCTGAGATTCTGTACTCCCTTTATGTCGTGAAAAAAATGATGGAGTATGTTAAAAGTAACTTCATTAATGTTGCTGCAATTTGATGTCAAGTTTGCTAAAGAAGGGTCAGTGATGATACATTTGTCTTCACGTTGACCGTCTTCTTTGGGGTTTTGCAGAGAAATTCTGCAGTGAAAGTAGTCTGTTTTAATGCTATCCTTTCAACGTCCTGTGAGGCCCTTGCTGCTGCTGCTAAGTCGCTTCAGTCGTGTCCGACTCTGTGCGACCCCATAGATGGCAGACCATCAGGCTCCCCCTCCGTGGGATTCTCCAGGCAAGAACACTGGAGTGGGTTGCCATTTCCTTCTCCAATGCATGAAAGTGAAAAGTCAAAGGGAAGTCGCTCAGTTGTGTCCTACTCTTAGCGACCCCATGGACTGCAGCCCACCAGGCTCCTCCATCCATGGGATTTTCCAGGCAAGAGTACTGTATGTGCCAGTGACAGCTGCATTCCCTTCCACCCTAACCTCACCTCTTACTCTCCCGACTGCCCACTCTTCTGTAGCTACTCTGGATTACCTGCCATTCTCCTAACACTATAGATAGGAATCCACCCCAGGGCCTTGACATTGCTGTTCCCTTTGCCTGAAGCTCTGTCCCCCTCAATATACATACGGCCCCTTTCACCAAGTTACCTCCCTCTAGAACTAACCCTTCACTTGTTTGTTTGCATCTTCTAAATTTTCTTCATAGTACTTATCACCACCTTTTATATAATATTATTCACTTTTTGAACATTTTGGCTTCATTGAAGTTTATTTACTTTTTTTTTTTTTTTTGCCTGTGTCTTCTAGTTAGACTGAGGTTCCATGAAGGCATTGATTGAGGTTTGGTTTGTTCACTGCTGTATTCTCAGTCTTTACCAATGTTTGGCACATAGCTCATGTTTAATAAATATTTGTTGAATGAATGAATGAGTTAATTTCTGAAATTAAGACTCTGCCTTTTTGTCATATTGTCCATAATATGAGGAGTTTGTATAAGTTCGAGAACTAAACCTTCTATTTTCTTAGAAACAGTCTCATAGGCATTTCACTTAAATACTTGCTTGGAATGAATTTTTCAGGGGTCAGAGGGACTTGCGCTGGCTCTGGCCCAACAATCAGAGCAGCTCTGAGAAAAGAGTGGAGGTCACAGATTGCAGTGATGGCTTCTTCTGTAAGATGCTCACAATTTCAGAAGTGATTGGAAATGATACTGGAGCCTACAAGTGCTTCTACCAGGACATTGACATGGCCTCCACTGTTTATGTGTATGTTCAAGGTGAGTGGTTAAATGCCGTTCACTTCTCAAGTTGATTTACCAGTTACAAAGCACAATAGGTGCACAGAAGAATTGAGGACAACAAAGGCTCGCTCTGAAGGCTGTCGGCCAACAGGAATCCACAGAATTCCTCTCTCCGAAGGCCTCCTCTGAGGACAAGATTCAGTGATTTGTTCTGCAGCTTGGGCCCTGTTACACCTCTTTTACCCAATTAGTTCGGTTCTGATCTTTGTTTCTAAGCGAAGTCTGTGTTTGCAACTGACAATGGAGATTTATAAGAAGCCTTCTGATGTTTGAGGGGAAAAACCCTGAAATCCTTGAAAAGGAAGATTCAGGGATGAATTATGGAGCAGTTTCTGTGGAGAGATAGGTTATCTACAGCAGATTCAGAGATTTCCCCAAGAATGCACAGGGAATCAGCCAAGGGCTCTGGAGCTTTTTTGTTCATAAGAGCTTTTTTTCCCCCCTCTTACACTTTATGAAAAACAAGTTTCCATACACTCACGCAAATGAAGACACTGACTCAAAGAGCCTTTTGAAGACAGGATTTCTTTCCTTTGCTTGTGTGGTCTAAGGTCTTGGATGATGTGCTCTGTTATCCTAGAGCTTGCAATTTGGAATTTACACTGTGGAGGCCAGCTTGCCATCCACGTAGGGTACAATACATGTCACGTGTATTTAGTATTTATAATCTGAATTATTCTTTGCTTTGTGTTTCAAAAATCTTATATTAACTTAATTTTCCTGGGAAAACTGACTTAACTAGTAGATGCCAATCATGTAACTTTGGTGGTGTTAACTGTATAGTATAGTATTTTGCTTAGATATACTAAATATTTTTCTTTTCAGTAAAGATGAGCTAAATTTTATTTATTCATTTGTATACCTCTGTACATCCCAGAGAATCTGAAGCAGGAAAGGATGGCTTAGACTTTTTTCCCAGAAGCATCTTTTACAGAACGGGGATTTCATCGGCTTTGGGAAGCACGCTTGCATATTGCCATTTACATTTCAGTAGTGCAATCTGGTCAGTGCAGTGGAGAACCGTCAAATAATGTATGTCACTCCGGGATTGCACAATATTTGAGAATTACTTTTGTGCAGGGTAAGCACAATCCAGGATAGATTCGTGTCGTCCTCCCTTCTGCAGAAGTTGAAAGAGACAAGGCTCAGATCTTTGAGAATTTCTGGCTCCTTTTGATCTGGCAGTCTTGGGAGATCAGGCTTTCTCAGAAGATTGCAAGGATTTCCTGCTTTCAGGCTGTCTGGAAATACTACTAGGATGAACCTCTCCCATAATATCTCGTTATTTCCTTCTCCCCAAGTCAGGAAACCTGGAGACAAGCGAAAATTCATTTCATGAGTTCCAGTAAATATTTTATTTTGAGAGGATGGGTGGTTGTTTGGGTTTCTTTTGTTTATTTCCTTTTTGGGGGGTACTGAAATAGAATTGATTTACTGAATAGCTTTAGTCTTACGTCAAGGGGTTAATTTAGCTTCCAAAGACTTGCTCTATAAGCAAGCTATGTAATATTTCATAGCATGTAGCTGAAAGATAGGCAATACTAAGATGTAGCCATCTCCAGCCCTGTTTATTTGTACACTGCCTGTCTTTGAGAATACCATCAAATTCTACTTCCTGTCTAAGCCTAGTGTTCTAGGAGGTGAGTTGTCCAAGATTTTGGTCATGAAGTTTAACAATGGAAAAGAAAACATTGAAGTATTCCCTATGGATAGAACTTTAATATCCCCTGTGGTCCCACCTTACTTCCTTAGTCTTCTGACCCCATTCCCTCCAGCAATGATGGAGCCAGGAAGTGGGTCTTGGCCTCGTAAGATAATGGCTGTGGCATGTGGTGGCCTGGATTGGCTGCCTTTCTGTGTTTTCCAGCTGGGAAGGAAATCAAACTTCTGCTATTGCAGGGAATTAGCTGCTTTTCCCCCTTTGGTTTAATTAACTCTTTCTTCACTTGGACCAGTGACCTTGAAGAGCTGTGAAAATGCTTGGTCAGGTGTGTTGGGGGTATTGGTATGACCTATTATCTCTCAGAGATTTCAAGCATGCCTTTACCCCAACTCAGTCTCTGGGGAAAGGAGTGGTTTCCCAGTAGCATATTAACATCATATGATCAATGTTTGAACAGCATTAAAATCTCTTTTGTTTTTTTCTCAGTCTTTGCCATGATGGTTTTTCATGTTTTGGTCACTGAAAATATTAATGACTACTGAATCTTAAGCTAAAAGCAATAACTATTAAACATTACCTTATACAGAATCTTATATTTACTCTTCACAATTTTAAAGCTTTCTCTTGAATTGAATTAAAAATGGTCAGTTATTTCTTTATTTTAAAGATCCTTTGGGAGCCATTAATCTGATTTCATGACACATTATTTGCTTAAAGAGAAAGAATGTGAATTTTTAAAAATATTAATAAGACTCGATAGGCAAACTATACAGATTTAACTTTAAATTTATTTTAAAATTTATGTATATGAGAGATGTGTAACGTATATGAAAATGTTTATGAAAATAAAGACATACGCTCTTTCACTTTGAAAAAACTGTAGTGATCAACCTGCCAGATTTTTACCAGACGACCCAGTTCCAGATTCCCTTGCCTAGTGAGAAATATCTTTCCCAGTCATTCATTTCTCTGGTTAGGGTTTATGAACCTGAAAGATAACCAGCTTTTCTAGTAAATGCCATTAACGAATGAAATGACATTCTCATCTAGATTACAGGTCTCCATTTATTGCTTCTGTTAGCGACCAGCATGAAGTTGTGTACATCACTGAGAACAAAAACAAAACTGTGGTGATTCCATGTTTGGGGACTGTTTCAGACCTCAATGTGTCACTTTGTGCAGTAAGTTACATCTTCTTCCATCATCTCTTACCTGTAATTTTTAGCTAATATTAAGATGGTTAGCCTGTTTATACTGTAATTATATATATTATATATTGTATATATTATATAACATTAAAATCAACACTGACTTTTAAAGGAAACTTTAGGAAGGGTCAATATGACAATAAAGAAAACCAATTTGTAATCTTAAAATAAGATGAATTCTTTAGTGTTCATGGTTTTCACTTTTGGATAACACGATTAAATATTTCATATTTCTTTTCCTACCCAGAGGTATCCCGAAAAAAGATTTGTTCCTGATGGTAACAGAATTTCCTGGGACAGCAAGAAAGGCTTCAGTATTCCCAGCTATATGATCAGTTATGCTGGCGTGGTCTTCTGTGAAGCAAAAATCAATGATGAAAGTTACCAGTCTATTATGTACATAATTGTGGTTATAGGTAAGAGGACAATTCCTTTTTAATCTTTAATATTAGATAATAAAAATTAGCTTCTTATATTAAGATCCTGGAAGACAAAAGATATTGAGAAATATATTAATTCAAGATTTAGTGTTAAGCAGTTCATTACATCCCCTCTTTCTCTATCCAATAAACCTATGTGCTGCTGCTGCTAAGTCACTTCAGTCCTGTTCGACTCTGTCCGACCCCATAGCTGGCAGCCCACCAGGCTCCCTGGTCCCTGGGATTCTCCAGCCAAGAACACTGGAGTGGGTTGCCATTTCCTTCTCCAAACCTATGTGCAATTGAGATTTTTCTCCTTTCTTATCAGGACCAAGGATGAATAAGAGTTCTATTATAGGAGCATATTTTATGAAAAATTCAATGTTCCGAGCATTGCTTGGCATCAATTCTTTTAAGTATACCTATTTTATGGAAAGTTCAGTAACTTTCTAAAGCTGGCCCCAGTCACTATTGACTCCTCAGATTTTACTGCTTTTCTGTCCACTGGGCTACAACACTTTGGAAATCCCTTTAGAGCTGCTTTGTGAATCTCTGTAGGCCATTTTTCCTGGGAGTTACCAAGGTTTGGGGAGGCCCTCAGGGGAAAATGATGTGATACATTTTGAAGTTGCTTTATTTCTGAAAAAATGTGAGCCAAGTTATAGATTTGGTTTCCCTCTCACTTTCTCTTTTTCCAATTTACTTGCTCCAGGGTACAAGATTTATGATGTGGTTCTGAGCCCCTCTCATGGAGTCGAGCTGTCTGTTGGAGAGAGGCTCATCTTAAACTGTACGGCAAGAACTGAGCTAAATGTGGGGATTGACTTCCACTGGGAATACCCTTCTTTGAAGGTAACACTAGCAACTCAAAGCCAGACATCCAAATACTTTGATAATGAGCTCCACTGAAGTTTGATTGAGAGAGACAGGGACCTCTTTGGCCAGGTAAAGTTGAAGGGCCTTAGCTCACACTAACACACACATGCATACGCATACATTTTAAAAGAACTACAGGACATACAGCACCCATAGAAAGAAAGAGGCAAAGTCAAGAACTCTGTCCAAGCTGGGAAGATTAGTTTTCTTTTGATGATTACGTCTTTCCAGTTTGCATTATTCCTCCGTTCTCCAAAGTCCTTGATCTATTTTCCCTTTAAGGAAATTTTTTTGCAGGAAGTGGCATGAGACATTCTTCTCCTTAGACTGTGGTCATATTTCCTTGTGTTTCTGCAGTTAATATTTCTCTCATTCCTGTTATGTGAGGTTTTAAAATTCCTAATTCAGTTGATTCTATTTATTTCTCCTGAAACCAAATGTAATTGTCATCTGCATAATGTTAAAAGTTCAGAAGTCTCTATTATTAGCATTAGATAGTGTTCACCAAGGGCCAAGACTTTTGTTGGTATCTAGAAGCTATTGGGGAATGTTATACTGGCCTTTGGAAGTTCAGTAACCTCTTTTTCAGCATCAGCATAAAAAACTTATAAACCGGGACCTAAAAACCCAGTCTGGGACTGAAATGAAGAAGTTTTTGAGCACCTTGACTATAGATGGTGTAACCCGGAGTGACCAGGGGTGGTATATCTGTGCAGCTTCCAGTGGGCTGATGACCAAGAAGAACAGCACGTTCGTCCGGGTACATGGTAAGCGAAGATTGCCTTCAGAATTAGGCTCTGCCTTGAAAAGTGAGATAATTCAAATACGTTTGGGTCAGCTAGTGAATCCTATTTTGTTCATTCAGAAGATGCTTTGAGCTGTTGCTAGGACCTCAGGGTCAAGAACATAGCTTGGGTTCAGAGCCCAGCTTTAGAGGGGAAATGAGCTGATGTAGTTAGTGCTCACTAAATATTACTTGTTGTTGCTGCTATTCTTATTATCACTATAGTAAGCAGAGGGTTTTTATCTAAGATCATTTTACAAGTTTTGTTCAATTACAAGGCTGAGAGGCTTCCTTGAATTGCAAGCATAAGCCTTGCAATTGGTGAAAGCTATATTTAGTTAGTTTCTGTGGGGCTTTGAGAAAATAACTTAATTTCCCATTTATTCTCTTTCACTCACATAAATGTCTCAGTTTAGATGATAATTTGTACGGCATCTAACTTAAAAGCCTTCGTAAGAGTTTGGATTTTATAGTATGGCAATGCAAGATAGGTTTTGAGCAGAGAGAGACACACTCTGGCTTATGTTTTTATAGGATCACTGTAAAAGTTTTTTTTTTTTTTTTCTAATGTGAAATACTTTAGAGAAGTAAGGGCAGAAGTAGAGAGTCTAGTTAGAAGGCTAATTGCAGTCATCCAGGTGAGAGATGGATGGGTGGCCTGGACAAGTTGTGAACTGATTCTGGATATAACTTTGAAGATAGAGCCAATAGCATCTGCCTGTTGATTCCCTGCCTGTGGGATGTAGAGAAAAGAATGAAGATGACCTCTGAGTTTTTAGTGTGAGCAACTGAGTGAAGGGTAATTTTTTTAACCGAGAAAAGGAAGGTAAGGAGGGGAGTAAGATTTGGGTACCCAGGGTTTGGTGGCTTCATTTGGAGATGCCCATTAAATATCCAAGTGGAAACTTTAATATGTTAACCTAGATCCCAGAGAAGTTGGGGCAGGAGATGCAAATTTAGGAGGAGTGTAATTGACAAGAGGAGGTGTCGACAGAGAGAAGAGGTCTGAGGACTGAGTCCTGGTGGATACAGAACATGGGGTTCTGTATAGGGTGTGAAGCGACCAGAGGAGAAGGAGCACCCAGGGGCTCCGGGGGGACATAGAGAAAGTTTCACAGAGAAGCAGATGCTTGGACTGAGTGAGACTGGAGTGCTCAGTAGGCTTGCAGAGCAGACTGAGGGCAAGACAACAGCTAGAGACCAGGGGTGAGAGAGGAGCTGGAATGGGACCTGTAGGAGTGTGGGAACCACAGTGACTCAGACCCACAGTTTTTGACTCTTCACTTGAAACTCTTCTTACAAATGGCCACTTCTAAGAAGTTGCCATCTATGAGAAAAAATTATCTTTATTTTCTTCCAGAAAAGCCGTTTGTTGCTTTCAGTAGTGGCATGGAATCCTTGGTGGAAGCTACCGTGGGGGAACGTGTCAGAGTCCCTGTCAAGTACCTTGGTTACCCTCCTCCAGAAATAAAATGGTAACAACTGGACATAAATGCAGAGCCTTGTGCCACATGAAAGCAAATCCTCAGATTGGACTAATTCCTGGAATTTTTTCCCCATAGGTATAAAAATGGAAAACCCATTGAGTCCAATCACACAGTTAAAGTGGGGCATGTGCTGACTATTATGGAAGTGAGTGAAAAAGATACAGGAAATTACACTGTCATTCTTACCAATCCCATTTCAAAGGAGAAACAGAGCCACATGGTATCTCTGGTGGTGAATGGTAAGCCCGTTCAGTTTTCCTTCTCTGCCCCCATTCTACTGTAAATAATTTGATGATGTCCTCCTGAGCAGCTGGGCACCTCTGCCTCACTGGCATCATGAGTAGGCTCCTGTGTATAAAAATGATCCAGAACAGTGTGGCTTGAAACGAGGTGGCAGCAGTGTGCTTTGGACACGTTTGCTTATGAGGCCAGGTAATCGAACCTTGGTCAAATGTGAGACTAAAGTAGATGGTATAGCCGATGGCTAAATACTGTGAAATAAAAGTGTTAGCAGGGACAGTCATCAGGCTCAATTGCAGTACCTTTGAATTGTGCTTCTGGCATGCAGATGTTTAAGATTCTTCTTGAATTTTGTGGGAAATTTCTAGTTTGATTTGGGGTTTATGTATCAGTGATGCACATATAGCTTCAATGCAGAAAGCTTTTCTAGGTGGACATTTCTTGGAAGTGTTTTAATCTTTTTTTCAACAGAAGTCTGGGACCTGACTCTGAGGCTGTAAAGGGGAGATATTAAATTTTGGATTAAAGGATAATTTGAACTTTATTTTTTCCAACCCGAAAGATGCTTATTTATAATAAGTCTTCTGGGTGGGAGAAGAAGGTCATCCTGGTTAAGCAAATGCAAGAGATGCTAAGTTGATGGACATGGTATATTGCCATCTTCCAGTGGGAGAGGGCAGGAAGACAAAGTAGCTGAGGTTTAACAAACATTTGACTAGCGCACCCCTCCCCCATACATCCATTAATATCTTGCTCCAGACACAGGTTGGGAAATACCTATCTGTTGTAATTCATTATGCTTTCTACTGGCATAGCAGATTAAAACTTCAGAACCTCTCATGTGATATTAAAGTGCTTCCTTATACATCCTGCCATGCTCTGTATGTCTACTGAGCTTGGCTTCATTTCTTTGCTGGGACATCAGCTTCAAGGAGTATTTTAAAGAAAACAGGTTCCAG
Organism: Ovis aries; assembly: GCF_016772045.2. Lineage (NCBI taxonomy): Eukaryota > Metazoa > Chordata > Mammalia > Artiodactyla > Bovidae > Ovis > Ovis aries. Next base: position 71,301,263 of record NC_056059.1, on the reverse strand, counting down.
AAATATCATTTAGGAGCCAGTTGGATATAGGGGTTTGGGAGCAGAGAGAAGCTGAGAAGCTGGTAGGAAGGATGGGAAGAAGGAAATGAACAAGAAAGAAAGATGTAAGAATGGACAGTGAATAACCTTCTCATTCATCCAGGAAGTCATTTCACATTTGATTCACCCTAGCATTTTACCCTCCTCTCTAAAATAAGCATTAAAAAGAAGTCAAGTTTTGAAAGTATAATCTTGAGCCTTAAGTTGGAAGTGATGAGAAGATAGTTTCACATTAATGACTTTAGAGCCAAAAACAGAAAAAAGGGAAAGAAGGAGGTCAGGCAGGGAAGGAACGGAGGGAGGAAGGCAAGAAGATAAGAAAGGATAGGAGAGAGGAAGGAAGGCAGGCAGGTGAAGAAGGAGGCAGAGATGGAGAAGGAGGCAGTGTAGGTGACCTTGTCAAGTCATTTCACTTTTAAATTTTTCTCATGTGTAAAGTGGAGAACAATAATAGTGGCTGTGAGGATTAAGTGAATACATTGGTGTAAAGCACTTAGAACAATGTTCAGCACATAATACATCTGCTTACTGTATTATTCACAACTACAGTATTTTCTTTCTGGAGGCTTGCCCAGTCTTGTGAAATTGGAAGAGCGAGGAGAGCTCTCCCGCTGATGCAGATGAGAAAAGTGAGTCATAGGGCAGTGAGACTGGCACAAAGTCACCCATCTTACTAGTTTATTACTATTATCATGAGTATCACTAGAAGTCAGGTGCCCTGTTTCCAAGTCTAAATGTTCTTGGAAAAGCAAATGGGGGCAAAAATCCTATGCTTGGCAAAACACAGGCTTTGGGTGCTGAAAACTGCAACTTTCCACTCCTCCAAGCTGACTGACAGTTCAAAAGTTGTCTTTCTCACCTCCAGTCCCACCTCAGATTGGTGAGAAATCTCTGCTGTCTCCCGTGGACTCTTACCAGTACGGCACTTCCCAGACACTGACGTGCACGGTCTACGCCGTTCCTCCCCCAAGTCACATTCGCTGGTACTGGCAGCTGGAGACAGAGTGCACCTACCAGCCCACGTGAGTAGGATCACACCCTGTGCCCCTGCTGTTCTGCACTTAAAAAAAAAATATATATATATTTATTTGTTCTTTCTTTAGATTCCATGTATAAGTGATAACAGACAGTATTTGTTTTTGTCCAGCTTACCTCACTTACCATGCTAATCTCTGGGTCCACCGTGTTGCTGCAAATGACATCTTTCATTCTTTTATACGACAGAGTAGTACTCTGTTGCAAACATGTACCACAACTTCTTTATCCATTGCTGTTGGTGGACATAGCCATGCTGTGGTACGATTCTATTCTAAACCAAGAAGGCTATCTCTAAGGTTATTCCTCAAGCATTTCTTTTCATCTCCTTCCATCTTTCTCTGTGCTATGTCCTTAGGAGATGTCATTCCTTGGGGTATCCTGCTTTGAGATTAGCTCTGTCTAATTAGCCCTTATGTCTACCTCTCTGAATGCAGTTTCTTTGCCACTTTGTTAATTGCCAGGCCTTGGTTCTTCTTCCTATGCCAGTCAGCCAGTGAATACCCCTATCTCCTTATCTGTGAGAAGGTCCATCTCAGAGGAAGTGCTGATGTTTGCAAGGGAGTGATAGACCTCAGAGTCTCAGGCCTGGCTTATCAGGTCCTAACACACAAGTCCAGACATCCTTAGGAAAAACAGCAACAACAAGTCGCCCACCACCACCCTAAGCAGTGCGCTTCCTGTTGTTGTTTTTGAGATGGCCTCTCTAGTTTCTTCCTCAGATGCTGACCATTTCCTACACAAGGCTACAGTCCCAGGGAAATTACTTTAAGAAGCCCAATGGCTTCTTAGTTTCCTCGCCTTCCTTTGAACTAAATTAACTTGAATTGTCTTGTCGATCCGATTTATGAATGGAGGTTTGTTCCCAGAATAGCTGCTTCCCTCCTGTATCCTGAATGAATCTACCTAGAACCTTTTCCTCCATTGCCGAGGCCTATTTTTAATTGGCGCCAAGTCTTGTAACTCGGTGGAGTGCCTTCGAAGTTATTTCTAAGAATGTAATAACCAAAGTCTGATTCCTTTCCTTGATATTGATTTGAATTAAAGGAAAATTAAGTCATGACATCACCTGTTACCTCTGTCTTACAGCCTCACTGCCTTAACGACAAACCCGTACACTTGTAAGGAATGGAGAAACGTGGAGGACTTCCAGGGGGGAAACAAAATTGAAGTCAACAAAAATCAGATTGCCCTAATTGAAGGAAGAAACAAAGTGAGTCTTAAGTTTTTGAATTTGAAAATCTGTCTCTCTTTTATGGAAGGATGGACTGAAAGCAGGGTAAAATAATAGGTGAGGAATGTTGGAGATTGACTGTCAGATAAGTGGAATGATAAAATACTAGCATATAAAGTCAGTTTGAAAACACCATTGACTTTCAGAAGCACTATTGACTTGCTATTACTGTATCAGAGAAACATAAAATACATATGCCATTAACTCTGTGCATCAGTTGTATGGTAATTCTGATTCCATAAACATGAAAGTGAGAAAAGGTATGTAATGTTGTATTGAAACATTTTTAATTTTATGGTTCCAAAGCTCATTTTGTATGACGTGTGAGTAGTATCAGCATAATTGTAATTGCACGGATTTGAGTGCAGGCAGTACTGGAGTATGAATGGAGTAGGCAGGTCACAGCGGTCGGGGGGACACTGAGTTTTAGTCTGAGTGCTTGTGCATAAACATAGGCTCCGTTGTTTATGGCTTGGGATTTATTTTTTTCACAGACTGTAAGTACTCTTGTTATCCAAGCGGCCAATGTGTCCGCTTTGTATAAATGTGAAGCAGTGAACAAAGCTGGAAGAGGAGAGAGGGTTATCTCCTTCCACGTGACCAGTAAGTGCTCTCCAGGGGCTGGGCTGGCTGATAAATACTCTGTCGTCTTGACTGTTCCCATGAGGGGCAATGGCTTAGGAAGGGAACGTGGGTGGATTATCGATGCTTTTGTTCACAGATGAGAACTCCTCAGGTAGCTCCTGGACTCATGGGGAGTCAGTGCATTTGACTTCACAGGAGAGAACAGTTGATTTTGACCCTCAAGTCCTGCACCATGTTTTTTGTTTCTGTCATCAGAGTCTTAGCACAGTGCTTGGCTTAGCGAGATTCAATCAATATTTATGGGCTTGGTGTTGAACACTTGACAAAGTTGGGTTTTGGGGAGACAGTTGTAATGACACTGGAGCAGTGCCCTCCCAATGCTGCCGATTTTGTCTGTTCATCTCAATTTATGGTTTGGCTTTAGCTGACTGGGATAAAATATTTCGGTCTAGGCCAATTCATGGTAATAAACATAGCTTTCCTGTCAGGGAGTGTAACATATCAATGAGGAATTAAGTTTGTGAATCTCATAGTATAATTATCCTCTTTCAATTTTAATTTTTTAATCTTAAAACCATACTTAGACTCCAAGTGGAGATTTTATAAATATCTGAGGAATTCATTTGCATTTCCAAATAATGTGTTTTAGCAAAACAATTGAAACCACATTGTCCAGTTTGGTGGTCTCGTTGTATTCTGCTGTCTAATGCCAGGGCTTCACTTTCCTTGGTGCTTCATTGCAGACTGAAGGCAACACGAAAGCAGTAGCAGAAAGCCCAAGGTAAATCACTATCTTCTAACCATGGGTTTTATATTTCAGGGGGTCCTGAAATCACGTTGCAACCCGGCACCCAGCCCACCGAGCAGGAGAGTGTGTCTCTGTGGTGCTCCGCGGACAGAACTATGTTTGAGAACCTCACGTGGTACAAACTCGGCCCACAGGTCCTGCCCATCCACATGGGCGATTTACCCACACCTGTCTGCAAGAACTTGGATGCTCTTTGGAAAATGAATGCCACCATGATCTCTAACAGCACAAATGACATCTTGATCATGGAGCTGCAGAATGCATCCTTGCAGGACCAAGGAGACTATGTCTGCTTTGCTCAGGACAGGAAGACTAAGAAAAGACATTGTGTGGCCAGGCAGCTCACAGTCCTAGGTAGGGCAATCACTCTGGACCATCCAGAGGCAGTTGGGATGCCTTCAATGTAATGCTTTCAGGGCCCATGAAAAGATTGTCTTCTGTGTGCTTATACATTAGACAGATGAGCTCATATCTGACTCACCAAAACTCCTCAAGCCAGAAGGAAGCTAATCATGCTGAAGTGATGTATTAAAAAGAGAAAATAATCCTATTCTTTCCAGCCCTGATGGTGGGGTCACTCACTGCTATCTTCAGGGGATTACCCTAAACCAGAGACATTTCTGCCTCATTCTTGGGCATTCATTTATTTAAATAGACATATATATGTGAATGCCCACCGTGAGCTTGGAGGGTTCTGGAAGGTCACAGTGGTGACTCAGTGGGTAGGATGAGAACACAGACAACCTGTCGTAGTCCAGTGAATGCTCTGTGTCCATGAAGACTGGGATTGTTTTCTGCTTTACTCCTTGCTGAGCTGCAAACATAGAACAGTGCACATACTGCTTGATAAGACATTTGCTGCCTGGAGAGTATGGTGATGGGGCTGTCTTAAGACCTGTGAGAGCCCCTGGGAGGGTGCTGCACTCAGTGTGTGTGCCTCGGTGGTGCAGCTCAAGGTCGTGAGTTGATCATTCTAATGAGCAAAAGGCTTTGTAAGTTCCGCATGAAGCCACTCCCTACACCTCCTCTAACATTTCACCTTGCACAAAATCTGTGCAGCCTCTGTCTCCTCTGTCTCTGGGGAAATCAGGCAGATTTAGAGAGTTTCTCTTTGTGCCCTCTCTCCTCATTTTCTCATCTCCTTAGTGTCCCTTCTTAGTTTCTAGGATGCATACGTTCTGTTTTTTTTTAAGGAGAACTGCCCAGATAAGTTAATTTATACTGCAGTTTCAGACGAATAACATTTCAAAGGCCTTGGCATATTTTCAGGAAGGAACTAGGATAGATTTTGCTAGTGTTAGGATTCTGGTGTCGAAAGAAGAGATTTTCTGAGTGTAGTCATCCCAAGGCTCTTCAGATCACAGCCCATATATGAGCATGGTTTTTCTGTTCATCTTGGTGACTGGTCTGATTTCAAGCTAATGAAAAACTTCAGAAAGAGATGTAAAGGAGGCTCCCGGCTTGCCATGCCCAGGAAACACTTGCTCACAGTGGGCTGGTTTGCTTCCCTAAGGACTTCCAGATCGCTTTCCAAAAATTATTCTTGGAAATAGACTCGAGTCTATTTGCTTAAGCCCTAGTGCAGTTCACTGTTGAGGTACTGTCGTTTTGCCAAATGTTGAAGTGGATTCTTTCAACAAAATTCCTTTCGATATTCAGTTAGTTTGGACAAATTATTTCCATCGCATTTTCCTGATTTGTAGGAAAGGTTAAATCTAGAGTTGTCCTGTACATTTAAACAAATACCCATGGGCTTAATTAAAAAAAAAAAAAAACTCTTTGACTTTTGTTAGAGTATTATTGTTTTGTCTATGTTTTAGTGGAAATAGTATTGAACTAAGCTTTTGGCTAACTAGATTCTGAATTCAGCTGTTAACTTAGTTACAGGGACTTGGACAAGTTGTGTAACCCATTTCATCTTCAAAATAAGACCATTACTCCCATCATAGAGTTGACAGTGAGCAACAGAAGTAGGACAAATGAGTTTTGTAAAAAATATTAAATAAATATAAGGTGTTCTTTGTTGAATTGCACTGAAGTTATATACTTTCCAAGAGAAACATGGCAGAATTCTTGGGTATCAGTGGCTAGAATTTATCTAGCTATCTGTTTGATAGGAGGGAAGTCCATAAGAATGACAGCTTTAATTTTGTGTTGATTACCAGGTCAAATCACTAGTATGAATGTTCAGAGATGCAGTAATCTATCTGAACTGACTTGTTCCATTTAACTTTGCTCAGTGAACAACACTCCTGTTGTCCACCTCTGTGTATTTTCAGCTTAGTAAATTAATAGTTTACTAAATGGTTTAATAGTTTACTAATATGAAAACCACTTCAAAAGTCATAACTAAATGTCCTGTGATTTTGTGTGTGTGTGTGTGTGTGTTGTGCGTGTACATAGAGCGCATGGCACCCATGATCACAGGAAACCTGGAGAATCAGACGACAAGTATTGGTGAAACCATCGAAGTTTCCTGCACAGCATCTGGGAATCCCTCTCCACAGATTACATGGTTTAAAGATAATGAAACGCTTGTGGAGGACTCAGGTGAACAGAGCATATTTATCTCACTTTGGCTGCATAATTTTCCTAGAGAGATTGACTAAAGTCCATATTATATCTTTTTATTTGTTTATTTTTTATTTTTTTACTTCACAATATTGTATTGGTTTTGCCATACATCAACATGAATCCGCCACAGGTGTACATGAGTTCCCAATCCTGAACCCCCCTCCCACCTCCCTCCCCATACCATCCCACTGGGTCATCCCAATGCACCAGCCCCAAGCATCCTGTATCCTGCATCGAACCTAGACTGGCGATTCATTTCTTATATGATATTATACATGTTTCAATGCCATTCTCTGAAATATATCTTTTTTAAAAAATTGTTTACTTACTCATTTATTTTTATTAAGGTATAGTTGATGTACAATATTATTTAAGTTTCAGGTGGGCAACATAGTGATTCTCAACTTTTCAAGATTATTACTCTGTTTATCATTATTGCATAATATGGGCTATATTCCCTGTGCTATGCAATATATCCTCGTAGCTTATTTATTTTATACATAGTAGTTTGTTCCTCTTAATCCCCTACCCTACCCGCTCCCCTCTTCCCACTGGTCATCACTGGTTTGTTTTCTGTATCTGTGAGTCTGCTTCTTATTTGTTATGTTCACTAGCTTGTTTTATTTTCTAGATTCCACATAGAAGGGTCATACAGTATAACATCTATGTTGTTTATTGATTGGTTTTAGGCAGAACAAAAAGCAGTATTAGTGTCCAGGCTCTGACTCAGTTTGTAGACTCAGAGCCCAAGTATCCAGAGCCTGCTGAATTCTCATGGAAGCCACGGGTGCCGAGATAGCAACTGACCCTGACTCCTTGGAGTCAGACACTAGCCCAAGATAAAAGGAAATATGTATATTACTTTTTTTTCCTGGAAAGCTCCACCAGACCACATCATAAAATAAAAACCCGACTGTATAGCACGGCTTCCCAGATGATTCAGTGTTAAAGAATCCGTCTGTCAATTTAGGAGACATGGGTTCGAACCCTGAGTTGCAAAGATCCCCTGGAGAAGGAAATGGCAATCCACTCCAGTAATTCTTGCCTGGGAAACTCCATGGACAGAGGAGCCTGGCTGGCTACAGTCCATGGGGCTGCAAAAGAATCGGGCACACTCTAGCATCTAAACAACAACAGCTGTACAGCACAGGGAACTCTACGCAGTGCTCTGTGGTGACTTAACTGTGAAAGAAATCCAGAAAAAGAGCAGATATATGAATGCATATAGCTGATTCACTTTGCTGTACAGTAGAAATTAACACAACATTATAATGCAACTATATTCAAATGAAAATTTAAAAATAAAACCAAAACTGCTTTTTCCCCCTTTCTCAGGCATTGTGCTAAAAGATGGGAACCGAAACCTAACTATCCGCAGAGTGAGGAAGGAGGATGAAGGCTTGTACACCTGCCAGGCGTGCAGTGTTCTGGGGTGTGCAAAAGTGGAGGCATTTTTCATAGTAGAAGGTCAGTGGGAATTCATAGACAATCAGATTGCTTTTAAAAATTAGCTTGTATCTGTACTCAAGTACTTTGGGTGGGAGGGTTATGGCTGGTTTGTAATATTTTTTGTACTTTGTAAGTTTTCTACTATAGATATATATTTATTTTAACCAGAAAACATAATTAATGTTATTTTAATTCTGCTTGCATCACATTTCTATCTCTGCAGTTCTCATTGTAGAAAAATTCTTAGCCCGGCAGGTAGAATGTCTTTCTTTCCTTGATTCTTTCTTCATATGTCTGGCTCAATTAACTAGTTATGAAAATTAAGCCCCTATATTTATTGGGTAGAATTACTGCCTAGTCATGAAAATCAGTGCTATCTAGATAGTCACAAAGGTTCATAGTTTTTATTAGACTGGAGATAATTAAGATTCAATTGTGAACAATGGACCATTGCTTCTCTGAAATGGAAAATTTGGGGTTCTTATCTAAATGAGTATGCAGGAATAATGTGAAATCTAGCATTTTTCTCAGATGGGAAAGGTAATTTGTGACAGAATATTTTATCTTCAAAAGTGTTTCCCTATCTTTAAAAAAAAAAATAACCCATGAGCGGGACAATGAAACTGTATTGTGTGGGTGAACGAATGGTATGCAAGGGGAAAGGAAAGGAGTGTTGATAGATGGAGGAATTGACAGATTTCTTTGAACTCATCCTAAGTTGTCTCTCAAGGTCTAGATTTTAGTCCCTTTAATCTGTCTAATCTATGTTGCCAAGTATTACATCTCAATACTTTGACTTCTTTTTGAATCTGTAGGCTTATTGCCATTTTATAACCTGCACTTGCAGATAAAGATTTCAAGTGGCATGGCGGTCGGTCACATTCAAACTGCTTTATGCTTTAGGGCAAATCCTAAGGGAGATTTCCAATTCTCTCCCATGTCCTGCCTCAACTCTATTAGCTTTCTGCAGCTGGTTTCAGGGAGGCACTGAGATTATGTTTACTTTTCACCAGGAGAGAATATTAAGAAAGGATGAGGTATGTATTTAACGTTCCTGCTAGTTTCCCATATGTTCATATGGGAGTATTAATGCACCAACTTATATAGACAGTTGTATCTTTGCACCTCCTACTCTGAACAAACAGACGTTTTAGTCTCTATGTATAAATAGAGAAATCCTTCAGTAAGACCACCGGAGAAACAAAGTCTGCTTGCTTCCAAGCAGACTTGATGCTTGTCTCTCAACTGTAACTCTTATTTTGCTAACTAATTAATTACTTGTCTTCCTGTCTTCTTGAGGCTGCCTGAGCCACGCTCACAGCTTGTGGCCCGGTTTGATTCACATTGCACTCCTCCAACAGGCAGGTGACCCTAAGTGATAATTGCTTCCTTATCACCACTTTGCTAATCACTCTTAGTTGAAAGCCTCCTCTGGGCTTAATTTTCCCCCCACTCAGAGCTGTCCTCTGGAGTCCTGAGCATCTGCAGCTTCCTTGCTGACCTTCAGCTTTTTCTCTTCTCTGTCCTTTCATGAGTGATTGTGCAATCATGCACTCACTTCAGCTCTGTCTTTTTCCTCACTGAGGCTACTGCCACATGAGGATGGGGTAATATAATGTTAGCTGGTGTTAAACAGACCTTGTTTAACTCTTGACCATTCCAGCAACTTGTTGTGTGCCCTTGATGAAATAGCTTAATTCTCTCTGAGCGTCTTCTCCCTCTGAAAACTGAGGGTTATTGAGAAGACTTAAGTGGCATGACATATTTAAAGTGATGTGCACCTAGTAGGTGCGTGGTCACCAATGGTTCTCTGGCCAAAGGAATACATTTATTTCTCTGCTTGTTTTCTTAAACAGTCCTCCTCAAACTCCATACAGATCAAAATATAGACTATCGGCACAAAATCAGACATTTATTTTCTCCACATATGGTACTTTTCTTTTCTACAGAACATGATCTGTTTTCTTTCCATCAAAGTCTGCTCTTCTTACAAACACTTTGTTTGCCTTTTAAGATATTAATATTTCTCTCCTTAATTGCTTTAGAATTTTATTGTTGGAAGTTTTCATGAGCAATGTTTTGCAAACTTTTAAATTATCCATTAAGAATATTATAAGCTCCATCCAAGTTAGAGATTGTGCCTATTAATGCCTAGGATTTTTCTGAGTTCATAAGAGTGAAATTTTGCTTTAGTGATTGAACTTTGTTGTTTTATGTCAAAGGGTATGAGTTCCAGTTGTTGATGTTCATTCATTTGTGTGTTGCCAGGTGCCCAGGAAAAGACAAACTTGGAAGTCATTATTCTAGTAGGCACTGCAGTGATTGCCATGTTCTTCTGGCTACTTCTTGTCATCGTTCTACGGACCGTTAAGCGGGTAACAGAATAATTTTCCTTCTGTCCCATTCACATTAGTTTTCATGATTAATGAAAGCTGACTGGAGTTCTTTGAGTTGATTCTTTCCATTGTTATTGGCTCAATAGGCACAATTTTATTTCTATACAATAACGTTCTTACCCACTTGCTTTTGGCTGGACCACTGGGCTTTAATTGATAGAAGCAACTAGAGAAGAAATGGGCTTGGACTGTCTGGTGTAATTAAGATTTGAGAATTAAACTCTGAGCTCATTTGCAGGTTGAGGGGACACTGGGAACAGAATTATACTAGGACAACCCTCACACTCTATGAGCCATTTAGAAAATGAGACACCAAGAATGGGGCTTCTATAAAACAACAATAACAAGCACACAAAACAACAGCCAAACAACAGAGTGTGTGTGACTGGAAAGAGTAATGCTTTCCAGGCCAATGGAGGGGAACTGAAGACGGGCTACTTATCCATCGTCATGGATCCAGACGAACTCCCCTTGGATGAGCACTGTGAACGCCTGCCTTATGATGCCAGCAAATGGGAATTCCCCAGAGACCGGCTGAAACTAGGTGTGTTTTCAATCGATATTGATTTGATATTGGGTTTACTAGGCCATCTCATCCTCATTTAGGCTGATGATAGATCTAGTCTATTCAAGTGTTAGATTCTGGTTTAGAAAATTCATTTCATCTCTCGAATTTGAGTAATCATCCATTTAGTCACTGAGAAGTAGGCTCTGTATAATTGCTCAGAGCAGGACATTTGGAGAGTGAAGATAATGAGGACCTGGGAGAAGCCCAGTGAAGTGAAAGTCTCTCAGTTGTGTCTGACTCTGTCCCCCTCACATGGACTGTAGCCTGCTAGGCAACTCTGTCCATGGAATTCTCCAGGGCAGAATACTGGAGTGGGTATCCATTCGCTTCTCCAGGGGAATTTCTCAACCCAGGGATCAAACCCAGGTCTCCCGCATTGCAGGCAGATTCTTTCCCATCAGAGCCACCAGGGAAGAGAGAGGTATTAGATTACTAAGCCAGGACAAAGGGGTCAACAGGACTGTCCATGAAACCTGGGTGTATGGTCATCCCATCAAGTCAGAATCTCTGCCTATGGTTTCAGTAGTGATAAAGTCCACGTCTGTTTTGTTGTTAACTCTAGGTAAGCCTCTTGGTCGTGGTGCCTTTGGACAAGTGATTGAAGCAGATGCCTTTGGAATTGACAAGACAGCAACCTGCAAGACAGTGGCTGTCAAAATGTTGAAAGGTAAAAGCAAAACTATATGGTGATATGTCCCTCTATCTGTTTCATCCCGTCCTTTAAACATGATGAAAGGCTTGTATCAGTGGCTTTGTGGCTAGATGGCTCCACTAGCCAAACTTGCAGCCAGACTATATAATGCCTTTGGGCAAACTGGATGAAAAGTTCCTCTCATGCCAGGGTTCATGGCCTGGCAGGCAAAGCTGGGATAGATTTCAGCTACCCTACTACTGCCCCACCTTGCCTGAGAGCCCTCGTACAAGAAACGGCTTTTACAACTATGTATATATTTAGTTGCTGGGCCATAGGAAAATAAATGCTTGGTTACTTCAAAATTGTGTTTTAGTGTACTGTGGTGCCTTAACAAGAAAACTATAGACAATCAAGAAGCAGAAAGAGAAATGTGATCTAAGAAGTAAAAATAGTAGCCATGTTCCCTAGAACTGGAGTATATAAACGATAATATGCAAAAGAATGATTGTGCTGGGGAAAAAAGGATTATGGGTGACATTTTAAGAATTAAAAGTTTCATAAACAGTTGTTGGGGGCTTCCCTGGTAGCTTAGAGGTAAAGGATCCACCTGCTAATGCAGGAGACACGGGTTTTATTCCTGGGTCAGGAAGATCTCCTGGAGAAGGAAATGGGAATCCACTCCAGTATTCTTGCCTGGGAAATCCCATGGACAGAGGAGCCTGGCGGGCTACAGTCCATGGGGTTGCAAAAGAGTTGGACATGACTTAGGAACTAAACAATAACAGCAAACACTTGTTAAGCCTGATAGTAATGGTATTCTGGTCTTCCCATTTTAATTGGGGGAGGTCATGCCTCTAAAGCTCTGTGCTAGAATTGTGATGTGCTTTCACTGATGGAGACAGTGCTGCTGATCCTCTGCCAGTAGATCTTGTGCATTTTGAAGCCATCTCTCTCCTTTCGCCTTTTCTGCCTTGTGGACAAGGGGGTGTGTAATTTTGAGGTGGCTCATCAGGGTCTGAGGTGTGGACCATGTCTGTGAATCACAGTGAAGTGTAACCCGTCTGGACAGGATCAAACTCACAGTCTTAGCCTCATCAGCCTCATGTGCCAACTGGCTTTGCCAGCTGGCCCTTGTTAAGTTTCCTGCTCAGCACAGATTGATGGGAACTTCAGCAGTTCCATAACACATGAGGATATTTAATACATGATGTTGCTTCCTTATGAGGAAGCACTGAAATAATCAGGCCCTAGGAAGCATGGTAAACCTGATATGTGAAAATCCACTTTTGTAAAAGAAGAAAATCTGGGCATGATTTCATTTGCAGATATATTTCTCCACTTTGCAAGAAGACCTCACAGTGGCTTCCTTCAAATGTCAAGCATTGTGGGTGCATTTAAAGAATCTGATCTAGAATTATAAAATATAACTTATATTTGTCTTTTAATGTAGCTAGTCTGTAAATTGGCCCATAGTTATATTATCCCTGGAGGGCGAGTTGCACAGATGCATGCAGTGTGGCATTCATCCTCCTAAGGTAATGCCCTCATGTTTGATTGCCATCTTTGTTCTGTGTCTGTAGAAGGAGCAACACACAGTGAACACCGAGCCCTCATGTCTGAACTCAAGATCCTTATTCATATTGGCCACCATCTCAACGTGGTCAATCTTCTTGGTGCCTGTACCAAGCCAGGGGGTGAGTGTCTATGGATGGCTCTGGTTGTGGGATTTCAGCATATCCTTTTCTGCTGGTATTTGAGGGAACCACCCAACTCCCATGGCCTTGGTTTCCTTAAGTTAGGAAACTTTGGCAGATTCCTAGATATAAACATATTTCATGGAGATTTAATGGGAACTATAGATTATTCTAGAACTTCCTATGAATTAAAAAATGCCGTATCACTATATTACAGTTTGCTTCCTATGTAAAAGGTGTTCAGAGGAGAAAAGTAAACTTCTTCCCAAATTTGAGAGCAAAGGAATTTAAGAGTAGTACCCCCTAAAGTGAAATCAGCTCAGGTGATTGTGTGGAAAAGCAAGTGGGTGGATTTTCTTCTGAAATCTTGACTAATCTTTTATGGAATTGCCTGTTAGAAAAAGAAGAAAATTACAATGTAAGGGAATGGCAAGCAGCTGATTTCTGTGATCCTGCTTCCAGGGAAAGGTTGTAGCCTTGTCTATGATGTTTTCTGACTCATTGATGTATTAAAAACACTTGGTGAGAAACATGAGTGAAAACACATTTTTCTTTCTTGGCATGCTGTGCTGTCTGCAGGGCCACTCATGGTCATTGTGGAATTCTGCAAGTTTGGAAACCTGTCAACTTACTTAAGAAGCAAGAGAAATGAATTTGTCCCCTACAAGGTATGTCATTTTCAACCTCAACTGTGGCCACACTGTAAAGCAGAGGAAAACTCAAAATGGTACAGATGAATTGTTTTGGTAAAATCCTGCGAGGAACTTGTGAGGAATCTTTTTGTGTTACTTTCTTAGCTGTTGTATTTTTCTCTTTTACCTTCTGGAGGATACATTGTGTGTTTGTTTTTGTGAGTGTAATCTACTGACCCATTATAGGTGATGCTGAATAGGGGAAGGTGGGTGACTAAGGAAAAAGAATGAGAAGGGGAGAACAGCTCAGGATTATTCTGTCTCTTCCTTGGCCATATTTGGCCCTATCGAGTATCAATCTCACTGTCAAAGTGCCCTCATGTTGGAAGTGTGTCTGAGGGAAACTGCAAGCAAGGCCTTTATCTCTAAGTTAAAAAGGAACCAGGCTTTATGGAAGAAAATATATTATGTAGCACACCTGCCCAAAATTTCAGCTCAGAGATTTCATGATCCTAAAATTGATGTCCCTCATCTTCTTCTAATAGTTACAATTGCTTCTGTAAGTTTATATCTTAGAGATTTTCTGGTATTTAAGGAGTTTGTTCATCTGTTTCTTTATAGACCAAAGGGGCACAGTTCCGGCAAGGGAAAGAATACGTTGGGGAGATCACCATGGATCCTAAACGCCGCTTGGACAGCATCACCAGCAGCCAGAGCTCAGCCAGCTCTGGGTTTGTTGAGGAGAAGTCCCTCAGTGACGTGGAGGAGGAGGAAGGTACCTGCCATTGCTTCCTGCATGCCGAATACATGCTCTTGTGAGAACAGACCAGGTGACGGGATGTGACAAAGAATTTTGTCCTGGAAAAGTCTTACCTAGTATTTGGAAGAGACCTAAATTTCTAGAAGGCTTCCATTCAGTTTCTCCAAAAGTGAAGGGCGGAAGGTTTAAAGAAGCAGTGGGCTAGATTCTGAGTGGAGCATGGCTAGCCTGAGAAATCTTGGTCTTCTGGGAGAGCTAGGCAGTTGGCAATAGTCAAACCAGTGCTCTTCAAGAGTTGGTTCAACATGTGTCAGCAGGAGAAGCTCAGTGCAAAGGAGACTCCCTGGTGGCTGATCAGCCTCCCCATTATCCACAGGGGTTCAGCCCCACCTTGTTTGCTTTAGCAGTACAACAGAAGTCCTTCAGTTAATCATACCCAACCTTTTCCAAGGCAGCGTAGGCATCTATTGTTTCTACCCCATCCCAAGTGGCTTATCAAGTCTTCCATACTTCTTCAGAGAAGTCTTGGCAAATACCTGTTTCTTTATCCACTTATGCTTCCAGTGATATTTTCAGTCAGTTCAGTCGCTCAGTCGTGTCCGACTGTTTGTGACCCATGAATCGCAGCATGCCAGGCCTCCCTGTCCATCACCAACTCCCAGTGTTCACTCAGACTCACGTCCATCGAGTCAGTGATGCCATCCAGCCATCTCATCCTCTGTCGTCCCCTTCTTCTCCTGCCCCCAATCCCTCCCAGCATCAGAGTCTTTTCCAATGAGTCAACTCTTCACATGAGGTGGTCAAAGTACTGCAGTTTCAGCTTTAGCATCATTCCTTCCAAAGAAATCCCAAGGCTGATCTCCTTAAGAATGGACTGGTTGGATCTCCTTGCAGTCCAAGGAACTTTCAACAGTCTTCTCCAACACCACAGTTCAAAAGCATCAGTTCTTCAGCACTCAGCCTTCTTCACAATACAACTCTCACATCCGTACATGACTACTGGAAAAACCATAGCCTTGGCTAGACGGACCTTAGTCGGCAAAGTAATGTCTCTGCTTTTGAGTATGCTATCTAGGTTGGTCATAACTTTTCTTCCAAGGAGTAAGCGTCTTTTAATTTCATGGCTGCAGTCACCATCTGCAGTGATTTTGGAGCCCCCAAAATAAAGTCTGACATTGTTTCCACTGTTTCCCCATCTATTTCCCATGAAGTGATGGGACCGGATGCCATGATCTTCGTTTTCTGAATGTTGAGCTTTAAACCAACTTTTTCACTCTCCTCTTTCACTTTCATCAAGAGGCTTTTTAGTTCCTCTTCACTTTCTGCCATAAGGGTGGTGTCATCTGCATATCTGAGGTTATTGATATTTTCCCAGCAATCTTGATTCCAGCTTGTGTTTCTTCCAGTCCAGCGTTTCTCATGATGTACTCTGCATATAAGTTAAATAAGCAGGGGGATAATATACAGCCTTGACGGACTCCTTTTCCTATTTGGAACCAGTCTGTTGTTCCATGTCCAGTTCTAACTGTTGCTTCCTGACCTACATATAGGTTTCTCAAGAGGCAGGTCAAGTGGTCTGGTATTCCCATCTCTCTCAGAATCTTCCACAGTTTATTATGATCCACACAGTCAAAGGCTTTGACATAGTCAATAAAGCAAAAGTAGATGTTTTTCTGGAACTCTCTTGCTTTTTCCACGATCCAGCGGATGTTGGCAATTTGATCTCTGGTTCCTCTGCCTTTTCTAAAACCAGCTTGAACATCAGGGAGTTAACGGTTCACGTATTGCTGAAGCCTGGCTTGGAGAATTTTGAGCATTACTTTACTAGCGTGTGAGATGGGTGCAATTGTGTGGTAGTTTGAGCATTCTTTGGCATTGCCTTTCTTTGGGATTGGAATGAAAACTGACCTTTTCCAGTCCTGTGGCCACTGCTGAGTTTTCCAAATTTGCTGGCATATTGAGTGCAGCACTTTCACAGCATCATCTTTCAAGATTTGAAATAGCTCCACTGGAATTCCATCACCTCCACTAGCTTTGTTCGTAGTGATGCTTTCTAAGGCCCACTTGACTTCCCATTCCAGGATGTCTGGCTCTAGACGAATGATCACACAACATCATGGTTATCTGGGTCATGAAGATCTTTTTTGTACAGTTCTGTGTATTCTTGCCATATGAGTGGAACTGTGCTCCCAGCCTAACTTCCAGAACCTCTTCCAGCTTCACGATATCCTGTATATCTGCTTCCCCCAGAAGGAGCAGAGACAGCCCCGTGGAGGAAGAGATTGGGCTTCTTGACATCTGGCTCTTCTTGAGGCATGAGCATAGAATAGTTCTGTTATGAAACAGTGGAAGAAACCCACTTCTCTTCCCTTTGACACGAGGCCACAGAACATTAAACTAACCTCTTTCCCCTAGAAGCCAAGCAGGCAGTGTGAGGTAGACTGTGGTCTAGAAAAGCATGGTGGGGTTGTCTAGAGCTCATATAACCCAGCACACACCGAGTGCAGCAGTCTCTGCCCCATCTTCTCTCTCACAAAATGGTGGCCAGTAAGCGGGAAACCCAAGAGCTTGAGGGAACCATTGGAGTAGAGGGGGTGTTGGCCTGGAATTTTGCCTTCATTTTTTTGGAAAAAGAAGAGGTTTCACTAATTTTTCATGGAGAGGCCTCCAGCCCTAAACACAGAAAGTCACTGAGAAAAAGATTCAAGTGTTTTTATTACTTACAAGGCTAGTATTACATCTGAGTTTTTATTTACTCTGGTATTTGTCTCCAGGAGAGAAGCCATGCCTTATCTTATCCGACCAAAGTTAAGAGATCATGTTGAAACACCCAGTAATGTCTTAGTGTTTATTTGTACCACTTGCCCGGAAGTAAATACCATGAGTTTATATAAATTTATCTTTCTTTCGATGTTCCTGTCATCTCTGGTTCATATCCTTGAAGGAAAAAAAGCATCCTCACAGGCCTGATTTAATGTGTTTATAGCATTTTCTCAGCTTGAAAGTGAGAGAAGTAAATATATTTTTGGTATTTTTAGTTATCCGTTGTAGATTATAATTTGACCTTTGGCCTTTATCCTAGGACAAAGCTTAGAGAGAATAGATTCAATGACCCTGGAGATTGTTGTTTTATTTTTAGAGTTCTTGATATGAAGCTATTGTTTATCCCTCTGGGTACGTGAAAAAAACAAGTTTAAAACAGCAAATTTGTAAAAGCCCTCTTCTACCTCCCTGTTATCTATGCCAGTTTTACCTCCATTTTGCCTCCTGGATTTGTTCGCCCAATTTGGCTAAAATGGAAAAAACCAATATTTTTGCTAAAGGGTTTGATGAGGGCTAATAATATACCGTGGTTCAGCATATTTACAGAAAAGAGAAGCATTCCTGACATTTAACTCCCAATTTTAAAAATGAAGATTACTCTATTAAGCTTAGAAACAAATACTTTCTGACTGAAATACCAATCTCTGTGCTTCTGTATCTTCTGACAGTTTCTGAAGATCTGTACAAGAACTTCCTGACCTTGGAGCATCTCATCTGTTACAGCTTCCAAGTGGCTAAGGGCATGGAGTTTTTGGCATCACGGAAGGTGAGACAGAGTATCTCTTTACGTCACAGATTTAGAAATGAGATGTCCAGTGCCAGCCATTCATGTTTGTCTGGAACAGTAATTCATTCGCCACTCTTGGGACTGTTAAGAGAGTCTATTGGGGAGGTTCCATTTCTACTCATTAAAGAGATATTAGGAGCTCGTGAAATTAATTCATGTGATAAATAGCTTCCAAGTGTCAGCAGTCTCCTAGGCCAGGGGTCCCCACCCTCTGGGATCTAATGCCTAATGATCTGAGGTGGAGCTGATGTAATAGAAATAAAGTGCAGACAGAATAAACGTAATGCACTTGAATCATCCCCAGACCATCCCCCAACTCCCAGTCCATGGAAAATTTGTCTTCCCCGAAAGTGATCCCTGGTGTCAGAAAGTTTGGGTTCTAAGCACTAAGAACACTGTGTGGGCAAGTAAACAGACTGTCTACCTGCATGGAGATTATGTTCCAGTGGGTGAAACGAACAATAGAAACAAGTGAAATACCTAGTGGTTTAGATAAGAATAGGTGCTGTGTAGAAAAACAAGCAAGAAAGAGTTATAGAGTCTGTAGGAGCTGTATGTTTGTATGTGCAACTGCCTCTCTCTGAACACTGATTTTAAACTGAGTGGACATGGCTTGAGGGAAACATGGAATTTGAGCAATGGCCTAGAAGAGGTGAAGGGCTGAGCCTTGCAGATATCTTGGCGTAAGAGAGCCTATTTTTCCTTTCTTTTACATTCATCACCATCCATCAGAAAGTATTTGTTAGTAGTATAATTAGAAACCAGGAAGGACAGACTTTAGAGAGAGCAATTGAAAGAGCTAAAATTAGAAAAGTAGGCTGAACAAAGGCTGAGGTGGGTACGTGACAAGTCACAAACATTCCAAAGGTTGTAAACATCGTGGAGGGAGTGAGGTTGAAGTCACCACCCTGAAAAGAGTAAAGTGGCTGGTTTTACATGAAACAAGACAAATTCAAATCAAGTTTCAGGAAAAATGATCATTTGATGGAATGCATTTGCTGCAGCCTACTTGCAGAAGAAGGACTTAACATTTTTATTTTGTTGTTTGTTTCTAAATTAGGGTGAAATCCCTCAGCCATGTCTTTTTCTGGAGTTTAAAGCTTGTCACAGCTTTCAGAGCCTCAGGATCCCAGAGGTTTCTGCCTGGGAACTCTTGTCTTCTCGCTCCCAAGGAGAAGGGAGAGAAGTGGAATCTTAGAGGATTTTCCCAAAGAGAAAGGCTTTCTGCCCTTCTTGATGATTTTATTTTACTATGTTTTAAAGGCCAGAGCCTGCCATTTAGTCAGGGCTCCTTTCACAGGGAAGGGAATGGAGGGTGGAGGAGAGGATTCTTTCACTTCCCTGCATCTACCAGCTGATTCTTGAATAACACCTGGTTGCTTCAAAAAAGGAAGATCTTTGGTAGGGCGTGGATAAGGAAGTAGGAAGGACTGTGTTTTTTGGAGTCTCCTGGCTTGCTTAATCATACTATAAAATGTGCTTTGTAAAAAACTTTTTTGAAACTTGTATAGAATTTTTTTCTCCATTTACAGTTATTGCAAAATACTGGCTATATTTCCTGTGTTATACAACATATCCCTGTGCCTTGCTTGTTCAGAGGAAAAGTGCTATAGAGATGCAAGGTGTGTGGTCCCTCATGCGTGGCTCACACATTACTGTTCCACAGACCTAAGAGTTTCTCATCTGAGGCTTTCATTCATTTCTAAATGTTCCCCAAGGCTCTTGTTCCGTCACAGATCTGTCCAGTAGAGATAGAACTGCTTAGTGTAGGAAGTTAGATAAGTTAGGAGATGCATAGAAGAGAGAAACTGAGGGACAGAAAAGAGTAGAAAGAGAGCCAAGGAGAATTGGCTTTTCCTTTTGTGTGCATCAGAGAATCTCCTTGATGGGCGAGAGGCTGAGAGTGCCTTCATTGGCTTCTGCGATAAGCCAGCACTTTGAAAACAGGATGAGCCCCACTCAGAATTGTTTCTCAGAGCTGGTCCAGCTTCGGTTACATATGAAGTGGAGAAACCAACAAAGGGCCCCAAACCAAGGAGAGCCCCTTGTTTCTGATTCCGTGCATTCATTCATTCTAGGGCCTCCTTAGAATAACACATTTTAACCGTATATGGTGCCAGGCAAAAGGGATGTGTGGATGTGACCAGAAACACATTCTTAATTGTGCCCAAAGAAGTCTATTTATGACTCCATCAGCATGCTATAATTTGATTATTTAGTTCCAGAGTCCGAGGCTGTTATGGAATAAGCAGATGTGTGTCTCAGTGAAACTCAAAGACTTTTTTCCCAAGTGTTGATAAAAGACGTTAACCTAGTGCTTGTTAATCAGTTGGTTTTCTGATGTGGGTTTTTTTTTTTTTTTTTTAAAGCATGAGGTCACCACAGATGTCGAAGAGATCAGCTAGGCTGAACTCTAACGCACACAATTCTTTTTGCAGTGTATCCACAGGGACCTGGCAGCGCGAAACATCCTCTTGTCGGAAAAGAACGTGGTTAAAATCTGTGACTTTGGCTTGGCCCGGGATATTTATAAAGACCCAGATTATGTCAGAAAAGGAGATGTAAGTTTCAAAGATGCACCCTGCGATCTATTAAGTTGCAGAATCCAAACTCTCCTGGGCCAGCCTGAGAAGCTGTGTGCAGGGATAGTGGAAGTTTTTTCTTCAGGTTTTTGCCAAGTTGGGTTTTCATTCTTCGTCTTCTACCCCTACAGGCTCGCCTCCCTTTGAAGTGGATGGCCCCAGAAACGATTTTTGACCGAGTGTACACAATTCAGAGTGACGTGTGGTCTTTTGGTGTCCTGCTCTGGGAAATATTTTCCTTAGGTAAGTCCCTTCTCCTTGTTCCTCCATCTGTGCTGCAAAGAAAATGGTAAAATCAGTTACTCCTGTATCTCACCTTCACTGGGTGAAACTTACTTGGAAGCTTTGGGTTATAAAAATCTTAAAAAGAGAGAGAGAAAGAAAGGGGGAGAAAGATACACGTGTGAAGAAGGTGTGAGTCAGGCTCATATATATGTGAATTAGACTCAGGGATTTCCCATTCCTGTTTTCTTTCAGGTGCTTCTCCGTATCCTGGAGTCAAGATTGATGAGGAATTTTGTAGGCGACTGAAAGAAGGAACTAGAATGAGAGCCCCTGATTACACCACACCAGAAATGTAAGGTTTTACGCTATTTCTCTATCCCCCTTCTTTACTCACAAAAATCCTCCCTGCCTAGAAGACTTTCCATTCTGTGTACCTCCTTTGTGGCCCAGTGTATGTCTTACTTCTCCCTTGAAGTCTTCCTTGATAATCTCAACCAGAGTCATCCTTCTTGAAATGACAGCAGTTTATCTGTACGAACCAGTCAGTCTTTACTAGATGTTGCTTTATGACGTTTCCTTTTCTACACACACTTCATGCTCCAAGTGTAGGGCTCTATGTCCTACATAGTTTCATCTCCCTATTTAGCATCTTGGCTCATGGTGGACTCTTTATAAATGTTTACTCATTCAAGTGCTTATTTTCAGCATCAGATCAGGAGGAAGGAGGCAGTTGATGACATCAGTGTTTTGCTTCCCTAGGTACCAGACCATGCTTGATTGCTGGCATGGGGATCCCAATCAGAGACCCACATTTTCAGAGCTGGTGGAGCATCTGGGAAATCTGTTACAAGCTAATGCTCAACAGGTTTGTGACCTCCATGCAAGAAGCTTCTGCAGAGAGTACTTAGCTGTCCAGGGCCCTCTTGCTGCCTTCTCAGGGCCACCACACTGTCCTCTCAGCCACTGAATAAGGAGCCACATTCCAGATCTGAGCAGAAATGCTTTTCTAAAAGCCTTAATTGCCCCTTTAAACAGATGAGATCCTAATTCATAACCTGGCAGCTGATCACTTTTATTTTTACTGAGGTATATTTTGGTGTCTTCGGGTGCTCTTATGAAGTAAAAAAAGCAAACAAAGACAACAAACGAAACCCCAGAATTGAAAAAAACAAAACTTCGTTGATTAAGTGAATATCAACAGTGGGTGAATATCAACAGTGGACAGAATTTCAAGGAATTTTAAATACATTCTTCAGGCAAAAACATATCTGAATCCTGCAAAATAAATGTTCTGTTTTTTCCCCCTCCATGAAATTCCAGGCCCCCATAACTTCCATCACAGGATTTTATTGTAGTCTTTACCCTTAGAAAGTTATTTACTCTCCAGTCAACACCTCTTACCACAGCGAATGGAAGCCAATTTCCTCCTGCTTTTCTTCTGAACAGCTGGGGGACAGTGTGTCAAATCTGTCATTATCAATAAACCTCTCAAACACTGAGAAGTATCAAATTGCCCTTTATTTCTTTCTCTCTGATGAAATAATGTTAAGTTGTGTAACCTTTTCTCAGAAGACCCGTTTTCCTGCACATATATTGCTTTTCTTTAGACTGTCATCAGTTTTTCCGTTGCCTTGAAGTGTAGAGGCTAAAATTGGATGACATGCCCTTTAAAGGACCTGGCTGGTGTAGATGGGACTTTGTGAAGAAGTGATTTCTAAGCCCTGCGCAGCTCTGCCCGTTCTGTTGCTCCAGCTGTAACCACAGCCTGCGTACTTCTCTGTGTTTTGCCCATCTTGTGTTTTGTTAGTTCCTTAAGTATACTCTCATATACACATCCCTTTCAAGTGCCCTTGTGTTTTTGACAAGCCATTTTTAAATTTGTCTTAAAGTTTTACCTTCAGATATGAAAGCCACGTTCCCCATAAACAAGAAGCCCCCATGGGCTTTGTTTTTCATGTGAAGGCTCTTGAAGGACTGAAGCCATAACAATAGCACTCTGTGTTTATTGTTTCAGGATGGCAAAGACTACATTGTTCTTCCCATATCAGAGACTTTGAGCATGGAAGAGGATTCGGGACTCTCTCTGCCTACCTCACCTGTTTCCTGTATGGAGGAAGAGGAAGTATGTGACCCCAAATTCCATTATGACAACACAGCAGGAATCAGGTATGGTCTAAGGTCAACATCCCCTGGGGGGAAGGGGCTTCAAGGTCATCCTAGGGAGGTGGGTGGACGAAGAGCATCGTATGAAGTTGCTGCATTTCACTTGCACGTTCGCCCTTGGCCCTGAGAGGTCCTCCTTGAAGGGCGCCTGGGTAGGTGAATCTCTTCCCATCTGTGGTCCACATTGCGGCCGAAGCTCTTGCTTTCAGAATCCTAAGCCCTGCAGCTGCAAATAGCTGGAATGCCATAGTTTGTTAATCTCCAGAAAAAGAGACCGATTTTACAAAGACATCTGTATTTAAATTATCCCCATGTACTCTTTTATTAATGGGAATTAAACAGCTTAGGAAAGATTCAAGAAGGAAGAGTTCTCTGCGTTTATGAAAGCACACGTTTGCCTCTCTGGCTGGGATACAGTTGCCGTGGGGATGCATCCTGAATTAGACTGGACAGCACATCTTCAGAAGCCCCTCCCAAGTCTGATTTTCAGCATTTTATTTGCATAATGGGACTTCTGGGCTTATTTAAAACACATGCGCTGCAGTATTTTCCTGATTTGTAGAAGGGTTCTAAAGGCAGCTTTCTTTTTATTCTCTCCCAGCACCTGCGCATAAGGAAAGAGTTGATATGGTTTCTACAATATGATATTAAAATTGCCTTTCGTAAGCCTGGGACTACTTCACTTCACTTTGTTCCCGTTCCCACCCCTTTGGATGTTTTCCTCTTGTAACTGCACCCCTGACAATATAGGCCCAGCCTGCCCCCTTGAGTGCACACAGGCTGCAGGGGGCGCCTTCAGGTTCAGGGTCGGGGGTGGGGGTGGGGGGCTGGGGGGGAATGGAGCTCTAGCCTGTGGCGAGGGTGCCAGATGGCAGGTGGGGAGGCACCCTGGTCAGTGTGCCCTGTGGACTTGCATAGGGAGGGCAGCAGGAGTGCTGCCATGGGAGACAGGAAAGCTCAGAGTGGGTAGAAGCCAGCTAGTAAGCTGTCCATTCCATCTGTGTCAAGAACTTTTGGCATTTTTGAAAGAACTTTTTCTTACCAGGTTTTGCCACAGTTAGGCAAAGTAAATACTATTATCTTTTGATGTAAATGTTGAATATGAGACTCAGAGCAATTACCTGGAAGAATATGCTATTGTGGTTAAAGATCCAGATTTTAGAGTCAGAAGAATTGGGTTTCCCTAGTGGCCCAGATGATAAAGAATCTGCCTACAGTGTAGGAGGCCTGGGTCCGATCGCTGGGTTGGGAAGATTTCCGGGAGGAGGGCATGGCAACCCCCTCCAGTATTCTTGCCTGGAGAATCCCCATGGACAGAAGAGTCTGGAGGGCTACAGTCCAGGGGGTTGCAAAGAGTCGGACATGACTGAGTGACTAACACTTTGACTTCATAACTGGTTTGGATTCCCAAGTCTGCTCTTTGCAGCTCTGATCTAGGGCAAATTTTCAGTGTGACCTAGGCTGGGACACTGGTGTACAAAAATGATGACTTTGAGAATTACATGACATGAGTTTCTAACTGCCTGGTACCTGGAGAATACCCAATAAATAATAGCTATTATGTGAGCTGCTTAAAACACATCCCTGGGATGAATCCCATTCCTCTGAGATCTAACTCAGGGCTGTTTTCTCCCATACCAAGGAGGGGGCCTCAAATAGAAGGGGGAATGAAATGAAAATCTGAAAATCCATAGTTCCACCCTCATATTTAAAAAGTCCTAGTTCAAGTTTAACTGGCCTTCTGGTATGGTAATTATTCCTGCAACACTGTTGCCTTCTGCTTGATCAGAAAGCCATTTGATCATGAGCTGTGTTTCTTGGGTTTTCTGTGACCAGGTGGGGTGAGGACCCAGCCGGCAGCCTCTTGGCTCGCTTGGGCGCTTTGCATATGGTGCTGAGAGTTGATGAAGTCATGTATGTGTGATGGAAGTGCCAAATGCGATGCTGGATCTGAGGCAGGGCTGCTAACGTTTATCCCCAGAAGCGTGGACAAACGTGACATCACACTCCCAGTGCAGGCCTGGCTGCTATTTGCTGTCTGTGCTTTTTGAATTGGTCTTTGCAGTCCAGTTTCTCTTTTATCCAGCCATAATTTGAAAAATAAAATGGAAATTGGAATCTCTTGTCTGCATCCCCACTCAATCCCTTCCACTTTTTTCCCTTTTCTAAAAATAAGACGCCACGGTCACATTTTAATCATTTAGGTTAAAAGAGAGGCAGAGTCCAGGCGTCTACACACAGCACACTGCATTGCGATGCTCTCTTTTGGTTCTGCTTCCCTCAGGAGCAAGAGGAGAGGTTGGGGTGCCTCTCAGGGGACTTGTTCTGTTATCTTCGTGTTGCCAGTCAAAGAGGAGAGCCGAGGTGTCTTTCTCACTTTCTTCCTGCTTATAATTTTCAATTTCATTGTGTTATAAATAGAGCAGGACAGAGGCATCCCTGTGGGAGCCAACCTCCTGATTTTTTGCCCCATTAACTATTTTAAAAAATATTTGTTCAGCATTTATTTAGAGAAGAGGCTGAGAGGTATGTAGGGGAAGGGTGACGAGGGAGGACCACTAATGTCTAGACTCTGCTTTGTCTCTAATTTCCCTGTGGATCAGCTCCGGCCCCCAGTTTGCATGTTTCCTGCAAGAAAACACATCTTAATTGGGCTCATCTTCCTTACAGGGTAGTTTGGGGACCATCTGCGGTTGTTCCACTGTTTCCCCTGGGAGTTTCACCTCCCACTCCAAGCAGCTTATCAAAGACTTCTTTTCAGTTCTCTCCCAGAGAAAGGTTCTGGCACATACTTTTTTTTTTTTTTTCTTCTTATTTTGGTTAATTGCTAGTGATGATTTAAATGCTCCTTGTAGATTGATGCCAGGGACAGCCTGCTGGCTAGATGTTCCTAAATTTGGCTCTGATATTAGACTGCTTGAAATGAACCTGTCCTTTCTTCACCTTTTGTCTGTCTCACAGCCCACATTCCCCCTCCTCCACTCCATATCACTGCACGCTCAGTGCACACATGGAAGGGAGCAGGGCTGCACGCACATCAGGTGCTTAACAAAGAACTGAACAATCATATCCAGTGCCCTTTTCTCCCTTCTCCTTCCTAATGCTATTCCAAGGGCATCAATGTGGAGTGAGGTAAAAACAAACAAAAGCAACCCTGCATGGGCTCTAGAAACCTAAGTTTGAGCTCCAATTCTAGTTATTTCCTCCCTAAGCCATCACCTCCTCTTTTCCAAATAAGAAAGAAGAAAAACCTACTGTGTAGATTTGTTAAGAACAGATGCAACAATGTATATGAAAATGCCTTGTCAACTGGGACTGGCTGAACAATGTTTGAAATTATTGGGCTCAGAAATCAGGAAAGTAGCCTTTCTAAGGCAGCTGCATTACTGTCCAAGCTCACCAACTCTACTTGATGCTGCAACCCAAATACCTCTGGAATCTGTCTACTTCTCAGATAAGTGGAACAGCTCCCTAATTGATCTCATGATTTTTGGTCTTACCTTCCTGAACCCAGAGTCATCTTTCTAAAAAGTGTTTCTGACTTTGTCAATCTCATGCTTAAAATTCTTCAGTGGCTGCTCATTGCCCTCAGGATGATAATCCAGGTAGTCTAGTTATGTGATTTTGGACAAGTTCCTTAACCTTTCTATGTCTTAGTTCCACATCTGTCGTTGGGCTCATGATACCCACCTAGAGAAGTACCATGGAGATGCCATGAGACAGTGGTTGAGGATCATTTGACCCAGTGCCTGGCACATGGGAGTCTCAATAGAGGGTTCCTGAATGAGTGAATGAATGAATGATTGACTATGGTACCAGTAATTTGGTAGAACTATCACTTTGGGGGACTGGATCTAAGAGAAGTAGGGTTTTCAGTCTCCTTATTTTTAATACATTGTGTCCTCTTTCCCGTGGGGTTTCCTGAGTGAGGATGTCACTGGTGAACCTCATTCTCTCTTTGTAGAGGAAAAACCAACCTCCTCGGGCAGGGGAGGAAGACTTGGTTTCCATTATCCTCCTTTGCCCAAATGAGTCCTCTCTTCACTTGGGCACAGAAAACACAAGGAATATGCAATATATCTGGAAGGCTGCTAGGATGGGAAGTACAATGGGATTCAAGTGAAGAGTGAATTTGCTGTCCCTTCCTATGAAAAAGACTGCTTCTCTCCACTTGGGCTGATTTTCACAAAATCACTCCGACTCACCCAAAGTCACATGGTAGGGGAAAAAGCACCCCTAAGGAACAGGTGATGTGCTGTCTGTTCTGTCCTCTGGACTCTTGAAAGAAACTGGTAGTCTTTGGAATTCAAAGGAGGAAAACAAGCTTTGGTTGATGGATCATCACTCTTTCTAAGATCCTTTACCGCCCACCGCTGATCACCTCATTCATCCTCCAGATATCTTTGTGAGTGAGGGAAGGAAAGCTTTGGCCTGAACATCTTAAAGATGGGGAAACAGGGACATAGAAATATAATCGTGGCTTTCCCAAGTCTGTGAAATCCATGGTAAACTTGGAAATAGACAGAATATCTCATGATTCTCAAACTACCGCCCCAGGTCTGGGGGCCAAAAGTAGGAGATCGTGAAATTCAGCTCCCCTCTACCCATTAAGCCTCTATTACGTATAGCAAGAGAAGGTGGTTTCCAGAGTCTGCTGGGTTCAGCATCTTTTACTGAACCCAGTGAAATCTGGGAGTGCTTCCTCTACCCATCTTTCATGGAATGGTTGCTCTGTGGACGTTGTCTAGATAACTTGCCTAGGAGATGGCCAGAAAGATGTGAAACACTCGGCGATATGCTGAGAGCTTAGTGGAGGAATCGCAGGCAATCGGGAAGCCAAGTAGTAGGCGGACCACTGAGTCTGCTGTTATTGTCTTCAGTCCAGCCCTGGACCTCAGAAGTAAGATTCAAAGGAAAGGGGCTCATCTAGGCCCCTCCGTTATATTATACTTTTAAATGGACTTTCACAGGAAATTAAGCCTTCGGTGTGTGCTAGCAGAGATTTTTGTTTTGTTTTTCTTTTTCCAGAGGATGTTTTGAAGGTCGCTATTAAACTTGTGGTTCAAAGATAATGAACTTAGGTATCACTTGTGGAATCTGCAGTCAACTATACCACTACTAAAATATAAATATTTGTTCTTTTGCAGTCAGTATCTGCAGAACAGTAAGCGAAAGAGCCGGCCCGTCAGTGTAAAAACATTTGAAGATATCCCGTTGGAAGAACCAGAAGTAAAAGTCATCCCAGATGTAAGTACATCTTTTAAAAATAGTCTTAGAAATAATACCAAAGATGAAACATTAGCTAGATAAATATTAGCCTAAGCATTAGAGTCTTGGAGCCTCATTATGAGGGTGCCCTTGTAGGTATGTGTCTTGGGGTCAGTATAGTGATGGAAATTATTGGGCCACCTTGTTTTTTCCATAAGTGAAGCCCCTGGTTAAGGTTTAAGACAACTGAGCTTCATGCCCAATTCCACTGAAGTGTAAATAATATTATTGTGGAAAGAGGGATAGAAACGGGTCTCCTTAGCTTTTTCCTAAATTCCTCTCTTCTTCCAGGCCTGGGTCGATTGTGGAAGCAGTTGCTTCCTCTCATAGCCAGTATAGTTTCTGGCTGTAATACCTTTACCTGTCTCTGCAGAACATGAAAATGCTGTCTCAGAGATGGGTTAGGAAATCAGTTTGATTAAGTGATTGGTCAGTATATACACTCAATCAACTGTGCCATCTCATTGTCTTTTAAAAAGGACAGCCAGACGGACAGTGGTATGGTTCTTGCATCTGAAGAGCTGAAAACCCTGGAAGACAGAACCAAGTTAGCCCCATCTTTTAGGTAAGGTTCAGCCAAATAGAAAAGACAAATTTCAAAGGGAATTTTTGGAAGGAACTTAGGACTTTGAGCATAAATGCAGAGTTTTCCTTTTTTTTATATCTTTATCAGTTAGTCAAATTTGCATCAACCTAACTAATAAAGAACAGAAACAAACACATTATCTGGCAAGTCTAAAAAGAATCTGAAATAAGAGGATTTGGTTGCTTTTTACCAGATTTTATGTATACTAAGGAATTTCTGAGCATATTTGCTGTGGTCAATGGTTTGTGTGATATTGGCTAAGTGACAAAAAGGTCATTGGCTTGATCTTTAATAAAACTCTTGAGACAGTTAAAATCTTTGTGGACTCTACAGTGAAGGATTTTCAAACCTGAACAGAAATGGTGCACCTGTCCTTAAGTAAACCATTGTCTACTTGCTTAAGTTATTTAAATACTATTGGCTGAATTATTGAGTATTTAATTGTGGGGAAAACAGTGAATTTGGTTCTGAGTATAATATCTTCCACATGGTTCTATAGGAATTTGTAGTTGTTTTGAATAGATGTACCTGCTTTTATAGCTGGCTTCCTGTAGCTTCTCTGGTAGTTCAATCAGTAAAGAATTTTGCTTACAGTGCAGGAGACCTGGGTTCGATTCCTGGGTCGGGAAGATACCCTGGAGAAGGAAATGGCAATCCACTCCAGTATTCTTGCCTAGAAAATCTCGTGGACAGAAGAGCCTGGCAGGCTGTAGTCTTTGGGGTTGCAAGAGCTGGACATGACTTAATGACTAAACCACCTCCACCTGCTTTTAACTTAATAAATAAGAAACTCTGTATTTATAACAATAGTGGGATGTAGAATGGTTATTTATTTGCTGGCAGTTTCACTCTATGTATGATTGAGAAGATTTTGATCTACCTATAATCTAACTGTTGGATAAAATGGGAGCCCCCTTGCATTATTGAGTGATGCTCATGTTAAGAAAAAAAAAATTAAAATGTGCCATTGTGCAATTTTATCATTTGCCCTAGGCCCATGATGAGAAATTGTGAGAGCCAATTATATGTTTTATTTACCGATTCAAAGTATTTTATTTGCTTAGCAGTAACTATGTACCATTCCATTGTCTGAGACACTAAGTCCATTGTATTGAGGTTGGATTGAAAGAAAAGATACATTTCTAGTTATTTGAAATAACTTTTAAACCATATATGAACATAGAGTTAATAAAACCCTTTTTTGTTTTGTTTTGTTTTTGGTTTGTAACATGCATAGATTGGTAAAACACCTAGTAAGGGGCGAAATCACTATACTTCAGAATGACTTAAGCTCCACACAGCCTACACCCAGCTACAAAAGGCCTTTTTAAGCTTTTTTCTAAGCTTTGACATGATTACCGTCTGTCACAATTCCACGCCATTGAAAACATTTTCTGGTTGCTGCTGAGTGATCCAGTCCTCCATGCTTCCAAAGAATGTGGTTTTGATGAGTAAAAAGCAGTTTTTTGACATGTCTAGCTTGATTGTACACACACACTTCAGCTTACTAAAGTTTAAAGTTGCTCAAGAATTTTATTAACACCATACACGGGCCTTGTGATCCCCTACTTGGCAGTGTGTAACAAGTACCATTGGACTTTCAGAACATCCCAGTTTCCTCCCACGTCATGAAAGAGTCCCTTTGGCTCCTATTCTTGTACACAAACTTGTCAGTCTGCAAGGCCATAAAAAGGTTCCATTGGTTGGAGCCTTTGCATAATCCAAAAGAACTGCCTTTCATCTCATCTCAGGCTTGAAAGACTTGGACCCGAATAAGAGGACTTATCTGAAATTCAGATTTCATCCTAGTACCTGAAAATAGACATTGTCTGAGTAAACCTGCTATGTTGATTAACAAGTGGGAGGGATGGGCTGTTTCTCCAGGAAACTGACAGCCCACACGGGTTAGGGGATGGGGTTAGGATAAGATACACAAGAACTGCCTTCTCTCTGCCAACTTATTTGGTTGCCATCTCTTCCGCAGTGGACTGATGCCCAGCAAAAGCAAGGAGTCTGTGGCATCCGAAGGCTCAAACCAGACAAGCGGCTACCAGTCGGGATACCATTCTGATGACACGGACACCACTGTGTACTCCAGCGAGGAGGCTGAACTTTTAAAGCTGATGGAGATTGGACCGCAGGTTGGCAGTGCAGCTCCGATTCTCCAGCCTGACTCTGGGACCACACTGAGCTCTCCTCCAGTTTAAAAGGAGGCACCTGTGTCCCCCAGTCCTGGAAATCACACAAGAGGTGCTGCTCCGATTTTCAAGTGTTGTTCTTTCCACCACCAGGAAGTAGCCACATTTGATTTTCATTTCAAAAAAAGGACCTCAGACTGCAGGGAGCCGGTCCCCTAGGCATTTCCTGAGATGCTTGTGACCCAAGAATGTGTTTGTGTCTTCTCCCCGTGTTGACCTCATTCTTTTTTCATTCATTTAAAAAGCATGGTGGATGCACCCTACCCTGGGTTGCCCCAAGGGTTGCAGCAAAAGAAGTTCAAGAAACGACTTCACCCTCAGAAGTAGCAGCACCTGGGGAGCGGACACCTCATAAAACTAGAAGACAAACCAGGCAATGGAAGTGCTTTAGGTGTTGAAGACGCGAAAGACCTTTAGAGCTAAATCCATCTAGGAAGCTTTGCTTGTTGGAGCCACGTCTTGCCTGTGGGGTTTGGATTGATGGAAAGGAAGACGCTGACTTGCTTTGGGAGTGCCCTGGAACCTTCGCATGCCTTGTGTTGGCTCTGGTGTGGAGGTGGTGGACATAGGGTTTGTGAGGAAATGTAAAGGCTTCAGACAAGGTGACTGGTTTTAGAAGGTTGCGTGCTCTTCCCATTTGGGCTAAATGAGAGTTCCTTGTGCTGTTTCCGACTCCTAATGAGAGATCCTTCCGTTCTCTTACGTGTCTCCTGGCCAAGGCCCAGGAAGGAAATGAGGCAGCTCTGGCTCCTTGTCTCAAGACTGATCCTTTACTCAGGATGCCACAGAAAAGGACACTCAGACGGAGGCTCCGTGTCACGTTGAGGATTTCTGACTGTGTGAACCAGCTTCTGGTTTCTTCTGGATGGACACCTACCTGTCTGTCTTGATGTGATATGTCTGAGCCTGAATGCAGTAGATTCGGTGTGGAGCTGTGGTATCAAAGCTTCAGGAAGGGTTTTACTCTCTTATGCCTTCTCCCCTCTCCGAGTCTTCCCCACTCCCTTCAGTATTTTCCTGACTGTCCCTTCCCCACCTGCCCGCTCCCAGCCAGTCAGTATTCTAGTCATTTGACCTGTATGCCCTAGTAAAATATGATTCGGTTTGTTCACTCTCTGAGTAATTCTTAGCCAGATTTCAAAATTACCTTGTAGCTCAAGTTATAACAATACCTATTGTATTATTTAGACTTTTAACATGTAAAGCTCTTTCTACTGGTTCTGCCCTTATTCTTTTCTTTTTAAAAAAGATGTATTTTCTGTTTGGTGCCATAGTATGAGAAGCTGGGAGCAATGACTATAAAACATGCTATGGCACATATATTTATAGTCTGTTTATGTAGAAACAAATGTAATATATTAAAACCTTATATTATATATAATGAACTTTGTACTATTCACATTTTGTATCAGTATTATGTAGCATAACAAAGGTCATAATGCTTTTAGCAATTGATACCATTTTATTAAAAAAAAAAAAAGGCGAAAAACCTGAAGGAATCCTTTGCAAGGTTGCATCACTATACCCACCATGGGGAGGGAGAGTCCGACAGCGTTTCCTGTGGCTGTTTTTTCACTTGTTCTTTTACTCTTCTTATAAAGGATATTTTCATAAAATGCTTACATACTTTATAAACAAATGTATTGTTAGTTTAAAAAAATACAATGGTATACTACTATCACAGCTGTCTTGAGGGTGAATATTTCTGGCTTGAGGTATGATTGCTTCTCCCCCTCTTCTCCATAGCACAAATAATTCACACACACACCTACTCTTGTTAAATTCTGAGCACTTTTGAGATTCTTAAAGCATGGACTGAGAGATATGTGATAAGTACTCTAACAGCATTTCTGGCTCTCTAGTAACCCCCGTGCCTCTCAGAACAGCCAACCATGAAAATCAGGGACCGAGATATCTGAGGAAGGTGACCAGACCCAGCAGTGTAGGGAAGCTTGGAGCATTTTTATAGTTTTCAATAACGCTTTACTCTCTCCTTACGGGGCTTCGCTGGTGGCTCAGACAGCAAAAAGCTGCCTGCAGTGCAGGAGACGTAGGTTTGATCCCTGGGTCCAGAAGATCCCCTGGAGAAGGGAATGGCAACCCTCTCCAGTATTCTTGCCTGGAAACTCCATGGACAGAGAAGACTGGTGGGCTACAGTCCATGGGGTCGCAAAGAGTCGGACACTACAGTGTGACTAACACACACCATCCTTACAGTGTCAGAACCTCTGATCCAACATTGCCATTTTGAGTGATTACTTTCGCTTGAATTCAGTGAGTAGAGTTATCTAAAGATTATTGCCACTGAAGAGTAGTCCTATTCAAAGGGATTTTTTTCATAAAAGATTTTGAAATGTTTATATAGTCAAAAAATATGCCTATGTATATTTTTAAATGTCTTCTAAGTTTTAAAAATCATATTGAGGAAGATCTTCCCAATTCTAAAATAATGCACAACTCTTAATTGTCTTTTTTCTTTTATTACATTGAAATCCTTTGGGGATTTGAGAGTGAGGATGAGATGGTTAGGTAGCATCATCGACTCAATGGACATGAAGTTGAGCAAGCTCCAGGAGACATGAAGGACAGGAGAGCCTGGCATGCTGCCAGCCATGGGGTCACAGAGTTGGACCTGACTTAGCTACTGAACAGCAACAACAATGGACTGAGGTAGTGATCTAGCTTTGTTTCCTTCAAGCAGTTGTAGCAGCGTCATTTATTAAATATATCTCTTTTCCCCTGTGGTTGGGGAAATACACATTGTACCATTTTTCATACCCTATCATTTCACTCAGACGTTCTGTACAACTTTATGATGGAAAAGAGGGCAGTTCCAGGTTTGTGTGGCTCCTGGGCACTGCACTTACAGGTTGAGCCACTGGCTGGAGTTAGGGAGGCAGGGTCTTCTTAGAGATGCTAATCTGTAGATCAGGTCTGGTCTTATCTTTCCTATTGTTACAATGTTGTCCAGTAAATGAATGGAAGGAGAGTCTAGGCTATTCAAGATGGAGAAGACCTCACAGAAAAACAGAATTTTCTTCATTTTAAGAAAAAGAGATTTTGTTTCTCATAAGCGGCCCCTGGCACTGTTTCAGTGCCAGGGGTTTGGATTCAGTTGAAACTTCACACTTCATAAAGAAATGCTTTCAGCAACTCAGAATAATCCGGAGGGGAGGTTTAGCCCTCCCCTTCCTTCTTCTGTTTCCCATGCCCCTTGTTCTTAGCTCGTTTTCTCTCCTCATTTGCCCCTGTATTGAAAAGAACCTTGTAGCGTTTAAAAGTGCTTCCTGCATGGCCTTATTTTCAAAATTTTCACTGGAGATGTTTGGTGTGTTTTAGGTGAGGCCACGCTGTCTCCCCTTGGCTCCTGGCCGCTCTCATTTTCTCCATTGACTTGCTTTGTTCTTCTCCCTCCTCTCAAACCCGCTGTCCTTTCACCTTCTGTTTCTCTCTTTCCGCTAAACTTCCTCTCCTCTCAACCTTCCCACCTCCCCCACCACCAGCAGCCTTTCTCCCCAAACACACCACAGGAGAGAGGAGAGTGGTGGGAGGTTTAAGTTCATTACCCATAAAGTAGCTTTTCTTATCAATGCATATTCCTTTGTTTCAATGAAAGAAGAAAAGTAAAAATCTAAAACCCATCACTTTGTAGTTAGCCCAGTTTTCCTGTCTGCCCTAGTGTGTCTTAGAAGTCTCACTCAGATATTTATCACCTTGATTGTAAAATGTAGCAAACCCAAAGCTAATGCCTTTCAGAGAGTAGCTCTCTTTAAAAAACAAATTTCTCTATTTTTTTTTAATTGGCATATAATCAGAGAGTAGCTCTTAATATACAACTTTTCACATTTGTGTGCCCTTGTCCCATAGGGGCAGTAGGCATATCATGCCCAGGCTTTCAGGTAAGGAGTGAGCACAGATTAAAGGGACTTCCAATCTGTTTTTATAAAATTGTGTTTTCTACATGAGTCTCTCCCACAAAAGGGTTTAGACATAAGTAAAAATCTGCGCAGTCTTTGTGAAAGTAATTTTAAGCCTGATGTTTTTTGGGGAAAATTACAGAATGCTTCTACGTAATAGAGGTTAAAAAGGTAAACTAAAGACATTTACTCTGGTTTTGATCAGAATGAAAAGAAGAGAAATCTGAAGTAGCAACTTGGAGAGAAATATAACAGTCAAGTTAGCCTGAAATTCTGGAGCTGAAGTGGTAGAGCATAACAGACTCAGCTGAGGTCTGACTCAGAGATAAGAGCTCTGAGTTAGGGAAGACTTATTCTAAGGAAGACTATTGATAAGACGAGGATTACAGTAAACTGTGACAGATATGTGACGAGTGAATGTTAATGAGGAGACATCAAATTGTATCTTAGGTTGTTTTTTTTTTTTACAGCACAGTATATGACCTTTCTGTAATTTCTTGGTGCCTGTAGAACAGCATTACATTAGGTAGTTTCACTCATAGTTTGGTTAAAAAATAAAAGAATGAAAACATACGGTTTGATTTTCTTTTTATGTTAGTCTCACGCTTTGTTTACACTAAATACTTTAGAACCTATGGCAGCATACTTACTAGTAACTGGCGACAGCATACCCCCATACTTGGATTGTTTGAAGGTCTCCACTTTTAGACGCACTACAAAAAGAAAAAGGCAGGGAATGAGAAGCTGACCTTTGCTCCAGTTCTGTCCCATTCTTTGCTCTTTGTCCTCTCCCTTCTTCAAGGAGTAATATTTGGGGGGAATAAACCCAGGAAAGGGGGTTGAGTTCTTCAGTGGGAAGGATAGTAGCACTGACTGACTCTGATCCCATGTGCCTTTCACAGGTTATGGGGTAAGAAATGACTCATCGAGAATCCTCTGAGCCATTGTTAGGAAGAGAGATTTCATGGGAGCCTGGTGCTTTGCATAGGGAATCTCGTTAAGCCAAAATGACTTATCATGACAAAGGGGATTGAAAACATTCTGTTCATTGCCACAGAAAGAGCAGAAATGGACTTATGAAAGCCCAGACCCAATGTTGACAATTCAGACTGGATGCACAGCGGGCAACAGCATTCCACATCCATTGCCTAAGCTAACAAGAAAACTGGCAGCCTGTAGGGCTTCCCTGGTGGCTCAGAGGTTAAAGTGTCTGCCTGCAATGTGGGAGACCTGGGTTCAATCCCTGGCTCAGGAAGATCCCCTGGAGAGAGAAATGGCAATCCACTCCAGTATTCTTGCCTGGAGAATCCCATGGACTGAGAAGCCTAGTAGGTTACAGTCCACGGGGTCGCAAAGAGTCAGACATGACTGAGCGACTTCACCACCACCACCACCAGTCAGAAAGCAGGCCTTCCAGAGAAATCAGGACCAAAGACTCAGCCTTTAATACTCAATTATAAGTAAGTAATATTGGTTTGTTTGTATTTAACTGTACTTTAAAAGTGCTACATTTTGCCAGACGCTCTTTTGAAAAGAGTTTATTAATATTAACCCATTTAATTAATAGAGACTCTAAAGCAAGATATAAGCGTCACAGTGTAGATCTGGCAGCAAGCCCATGTAGGAGACATTGATGGTTTCTACAAATGTTTGTTAGGGACTTACTATGTGCCAGGCACCTTAACAGTTAGTGGTCAGAACTGTCTTCTTAGCTGCTTGGGTTAAAAGTTATTAGCAGAACCCTGGAAAGGAGGAATTTCAATCTTATCCCAGAATTCTCTACATATTCTTAGGGTATCCCTTTAACCAATTGAGCATATTTCTCTTTATTGGCTCATTCTTCTTTCAGTCATTTTTGAACAAAGATCTGAATTCAAGAACATTTCTAGGTATTATAATACATAGATTCTACCGTGGGGGAACTTAACCTGACTTTAGAGTCAGAATGCTCATGGCAAAAATCAGGTAAGAAGCTCTTTGACAGCAAGTTGGGAGAATGAGGCTTTTCTTGGTCTGGTTCACCTCGTGTTGAAAAATTTGCATTTCACTTATATAGCAAGAGCAGATTCTGATAATGCATTCGGAAGAATTCCATGTTGGCCAGCATTGTATGGCAACACAGAAGGAATCTTTTGTTTTGTCGTAACTAACATTGTTTGACCTTTATACTAATCTTCACATTTTAAACTTTTCCAGTTAGTGAACATTCGAAGTACAGAAAGAGTAAATTCCATCACTGCCATTAGTTTTACTAGGAATTCTTCAGTAGGGATTGCTGTATACAATGACTTCCCCTTGGGTATTTCAAAATGCTATCAGGTAAGGTACAACATTTCATAAATATATCTGTTTTACAAATCAAAGTGTGCTCCTGTATAAACCAACTTGAGAATCTTTTAAGCAGCATATACCTGAAGTCAATAGAAGTAGAATTTTCTTTTAGTTCAGTCACTGAATAGATCATGATACATTTCTGTACCTTCCCCCCCCCGCCCCCCGCCCCAATCTCTGCTGTCTAATATGGTTGGCAAATTGCCTTGAGGACCTGTCATGAAGACAGAAAAAAAGATCCTCATTCTTCCCTTATCACCTCATTTATCAGTAAATTTCAGAGTTCTGCCCAGCTTTCACTCTTGTAGTCTTCTGCACTGCAGGAGAGCTTATTGCTTCTCTGGCTGATGAACAAGAAAAGAAAATGTCATGCCAGGAACCATTCCTGAGTCAGAACTTACAGAATTGGAAATGTTCACTTTAAAAGGAAGTACCAATAAGTATTAATTTCGGATGACATATATATTAGAGCAAGTTTAATAGAGTTTTTAGATAAACATATATTAGGGATTCCAATTTCATTGTTTCTGTTTCATGGTGATAAACATTTCAATTAGCTCTGCAGCCACTCAGACCTGAGTAGCCTGAAAGACAGAGAAATAACCTTGATTGTTGATTGTCTACCATATGCCAGGCATTGAACTATTCACTCCACATATACTATCTCATTAAATCCTTGTCATGGCCCTTATGTTAGGTGCTATCATCACCGGGTTACAAGTGAAGACTGGCAGTTAAAATTTGAAGCCCCAGGAGGCAAGGTCCTGCCAGGATTAGATCTTGTCTACTTATATCCTGAGGACATGCTCATATTTGGGATGGGAATCAGGATGGAATCCTGATGGAAGGCAGTGCACTGACTTGTCTTCTGATAAATCAAAACCAAAGAAAAGATACATGTGAAGGTAGTCTGGTACCTTTAAGTGTCTTAGTTTTTTAAAATATAATTTTATTTATTTTTGGCTGTGCTGGGTCTTTGTTGCTGCATGAGCTTTTCTCTAGTTGAGGTGCTTGAGCTTCTCATTGTAGTGGCTGCTTCTGTTGCAGAGCCAGGCTCTTGGGCATGCGGGCTCCAGTAGTTGCATTTCCCAGCTCTAGAGCACAGCTCAATGGTTGTGGCGCACAGGCTTAGTTACTCCGCAGCATGTGGGATCTTCCTAGACCAGGGATTGAACCTGTGTCTGCCGTATTGGCAGGTGGATTTGTTACCACTGAGCCACCAGGAGAAGACTGTCTCAGTTAATATATGGTTGCCTTCAGGATTCCCATCTTTCAGGCAGCTTTATCTATAAAATAAAACCATTTTGATTAAATGTAAAAGCTTGGTGTAACAATAAACATCGGATTGCCAGAGGGAAGAAAGTGTGTTACTTACTAGCTGTATGGT
Source organism: Ovis aries (assembly GCF_016772045.2). Lineage (NCBI taxonomy): Eukaryota > Metazoa > Chordata > Mammalia > Artiodactyla > Bovidae > Ovis > Ovis aries. The sequence continues at coordinate 71,262,588 of NC_056059.1, read as the reverse complement.
CTCATGCAAATTACTTAACTGGTTTGAGTCTCCCTTTCCTCAGCCTGATGAGGATTAAATGATGTATGTATATAAGACATCCACCATACTGCCTGATAAGTGGAAAGTGTTTAATAAAGGTAATTATTTTCCTATGATGATGCTGGGGATAGGGAAGTTAAATTTATAGCGTGTTGAATGATTCAGAGATTGCTAATTAACTTACCATTGACAAACTGGATGGAAGCGTCCAGTGGAATTTTCTGCCATCCCTGGTCCCCTGGATTTGAAGACTGGCATAAGGACTCAGCATGAGGAACAAATTGCTGGATAACAAGTGCTTGGGAAGACCGAAGTGTGACAGAGTCAGGATTCAGAAAAATTCACTGGTCAGAGACGCAAATAAATTAATTTGATTTTTCTGCACATATTTTGGGACGGGGTACCACAGTTTAGCATAACTTTACATTGGTTTACAAATATCAGTTTGCCCCAAATCAGCTAACCAGTGATCAATTTGCTAAGAATCAGTTTGTCAGATACTTGGTTTACCTAATAATTAACTCATCAAGTTCTATATATGTGTATGACTGAGTCCTTTCACTCTTTACTTGAAACTATCACAAAATTGTTTGTTAATCAGCTATACTGCAGTAAAAAATAAAAAGTTAAAAAATTATTAAAAAATAATGGAGACACATGTATCCCCATGTTCATCGCAGCACTGTTTATAATAGCCAGGACATGGAAACAACCTAGATGTCCATCAGCAGATGAATGGGTAAGAAAGCTGTGGTACATATACACAATGGAGTATTACTCAGCCGTTAAAAAGAATTCATTTGAATCAGTTCTGATGAGATGGATGAAACTGGAGCCGATTATACAGAGTGAAGTAAGCCAGAAAGAAAAACACCAATACAGTATACTAACACATATATATGGAATTTAGAAAGATGGCAATGACGACCCTGTACGCAAGACAGCAAAAAAGACACAGATGTGTATAACGGACTTTTGGACTCAGAGGGAGAGGGAGAGGGAGGGATGATTTGGGAGAATGGCATTCTAACATGTATACTATCATGTAAGAATCGAATCGCCAGTCTATGTCTGATGCAGCATACAGCATGCTTGGGGCTGGTGCATGGGGATGACCCAGAGAGATGTTATGGGGAGGGAGGTGGGAGGGGGGTTCATGTTTGGGAACGCATGTAAGAATTAAAGATTTTAAAATTAAAAAAAATAATAATGGAAGAAATAGCACCAGGGGATGGGGTATAGAAGAACTCTGTTCTTTCTCTGCAGTGTTCCTGTAAATCTAAAGCTGTTCTAAAAAATAAAATCTTGAAAAAGTGAAAAGAAATTATCAACAAGCCCCCAAGTTTAAAAAATTATCTACAAAGTTTACCTCAATTTGTAGTGACAATTTCTGTGAAGTTGTAATGGATTGGTTTTCACTCTATCTTCATAAAAGAATTTTATGGAAACTTCAATTTTTCAGAAATTGATGGACATAGGCTTACATTTCCCATGAATACATTTAATCATTTTCAATGATTCATTCAAATTCATCAGTTTTAGCATAAAATTATAATATTTATTTGCCATTTATATGTAAATTCTGTAAAGGGATCCAAACTAATCACACTGATGTGAAATGCTGAATTTTTCTTTTTGACTGCTAGAAATACTAGATGAATGCTCATATGCCCATAGAGGTATTGTGAAGTGACATTCAAAGCAATCAGAAGAACTTAAAGGTGGCTGGAGCAATTCCATTATATTAAGAATGTTAGTTTCATCAGGACAAGAATTTCTGTCTATTTTGTTCATTGCTTCATCTCCAGTGTTTAGAACAATATCCAGACAGTGGTAGGTACTCAGTATCTGTGGAATGTAATGATAAAATCTATCATTTGGTAGATAGAACTTTAGCCAATTGACTCTCTGCAAATTGATTTTTGGCATTTTAGCTTGCTTTCCTAGGCATCAGCAAGAGCAAAACACCTTAAGGACTTTTGTTGACTGCATTTTCAGGGTATGTTGGGGTTTCCAAAGAGGTGAGGAAATTTTAAGTTGTATAACTAGGTGAGTATGCGGAGATAAAGAAGGGAGGGTTCCCACTGTCTCCAAGTTGATGAGACCAACTTAATTCTAACTTGACAGTGCCTGCGACGGCCTTGCTTACAGAATGGCTGGCAAACTGGAACTAGCTGGACTGGAGAAGATGTAAGGGGCTAAGCAAGGGTTCTCTTTTCATATGAAGAGGTGTCCATGGAGAGTATTCTGACGTTCTTCTGTGTTTCCAAATGGCAATTAGACCAATGGATAAAAACCATGAGAACGGCAGACCCTGGGTCATCTGATGTCTAATGCTCTTTCCTTTGTGCGTCCCAGGGTCTTCCTTTTGGGTAGTAAGCAGAGACTGTTCTGTGAGGTTGTTGGAAAGGAGTTAAGGAGTTATAAGAGTTGAGGATCAGAGTACCAATTGACTCAGCTGGTCTCCAAGTTCCCTTTCTGCCCAGAATATTACAGACAAAGAAGTTGAGTGCTTGAATAAGACAGACCCGTGTTTGTATCCTGGCTCCACCATGTAGTAGCTAAATGATCACGTACAAGGTACATGTACAAGGCTCTCTGAGCCTCCGTTTCCTCAATCATGCAATGGAGATAACAACAGTACAGACCTCAAAAAGTTGTGGTGAGTATTAAATAAAGTAATAGATGTAAAGTGTTTAGTACAGTGCCTGGCACCTAAATGCTCGACAAGTGCCTTACTTATTGCTATGAATCAATGAAAAAGAATGTACTAGGTCTTCTTTTTTCGAGAGATGATAATCAAGGTTTCAGTCTCCAATTGTTAAAGTAGACACTTCTAAGAGCTCAACAAGTTCTTCTCCGGGTAGGGAAGTTATTTTCTGTTTTCAAAGGAGCTGCTTCCACAGATGACGCCCAACTGTATACATAACACTTCAGTCCTTGCTGTGGATTCCAGACTTCTGCTTTGTTCAGGGGCCTGGGCGGAATGGAGACAGGAAGAGGCTCTGAGACACACTGGCCGAGGAGCAGGAGTCCAGGCCAGGTCAAGTAGGGAAGTAGCCCCGTGAGTCACAGGCTGGAAAACTCCAGCAGGGCCCCTCTGGCTCCAGGCTTCTCTCACTGGGAGACATTTCCTGCTCTTTGCGCTCTGCCGACCCCCCTCCCCCAGGAGTTCCTTAAGACAAGGTCTCTCACTGAATTGTTATAACCCAGGGGAAGGAGTGTTTTTAGTGTCTGCCAAGGCCAGGAATCTCCCAAGACTTGTGATAACTGTGTGAAAAAAGTTGGTTCTCCGGTTGGAGCCCACCTTGCCATCTTGGCAAAAGGAAGCCATTAGTGTTAACTGGTTTCCTCACGGGTTAGAGGGATTAGCTCCTAAGTGAGTTAAAAAGCCATGTGTTAGTGCTTCCACAGCACCCCAGGAACCGGCAGAGGCTTCACTGTGATTTTTGCATGAGGTGCTCATGAATCCCCCAGACTTTGACAGCGCAGGAAATCACCTGGGGAGAGGAGCTGATGTGGGCCACCCCGGCCCTGAGTGGCCTTCGACAGGTTTATGCAGGACAGAAGGCAGGGAAGAAGCTCCTCCCTTGGCTTGGGGCTCTGAGCTGGTTCAGGTTGTGACTCTATTCAGTCCCCTGCAGCCTGATGAGGCCCCAGACTCTCTTGGGGTCATTTGGAAGCAGCCCAGGCCCTCTAACATATGGCCCTGATAAGGATCTCACTCTCCAAGATAAGGAGTTGTTTAGGGGAATCTGAGGAAGCCCGGAGTTTGTTTCCATAAAGCTGCACAATGTAAAGTGTAATCCCTACACAGATGCAATTAGCTGTGAAACATATTAAGTCGTGAGGAAGGGGTGCTCTGCTGGCTCATAAATGAATGTGCGTCTGTCCCAGGGGTACTGAGGGCAGGTATCTTTTCCTGCCAGATCATTAGAATGGTGACAGATAACGGATCAAGAGGCTGAGCTTTCTGCAGTTTCAGCAACCATGAAGCCCCTGAGGAGGAAGGACCTGGGGCAGCCACAGCCACCAAGGACCAATTTGTTTCCCTTATAGTGGCAGGGTGAGAGTCATCTCAGAGAGGCTTTGAAGTCCCATCACTGTTCCATGTGGCAGCCAGCTTGCTCAGTGTCTCCTGCTAACACAGGCTTTGGCACTGTGGCATTAGGTTGCCAGGTGATCTTGGTGAAGGTCGAGTGCCCTCCAAAATGGCCAGGTGTGGATGCCTGGCAAGGCCATTAAATCTGAATCTGGGCACTTCTTGGTGGTCCAATGGCTAAGACTCCATGGTCCCAATGCAGGGGGCTCAGAGTCCATCCCTGGTTAGGGAACTAGATTCTGCATGCTGCAACTAAGGGTTCATGTATTGCAAGTAAGACCTGGCACAGTCAAATAAATAAATAAAAAATAAATGTTAAAAAAAAAAAAGTTCCCTTATGCTAAAGAAATAAAATAAAGCTGCATCTGTTGGAAGGAGAGTCAAAGTCTCATTTCTGGGCAAGTAGCTACTAAATGGCCCTCCCCTCAAGTACCAATGGCACCTCCTCATAACCTCCACTGATTTCATAGAAATAACAGAAACAATATTAATCAGTAAATTATTAGGAACTTAGTCTGTGCTAGGCTGGGTACAAGTGAAGTGAGTGAAGTTGCTCAGTCATGTCTGACTCTTTGCGACCCCATGGACTATAGCCCACCAGGCGCCTCCATCCATGGGGTTCTCCAGGCAAGAGTACTCGAGTGGGTTGCCATTTCCTTCTCCAGGGGATCTTCCCGACCCAAGGATCAAACCTGGGTCTCCCACATTGTAGGCAGACGCTTTACCGTCTGAGCCACCTGACAGTACAAAGGCTGGTTACAAAGCAGTTTATAAAAACATAGTTTTCATAACAAGCCTAAGAGCCAGGTACTAATATTATCACCAGTTCATAGATGAGAAAACAGAAGTTTTGGCAGGTTCACTGATTTGTACAAAACTGTACAGTTAGGAAGAAATAATGGGTTTAGGTTTTAATCCCAGAAGATGATTCAAGTGCTGAAACTCACAGTAAATATTTTAGGACCCATTAGAAACATCTTCCACTAGGCTTGTGGAGAAATTTGCAATTCCTCAGACTCCAGTTGGTATCAAGACCAACCCAAAATAAGATGTATTACAAAAATATGTTGTAGAGTGCTCGCTTCAGCAGCATATATACTAAAATTGGAATGATACAGAGAAGATTAGTATGGCCCCTGCACAAGGATGACATGCAAATTTATGAAGTGTTCCATATTTTTGGATGAAACTGGAGCCTATTACACAGAGTGAAGTCAGTCAGAAAGAAAAACACCAATACAATATATTAACGCATATATATGGAATTTAGAAAGATGGTAACAATGACCCTATAGGCGAGACAGCAAAAGAGACACAGATGTAAAGAACAGACTTTTGGACTCTGTGGGAGAAGGTGAGGGTGGGATGATTTGAGAAAATAGCATTGAAACATGTATGTTATCATATGTGAAATAGATCACCAGTCCAGGTTCGATGCATGAGACAGGATGCTCAGGGCTGATGCACTGGGATGACCCTGAGGGATGGGATGAGGAGGGAGGTTGGAGGGGGTTTCAGAATGAGGAACACATAGACACTCATGTTCAGTTCAGTTCAGTCGCTCAGTCGTGTCCGACTCTTTGCGACCCCATGAATCGCAGCACGCCAGGCCTCCCTGTCCATCACCAACTCCCAGAGTTCACTCAGACTCACGCCCATCGAGTCAGTGATGCCATCCAGCCATCTCATCCTCTGTCGTCCTCTTCTCCTCCTGCCCCCAATCCCTCCCAGCATCAGAGTCTTTTCCAATGAGTCAACTCTTCACATGAGGTGGCCAAAGTACTGCAGTTTCAGCTTTAGCATCATTCCTTCCAAAGAAATCCCAGGGTTGATCTCCTTCAGAATGGACTGGTTGGATCTCCTTGCAGTCCAAGGGACTCTCAAGAGTCTCCTCCAACACCACAGTTCAAACACATCAATCCTTCGGCGCTCAGCCTTCTTCACAGTCCAACTCTCACATCCATACATGACCACAGGAAAAACCATAGCCTTGACTAGACGGACCTTAGTTGGCAAAGTAATGTCTCTGCTTTTGAGTATGCTATCTAGGTTGGTCATAACTTTTCTTCAAAGGAGTAAGTGTCTTTTAATTTCATGGCTGCAGTCACCATCTGCAGTGATTTTGGAGCCCAAAAAGATAAAGTCTGACATTGTTTCCACTGTTTCCCCATCTATTTCCCATGAAGTGATGGGACTGGATGCCATGATCTTCATTTTCTGAATGTTGAGCTTTAAGCCAACTTTTTCACTCTTCTCTTTCACTTTCATCAAGAGGCTTTTTAGTTCCTCTTCACTTTCTGCCATAAGGGTGGTGTCATCTGCATATCTGAGGTTCTTGATATTTTCCCAGCAATCTTGATTCCAGCTTGTGTTTCTTCCAGCCCAGCGTGTCTCATGATGTACTCTGCATATAAGTTAAATAAGCAGGGTGACAATACACAGCCTTGACGTACTCTTTTTCCTATTTGGAACCAGTCTTTTGTTCCATGTCCAGTTCTAACTGTTGCTTCCTGACCTACATATAAGTTTCTCAAGAGGCAGGTCAGGGGTCTGGTATTCCCATCTCTCAGAATTTTCCACAGTTTATTGTGACCCACACAGTCAAAGGCTTTGACATAGTCAAGAAAGCAGAAATGGATGTTTTTCCGGAACTCTCTTGCTTTTTCCATGATCCAGCAGATGTTGGCAATTTGATCTCTGGTTCCTCTGCCTTTTCTAAAACCAGCTTGAACATCAGGAAGTTCATGATTCACGTATTGCTGAAGCCTGGCTTGGAGAATTTTGAGCATTACTTTACTAGCATGTGAGATGAGTGCAATTGTGCGGTAGTTTGAGCATTCTTTGGCATTGCCTTTCTTAGGGATTGGAATGAAAACTGACCTTTTCCAGTCCTGTGGCCACTGCTGAGTTTTCCAAATTTGCTGGCATATTGAGTGCAGCACTTTCACAGCATCATCTTTCAGGATTTGAAATAGCTCCACTGGAATTCCATCACCTCCACTAGCTTTGTTCGTAGTGATGCTTTCTAAGGCCCACTTGACTTCCCATTCCAGGATGTCTGGCTCTAGATGAGTGATCACACTATCGTGATTATCTGGGTCGTGAAGATCTTTTTTGTACAGTTCTTCTGTGTATTCTTGCCACCTCTTCTTACACTCATGACTGACTCGTGAATGTATGGCAAAAACCACCACAATATTTAAAGTAATTAGCCTCCGATTAAAATAAATAAATTTAAAAAAATATATTGATGGGAACACCAGACCACCTAACCTGCCTCTTGAGAAATCTGTATGCAGGTCAGGAAGCAACAGTTAGAACTGGACATGGAACAACAGACTGGTTCCAGATAGGAAAAGGAGTACGTCAAGGCTGTGTATTGTCACCCTGCTTATTTAACTTCTATGCAGAGTACATCATGAGAAACACTGGACTGGAAGAAACACAAGCTGGAATCAAGATTGCTGGGAAAATATCAAGAACCTCAGATATGCAGATGACACCACCCTTATGGCAGAAAGTGAAGAGGAGCTAAAAAGCCTCTTGATGAAAGTGAAAGAGAAGAGTGAAAAAGTTGGCTTAAAGCTCAACATTGAGAAAACGAAGATCATGGCATCTGGTGCCATCACTTCATGGGAAATAGATGGGGAAACAGTGGAAACAATGTCAGACTTTATTTTTGTGTGCTCCAAAATCACTGCAGATGGTGACTGCAGCCATGAAATTAAAAGACGCTTACTCCTTGGAAGAAAAGTTATGACCAACCTAGATAGCATATTCAAAAGCAGAGACATTACTTTGCCAACTAAGGTCCATCTAGTCAAGGCTATGGTTTTCCTGTGGTCATGTATGGATGTGAGAGTTGGACTGTGAAGAAGGCTGAGCGCCGAAGGATTGATGTGTTTGAACTGTGGTGTTGGAGGAGACTCTTGAGAGTCCCTTGGACTGCAAGGAGATCCAACCAGTCCATTCTGAAGGAGATCAACCCTGGGATTTCTTTGGAAGGAATGATGCTAAAGCTGAAACTGCAGTACTTTGGCCACCTCATGTGAAGAGTTGACTAACTGGAAAAGACTCTGATGCTGGGAGAGATTGGGGGCAGGGGGATAAGGAGACAACAGAGGATGAGATGGCTGGATGGCATCACAGACTCAATGCACATGAGTCTGAGTGAACTCTGGGAGATGGTGATGGACAGGGAGGCCTGGCGTGCTGCGATTCATGGGGTCGCAAAGAGTCGGACACGACTCAGTGACTGAACTGAACTGAACAGAGCCTATAACAATATGCTCTTCTCCATCCCCTTGCTTTGTCAGCTTGATTTAGCCTGCCCTTCAGAAACTCATTTGGGGCTCAAAAAAATGTCATAGTTAACTATACATTATTTGGGAACTTTTTAAGACGGTGTAAGAACAAAGCAATCAGTGAAAACATGTAATTATTTCTTTGAGTATCTTCATATTTTATAGCTACAGTTTTTTTTTTTTTTTTTGGCAAATTACCTCTTTTTCAGGTGGGATGCTGGGGAAATCATTGCAAGTTAAGATTTTGGATATTTAAGCAGAATCTAGGAAAGCCTCTTTCCTTTGAATTAGCTAACTAGCACTCCAACTGTCCGTTGGAGTTTGTGTGCCTGGGCAGGATAAGATGTGTAAGGGTTGGCTGGGTGGCAGATGACAATTTCTGAAGTGACATTCTCTTTCTCTTCTGTTCTCGTCTATGAAGCTTCCAATCACTAATATTTGAATACTGATGATGTCTGATCTAAGAATCCAATGTGCATTCCCTTCCGAAGCAGGTTGTGATGTGATGGCTTAGTGATGTCACTGCTCTCTTTAAGATGCTGGCTGGATCTTCTGTCCACCAACTCGTGATGGGAGATTCTTAGAGACTGATTCACTCTAAGTGGAAGCTTGTCAATCTCTCTTAAATGATGAGAGAGTCTCCCACCAGGCGCTCAATTAAAAGTCTCAGCTTACTACTGACCTCCACAAGCTGCTGGGGTTCTTAACCCATGGTTTCCCTCAAACTCTGCACTGTATGTAAAATGCTAAGTCCACAGAGGAGGACAGTATGACTGCCTTGAGCATTTAGGGCACCAGATGACAGGAGTTTGTGCAAGAGACTTAGGATGACAAGAAAGCAAGCGGCTTTGTGGTCAGCAAGAGCCAGGTGGGACTGGAGTAGAGTGACCAGGTCAGCCAGGCTACGCTGAAACAAAAACACTGCTTACTCCATATCTTATCAATTGCCATTCTGTGTGACTTAAGTAAGCCCAGTATTAATTTTTTAAAAAAGAGTGTGTGGGGGTGGAGTGGGGCAGGCATGGATGGAAATCTAAATGCCGTTGTACTCATTTCCAGAGCCTTCAGGAGATAACATCCCTCCAGGAGCCGTGTGGGGGCACTTAGGGTAGCCTTTCCCTAGGGCGAAATAATAATCGCAAAGTGATCTTTACATTTTCTGATAAAGCTCTGCCTCTTGCTACTAGCAAAAGCTGATGAACATCACATTTGAGTTAAGCACTAAAAGCAGCAGGGAGTGTTGAGATAAACCACTACAATTATTAACTTACTTGCTGTTAAATGGCATGAAAACCATCAGTAGCGTGGTGGGTCCGACTGGGTTCCCGCAGGGGTCCTGCCACCTTGTGGGGCAAGCTTACTATGTTTTACTGGCAGCCCACAGGCATTCTTGCATGCTCGGTTGTGCATGCTCAGTTGTGTCCAACGCTTTGACCCCATGGACTGTAGCCTGTCAGGTTCCTCTGTCCATGGAATTCTACAGGCGAGAATACTGGAATGGGTTGCCATTTCCTAGTCCAAGGGATCTTCCCAACCCAGGAATCAAACCCACTTCTCCCGTGTCTTCTGCATTGGCAGGCAGATTCTTTACCTCTGCACCTGGGAAGCCCATTGGCAGCCCACAGCTTGTGTTAATTGTACAACCGTCCCTATGAAGGGTTAGTCCCTGAAAGGTGCAGGGTTGGCCCTCCTGAGATCAGTTTGCTTTCTAGGGCCTGGTTAAGTAGAGTAGTGGGTCGGTTTGAAAGTTGTCATTCTTATTTATGGCTCTCTGATTTTTTTTTTCACTATGTATGTCATGATACATACCCCCTCCATTGAACCCACCAACTGTTCAGACATGGTGCTTTTGATGGTTTGCATTGAGAATTGATTCTCTGAAAGACTTCATCTTTAAGACCTTGTTGAATTCTTTCAAGCAAGCACTATTTATAACAGTTTCCTTGCTGAGTGATTTTATGAATGTACTTTCATGAAAAGTATTTTTGAAGCTTGCTGGCAATTTATAAAAATAGAATATATGAAGATTCTAGCATCCTATACCTTCTACAATGTACCAACCAAAAACATAAGATATTCAAATATCATATTCACTTGAGTTAAACTCAACATTTAGTAAAATATCATATAACTACTGTGTTAAAGGTGTGTGCGTGCTAAGTTGTTTTAGTTGTGCCTGACTCTTTGTGACCCCATGGGCTGTAGCCCACCAGGCTCCTCTGTCCATGGGATTCTCCAGGCAAGAATACTGGGGTGGGTTGCCATGCCCTCCTGCAGGGGATCTTCCCCATCCAGGGATCGAACCTGCGTCTTTTACATCTCCTGCATTGGCAGGCAAGTTCTTTACTGCTAGTGCCACTTGGGAAGCTCAGTCTTCACGAAACATTTTTTTAAAAACATAAACACTTTTATGGAATGCCTGAGTAGATTCATCCACATCCTTGATCCTTAACATGTTACAAATATGCAAAGTAACATGGAACAGGCATTAATGGGTTTGGTAGGTCTGCAAGAAATAGACGTTGGTCATGGTGCACTTTAGAGGCAAAAAGCTCAGCCCAAGAGGAACTGGTATGAGAAAAACCCAAAGCAAATCCCTGACTTGAAGGTTTAAGGGAAATAGCAATGGAGGTGTCTGCAGAGGTGTCTTCATCCATCAAAATGCTTTCAGGTGTAACGAACAGAAAACCCTGACTCAGATGGGTTTGCCCCTGAAGACCTTGACGTAACCTTGGAATAACCTGGAAATTGGTAGTTTCTAAACTCTCTAGAGATTCTGTTACACAGTGAAAGTTATGAAACACTGATTTAAGCAATAATAAAATGTATTAGCCCACATAACAGCAAGCCTGGATGTAAAACTGGCTTCAGCAGCTCTGCGCTGCCACCTGATACCCAGGTTATTTCCATCTCTCTGGTTTCTGATCTTTGGCAGCAGTTGCAAATATCTGCAAGACAGCTGTGGTTGGCCTAGACCACAGTGAGAGAAAGTGAAGGAGAAACCATCTCCTCCTTGGGCTCTCTCTCAGAGGCAAGCAAATGATCCCTACTCACACTCTGGACTTCACCTGATGGCTCATTTGTCAGAATTAGCCACTTCTGAGTCAGTCACTGGCAAGGAGAATGGGATTATCCTTAGATCTATCAAGAAGCCCTGGGAACCAAAAGTAAGATGGCCAACACCCATGGCTTTGCCATAAAGCACAAGACCATGTGCCTGAATAAACTCTTATGGAAAAAATAAAGTCTGGATGAAGGAGACCATTCACTGTGAATGATGAGATGAACTGGAGTGACTTGTTTGGTTTTATTTTACGCTTTACTGCTTTGAAAAATACTTACTTATTTATTTGGCTACATTGGGTCTTTGTTTCGGCATGTGGGATTAGTTGCTCTGCAGCATGTGGGATCTTAATTCCCCGACCAGGGATCGAACCTGCATCCCCTGCATTAGAAGGCAGATTCTTAACCACTGGGCCAACACGGAAGTTCCTTACTGCTTTTTCTTTTCTTCAAGTCACAAAACTAATATATGTTCTTTACACAAAATTTTTAAAATTCAGGAAATTAAAATCACATTACTCTCTACCTAATAACATTATTATAATTTGGTTTTAATGATATGTTTTAAATATGAACTTCCCTGATGGCACTGCAGGAGACACAGGAGATGCAGGTTCAATCCCTGGGTTGGGAAGATCCCCTGAAGAAGGAAGTGGCAACCCACTTCAGTCTTCTTGCTGGAAAATCTCGTGGTCAGAGAAGCCTGGCAGGCTATAATACAGTCCATGGGGTCACAGTGTTAGACACAACTGAGTGGTTAAACACATAGATACACATTTTAAATATATGTTATATATATTTAGCACATATAGTATATTTAGAATGTATATGATTAGAAACCAAACAGTAACACAAAACACATTTATTTTATGTCTATATGTGTGTATATATTTTAGATATCTATGTATACCATACATAGATATGTAAGTATATAATTGTATAATAATAAGCATGGCATTTGTAAGTCTGCTTTTTTGCTAAATATATACTGTGAACATTTCCCCATGTTAGTAAATACTCTTCTAAATCTTGATTTTTGATAGTCAGAGTCTTCCATAGTTAAATGTATAAAATCCAGTATTCTGTTTTTGACCTTTGTTTTTTCTCATGTTTTTAAAATTATAAATATTAGTTGGATAAGCATAACGGTATTTTCTTTCTCTTAGAGATCTATTCCTAGAGGTGGAGTGGTAGACTTAAAATTAAGAACATTTTTAAAGCCTTTATTAACTACTGCCAATTTATCAACTGCTATCAGCCAGACATCCTGGAATGTGAAGTCAAGTGGGCCTTAGAAAGCATCACTATGAACAAAGCTAGTGGAGGTGATGGAATTCCAGTTGAGCTATTTAAAATCCTGAAAGATGGTGCTGTGAAAGTGCTGCACTCAATATGCCAGCAAATTTGGAAAACTCAGCAGTGGCCACAGGACTGGAAAAGGTCAGTTTTCATTCCAATCCCAAAGAAAGGCAATGCCAAAGAATGCTCAAACTACCACACAATTGCACTCATCTCGCACGCTAGTAAAGTAATGCTCAAAATTCTCCAAGCCAGGCTTCAGCAATAGGTGAACTGTGAACTTCCAGATGTTCAAGCTGGTTTTAGAAAAGGCAGAGGAACCAGATATCAGATTGCCAACATCTGCTGGATCATCTAAAAAGCAAGAGATTTCCAGAAAAACATCTCTTTCTGCTTTATTGACTATGCCAAAGCCTTTGACTGTGTGGGTCGCAATAAACTGTGGAAAATTCTGAAAGAGATGGGAATACCAGACCACCTGACCTGCCTCTTGAGAAACCTATATGTAGGTCAGGAAGCAACAGTTAGAACTGGACATGGAACAACAAACAGACTGGTTCCAAATAGGAAAGCGAGTACGTCAAGGCTGTATATTGTCACCCTGCTTATTTAACTTATATGCAGAGTACATCATGAGAGACGCTGCGCTGGAGGAAGCACAGGCTGGAATCAAGATTGCCAGGGGAAATATCAATCACCTCAGATATGCAGATGACACCACCCTTATGGCAGAAAGTGAAGAAGAACTAAAGAGCCTCTTGATGAAGGTGAGAGAGGAGAGTGAAAAAGTTGGCTTAAAGCTCAACATTCAGAAAACTAAGGTCATGGCATCACTTCATGGGAAATAGATGGGGAAACAGTGGAAATAGTGTCAAACTTTATTTTTTGGTCTCCAAAATCACTGCAGATGGTGATTGCAGCCATGAAATTAAAGACGGTTACTCCTTGAAAGGAAAGTTATGACCAACCTAGATAGCATATTAAAAAGCAGAGACATTACTTTGCCAACAAAGGTCCATGTAGTCAAGGCTATGGTCTTTCCAGTGGTCATGTATGGATGTGAGAGTTGGACTGTGAAGAAAGCTGAGAGCCAAAGAATTGATGCTTTTGAACTGTGGTGTTGGAGAAGACTCTTGAGAGTTCCTTGGACTGCAAGGAGATCCAACCAGTCCATTCTAAAGATCAGTCCTGGGTGTTCATTGGAAGGACTGATGATAAAGCTGAGACTCCTAAACTTTGGCCACCTCATGTGAAGAGTTGACTCACTGGAAAAGACTCTAATACTGGGAGGGATTGGGGGCAGGAGGAGAAAGGGATGACAGAGGATGAGATGGCTGGATGGCATCACCGACTCGATGGACATGGGTTTGGGTAAACTCCGGGAGTTGGTGATGGATGGACAGGGAGGCCTGGTGTGCTGGGATTCATGACGTCTCAAAGAGTTGGACACGACTGAGCGACTGAACTGAACTGAACTGATGAGTGGTATAATGCCTTAGGAAAGCAACTTAGAGAATGTATCTGGTCTGTTGTATCAAAAGCTTTAAACATATTTATATCTACTAATCCTGTTCCTGGGTATTTATACTGAGGAATTAATTTGATCTAAACAAAAGTAAAAGGTTATTTGCACAAAGATGTTACTGGCAGCCTCTTTTATAACAGTAAACTTTTGGAAACAACTAAATGCTTTAGAAATACATTACTGGAAGCGTTCTGGAGATCATCTTTTACTTTCCACATGTGAAAAACTAGCATCCAGAGAGTTAAAGTAACTTCCCTACGATCACACAGAAAGCTGAGGTATTCTGACTCCCTTCCCATAGCAGGAGACTTATAAAAGTTTAACTTAGAGTGTGAAGAACCTGCCTGCAATGCAGGAGACCTTAGTTCGACCCCTGGCTTGAGAAGATCCACTGGAGAAGGGAATGGCTACCCACTCCAGTATTCTTGCCAGAAGAATTCCATGGACAGAGGAATCTAGTGGGCTACAGTCCATGAGGTTGCAGAGTTGGACATAGCTGAGCTGCTACACTTCAACTCACTTATTTTTTCAAAATATTAAACCTTATTCATAATGAATATTCAACCCTTAAAGATTTAATCTCTTTTGGGGGAAATAAAGTTTCTAAAATATAAATTATATTATGATATATGCAAAATAAGCTAATTTTACAAATGTAAAATCTCATAAGATTTTAAAGCATTGAAAAAGCTATATATCCTACTTGAGCTTCATTGTACAGTGCTTATAAGATAATACTATTTTTAAAATTAGAAAACATTAAAATATTTTTAATGTAAAAGATATTTTAAAAACAATGTTCTGTAAGAAAATCTACCTGTTTTGAACAAAGCAAAACTTCATCCGTATTTCTAGTTTCTTCTTAAATAACATAGGAATTTAGAATGCACTAATTTTATACTGTCCCAGTTTCCATCTTCATATTAACTAGAACTCAAATTCTCTAAAATTAGTATTTTTAACATAAGATAAATCATAATTCAGAATAGTGCAAAAGATTTATATGTACAGTTAAAATAATAATTACAATGTCAATATCCACCTTGATACCCAAATTCCAAAAGAGATTTACTTCTGAGAACAATGAGCTAATTCAAGAAATTGAATTAAACCAGTGTTCCAGAAACCATTCACAACCCTCCCAAATCAAATCCCCCTGCTTCATCAGAGTTAGTCACTATCTAAGTTTTAGTGACAAAAACATCTCTTAGAGTTACAGATGCAGAAAACAAACTTATTGTTACCAGGATGTAAGGGTGAGGAGGGATAAACTGGAAGATTGGGATTGATATATACACACTCTGTGAGTCAGTTCAGTCACTCAGTCCTGTTTAGCTCTTTGTGATCTCATGAACTACAGTGCACCAGGCTTCCCTGTCCATCAACAACACCTAGAGCTTACTCAAACTCATGTCCATCGAGTCAGTTATGCCATCCAGCCATCTCATCCTGTGTCGTCCCCTTCTCCTTCTGCCCTCAATCACTCCCAGCATCAGAGTCTTTTCCAATGAGTCAGCTCTTCACATGAGGTGGCCAAAGTATTGGAGTTCCAGCTTTAGCATCAGTCCTTCCAATGAACACCTAGGACTGATCTTTAGAATGGACTGGTTGGATCTCCTTGCAGTCCAAGGGACTCTCAAGAGTCTTCTCCAACACCACAGTTCAAAAGCATCAGTTCTTTAGAGCTCAGCTTTCTTTATAGTCCAACTCTCACATCCATACATGACTACTGGAAAAACCATAGCTTTGACGAGACAGACCTTTGTTAGCATAGTACTGTCTCTGCTTTTCAATATGCTGTCTAGGTTGGTCATAAATTTTCTTCCAAGGGGCAAGTGTCTTTTATTTTCATGGCTGCAGTCATCATCTGCAGTGATGTTGGAGCCCCCAAAATAAAGTGTGTCCCTGTTTCCATTGTTTCCCCATCTATTTGCCATGAAGTGGTGGGACCAGATGCCATGATCTTTAGTTTTCTAAATGTTGAGTTTTAAGCCAACTTTTTCACTCTCATCTTTCACCTTCATCAAGAGGCTCTTTAGTTCCTCTTCACTTTCTGCCATAAGGGTGGTGTCATCTGCATATCTGAGGTTATTGATATTTCTCCCAGCAATCTTGATTCCAGCTTGTGCTTCATCCAGCCCAGCATTTCTCAAGATATACTCTGCATAATAAGTTAAATAAGCAGGTTGACAATATACAGCCTTGATGTACTCCTTTCCTGATTTGGAACCAGTCTGTTGTTCCATGTCCAGTTCTAACTGTTGCTTCTTGACCTGCATACAGATTTCTCAAGAGGCAGGTCAAGTGGCCTGGTATTCCCATCTCTTTAAGAATTTTCCACAGTTTGTTGTGACTCACACAGTCAAAGGTTTGGCATAGAGAATAAAGCAAAAGTAGATGTTCTTCTGGAACTCTCTTGCTTTTTCGATGACCCAGTGGATGTTGGCAATTTGATCTCTGGTTCCTCTGCCTTTTCTAAACCCAGCTTGAACATCTGGAATTTCATGGTTCATGTACTGTTGAAGCATATATAGACACTACAATATACAAAGTAGATAACTAGTAAGGACCTACTGTATAGCACAGAGAACGCTACTCAATACTCTGTAATGGCCTCTATGGAAAAGGAATCTAAAAAAAGTAGGTATATGTATATATACAAAACTGATTCATTTCGCTGTACACCTGAAACTAACACAAATTGTGAATCAACTATACTCCAATAAAAACTATTTTTAAAAATTTCTCATTGTTTCCAGTGTTAATAAGTATGTATATGTTCCAAAACAGTATAATTTTGGTTTGCCTGTCTTGGGACTTTAAGACTTTGACTATAAGAACCAATTGTAAGTATCCTTTTCTTATTTGCATCTGCTTAGATTGTTGTTAGTTAGATTTAATAACGTTATCAACTTTTTGTTTACTGCTTTCTGCATTCATTTCTTCTGTTTTCAATTCCTTCTTTCGTACATTATTTTCTATGTTGTGTGTGTGTGTTAGTCACTCAGTTGTGTTGGACTCTTTGTGACCCCTGAGCAGGAGTGGTGGATTTCACCGAAGACAAAATTTAAGTGCGTCTTGATTCTCTGCAGTATGAGTTTCTTCCCCCGGTTGATGGTTCCTGTGTCCTCATATGTGTGATTTTCTTGTTCAGTGTTCAAACAGATCTTCACTGGAGAGAGGAACAGAGCTCTAGAGTGTCCATTGAGGGCATGAGGAAACAACAACCCCCCGGGAGCATCCTTTCATGAGAAAAGATACTTCAAAAAAACTTAAAAAAACTGTATTGGGTGGAGAATAATAATGCTAGAGCAACAATTTCTGCTAGAATTAGGAAAAGCTTTTTGGTTTGGACAGATTTATATTTACTAGAGGGTGAGGAAGGGAGAGGCCAAAGGCCAGGGAGGATATGCTTCCTTCCTTCTTTTAATTGTTTAGGCAGTCACTGCACACACACACACACACACACACACACACACATTCATGTTCTACGGTAGGTGTTTGCCAAGAGTAGATTCTCCATATATGCACATGGTGAAAAGCAACTTAACTAGATGATAATCTACATTTATTTATGTGTTATTCAGTATACAGCATGTATACCTTACACTGTGATGTGTTGTAAATAGACTTTGGAGTCAGGTAGCATACATTTGGATGCTTTGGGTCTTACTCATAGTATAATGTTTGGTAAATTAGCTAAACACTGGTTTCTCATCCCGCAGTTACGTTTTAGGATTATTGCAAGTATTGGTAACAAGGTAAGGTGCTTATCATATTCTCTAGCTTTATGGTACCTGCTTAGTAAATAGAGTAACAGTAGTAACTGTCATTTTGTTTGTTCTCTCACTGGAAAAACATATTAACCATTTTGACAAAGATACACAATTCTATACTTTATCAGTTCTATACTTTATACTTCTTGCTGAAAGTTGTTTCCACTAATGCTGGGTAAAGAGGACAGTTGAAATGTGTGGATCATTTATTTTGAAATTTACTCCAAGGTTTTCAATAGGATAGAACATCATTTAATTTATTAATTAATATGTTTATACTTTGTGCTGGACACTGTACTAAAATGCTGGAGATAAAATGGTGAGCACGATAAATTGGATTCTGCCTTCCTGGAGTTGATAGCACAGGGGACTTTTCCCCCGCCTTGTATCCTTTTTTGGGCCATATAGGCAATATTCTTTGTACTAGAATAATGGATCCTTTGAGATGTCCATCTGGAGATCTTGTCCTCTCAACAGATCTCTCAGTCTGAGCACCTTTGGAAGCAATGCTTGCTGCATTTGGGGATCCCTAGCTCAATCCCAAATAGGCCACCAGCCATGAAGGAGCCATGGCAAATTTAGGCAAGGAAATCTCCTACAACTTCAGGAACCTGGGCATTTCCGACCTATTCTGGAAGGATTTGAAACCCCCTTAATATAGATATCCTGTAGAACTCCATTCTACTGGGATCTTTGTATAATCAGTTTTTATAGAAGCAGTTTCTTCTGCAGAAGTAACAATCTTCTAAGGAGAAGGAGCAGCTCCCTAATTACCCATTCCCTTCCTGCCAGTCCCCCTCCCCTTTTTCTGAAAAAAAAAAAAAAATTCTCTTCTTTTTGGGGTGGGGGGAATTTTCTAATATTTTAATGTGAACAATTTCAAATTATAGTATAGTTGATAAAATTGACAGTAAACACTTGTATACCCTCCACCTAGAATCTACTATTAACATTTAACTAAATTTGCTTTTTCATATACCTGTTCATCTGTTTCTCCCTCTATCCATCCATGAATGCATCTTTTCTTTACTGCATTGCAAATTGCAGATTTTTTTCCCCATAAATATTTCAGTATGCGTAACATTAAGGAGGGTTCAGTATTTGTTTGCAGCCTTTTGTTTTGCTATAAAATGCACAGAACAAATCTTAATTTATCTCAGGTATATATGCTGATTTTGATAATTCGTAAACTTGTAATACCCAAACCTCTTTTGAACAGTACCTTCAGGTTCAGGAAGTTGTTTCTTGCCCTTCCCAGTCAATCTCTGCCAACTCCCACCCACCAGAGTCAACCGTAGTTCTCATTTTTTCCATCATAATTAGTTTTCCCTATAACAGAGTCATGCAGTACTTAGTCTTGTGTGAGGCTTTTTCCACTCGGCAAAATATTTTTAAGTTTCAATCATATTTTTTTGTGTATCAGTGGTTCATCAGTGGTTTATATTACTAAGTAGCATTCCATTTTATGGCTAAGCCACAGATTTAGTATGTCAGCTTCAAGGTAGTTAAAATTTTTACATACTGGTTCAGGCTTTCAAAAGTGAGTGTTTTCAGGAATCAAGGCCGAAGTTGTGTGACATTTTATGACCTAGCCTCAAAAGTCACCTTGATGAAAGTGTTTATAAGCCTACCCAGATTCAAGGGAGGAGAGACAGACTCCAACATTCAATGGTGTGGACATCAGTGAATTTGCAACCATGTGTTAAAACTAACACCAGTGGGTTTACGCTTACCATCTTATGTTTGTTTTCAACTTGTTCTATCTGATTGTTTATTTCCTTGTTCTTGCTTACATGTTTTCTCTTGGATTATTTGGATGCTTTTTACTATTCTTCTGGCTTTTTGACATGTATAATAACAGAATGTTCTTAATTCCTCCCTTCTATTCCTTATATCACTGGTATCATTCATTTAATTTATATATAATCATACATAAACAAAGGTCTATCTAGTTAAGGCTATGGTTTTTCCAGTGGTCATGTATGGATGTGAGAGTTGGACTGTGAAGAAGGCTGAGCACTGAAGAATTGATGCTTTTGAACTGTGGTGTTGGAGAAGACTCTTGAGAGTCCCTTGGACTGCAAGGAGATCCAACCAGTCCATTCTAAAGGGGATCAGTCCTGGGTGTTCATTGGAAGGACTGATGCTGAAGCTGAGACTCCAATACTTTGGCCACCTCATGTGAAGAGTTGACTCATTGGAAAAGACTCTGATGCTGGGAGGGATTGGGGGGCAGGAGGAGAAGGGGATGACAGAGGATGAGATGGCTGAATGGCATCACCAACTGGATGGATGTGAGTTTGAGTGAACTCCGGGAGTTGGTGATGGACAGGGAGGCCTGGCGTGCTGCGATTCATGGGGTCGCAAAGAGTCAGACACGACTGAGCAACTGAACTGAACTGAACTGAAACCTATGTATGGGCTTCCCTTGGTGGCTCTGACAGTAAAGAATCCTCCTGCAATGAAGGAGACCTGGGCTCAATCCCCTGGAGAAGGGAATGGCTGTCCACTCCAGTATTCTTGCCTGGAGAATTCCAAGGACAGAGGAGCCTGGTGGGCTACAGTCCATGGGGTTGCAAAGAGTGAGATGTGACTAAGCAACTAACACTTAAAAAAAAACAATTGAGCTTTTTTCATAATGAATACTCACAAACATATGCATGCTTGTATATATATGCTTATATATTTATAAACATTTATAACCAAACATATTATTGCTATTATTATTTTGAATGAACTGTTATATAAACTAATAATAAGAAAAATAGATGTTTTTATTTTACTTTCATTTATTATCTGGTGCTCTTTCTTTCTTTTTGTAAATCTGAGTTTTTAATCAAAATCAATTTCCTTCTCTAAAACACTTCTGAACATTTTCTTGCAAGGCAGGTCTACTGGCAACAAATTCCCTCAGTTTTTGTTTTTCTGAGAAAGTCTTTATTTCTCCTTCACTTTTGAAGGATAACTTCACAGAGTACAGAATTCTAAGTTGGAAGTTTTTTCTATTAACATTTTAAATATTTCACCCTATTCTCTTCTTGCTTATATGATTTCTGTAGAGAAGTCGGATGTAATTGATATGTTTGCCACTGTTTCTTTTAAGAATTTTTCTTTATGCTTGTTTTTTTTTAAATTTGAATATGATATACCCAGGTGTGTGTGTGTGTGTGTGTGTGTGTGTGTGTGTGTTTTATTTCTTTTTTTTTCTTATTTAGTTTTTTATTTTTTAAATTTTAAAATCTTTAATTCTTACATTCCTTCCCAAACATGAACCCCCCTCCCACCTCCCTCCCCACAACATCTCTCTGGGTCATCCCCATGCACTAGCCCCAAGCATGCTGCACCCTGCGTCAGACATAGACTGGCGATTCAATTCTTACATGATAGTATACATGTTAGAATGCCATTCTCCCAAATCATCCCACCCTCTCCCTCTCCCTCTGAGTCCAAAAGTCCATTATACACATCTGTGTCTTTTTTCCTGTCTTGCATACAAGGTCGTCATTGCCATCTTCCTAAATTCCATATATATGTGTTCGTATACTGTATTGGTGTTTTTCTTTCTGGCTTACTTCACTCTGTATAATTGGCTCCAGTTTCATCCATCTCATCAGAACTGATTCAAATGAATTCTTTTTAACGGCTGAGTAATACTCCATTGTGTATATGTACCACTGCATTCTTATCCATTCATCTGCTGATGGACATCTAGGTTGTTTCCATGTCCTGGCTATTATAAACAGTGCTGCAATGAACATTGGGGTACATGTGTCTCTTTCAATTCTGGTTTCCTCGGTGTGTATGCCCAGCAGTGGGATTGCTGGGTCATAAGGTAGTTCTATTTGCAATTTTTTAAGGAATCTCCACACTGTTCTCCATAGTGGCTGTACTAGTTTGCATTCCCACCAACAGTGTAGGAGGGTTCCCTTTTCTCCACACCCTCTCCAGCATTTACTGCTTGCAGATTTTTGGATCGCAGCCATTCTGACTGGTGTGAAGTGGTACCTCATTGTGGTTTTGATTTGCATTTCTCTAATAATGAGTGATGTTGCGCATCTTTTCATGTGTTTGTTAGCCATCCGTATGTCTTCTTTGGAGAAATGTCTATTTAGTTCTTTGGCCCATTTTTTGATTGGGTCGTTTATTTTTCTGGAATTGAGCTGCATAAGTTGCTTGTATATTTTTGAGATTAGTTGTTTGTCAGTTATTTCTGTGTTTATTTTTCATTTATTCTGCTTAGTGTTCTCTGAGATTCCTAGATCGGTGCTTTCATGTCTAATGTTAATTTGGGGAAATTCTGAGCCCTTATGGCTGTATATATTTCTTTATTTCCTGTGTCTCTTCTCCTTCCAAGATTTGCATTATGTGTTTGTAACACCTTTGGTAGTTATGCCTATTTTTGGATACTCTGCTCTGTTTTTTTCAGCCTTTTTTTTTTTTTTCCTTCTCTCTTTTGGAAGTTTTTAACATCATATCCTCAAGCTTAGAGATTCTTTCCTCAGCCATGTTCAGTCCGCTAGTGACATCAAAAGGCATTCTTCATTTCTGTTACAGAATGTTCGGTCTTTAACATCTTGTTTCAACGAGTTTTAAGATTTCTTATCTCTCTGCTTAAGTTGTACATGTGTTCTTGAATGTCCCATAAAGCCTTGGCATGTTGATCATAGTTTTAAAAATTCCTGGTCTGATGATTCCAGCATTCCTGTCATCTCTGGCTCTGGATCTGATGCCTGTTTCATCTCTTCAAATAGTGTTTTTCTTGCCCTGTAGCATGCCTTGTACTTTTTTGTTGAAAGGTGGACATCATGTAGTGTATAAAGGAACTGCAGTAAGTATGCCTTTAGTAAGATGATGGTAAAGTCTGGGGAGGGGGAAAATGTTCACTAATCCTATGATTAGGCCTCAGTCTTTTGGTGACCTGTGTCCTGGACAGTGAATGTCATCAGTTCTTCTCAATTTTATTCCCCACCATTCTGTCCTTCAGTAGGACAGAAGGCCTGGTAGGGGCTAAAGTTGGGTATTTCCCTTTCTCCAGTGAGTTTAGGTTCGGATAGAACCCTAGGAAGTTGGGCTTTGATAGAATAGTTTCTCTAGAGTACAGGTCTTGCTAAGAAGAACAGAATGCTCTAGCATATTTCAAAAGGGTTTCTTTTCTAGTTTCCTGCTGGAAGCACTGAGAGAGATTTCTCCACTGTTTACTGTAAAGATCTGGTAAAACTCTTAGAAGTAAACCTCACAAAAGTGTGGGAGTTTTTGCGAGTTGTGAGCCTCTATGACTGGGCCTCTCTGAAGACTTTTTAAAGGATTTTATCTTTTCAATGTTTGCATTTATTAAATTTTATTTAATTAATTTATTTATGGCTGTGTTGGGTCTTTGTTGCTACTTGTGGGCTTTCTCTAGTTGCATGAATGGAGGCTACTCTTCATTGTGGTTTGTTGGCTTCTCATTGCAGTGGCTTCTCTTGTAGACCACAGGCTGTAAGGTACACAGGCTTCAGTAGTTGCAGCTTATGGGCTCAGTAGTTGGGGTGCGTGGGCTTAGCTCCCTTGCAGCATGTGGGATCCTCCTGGACCAGGGATTGAAGCCATGTTCCCTGCATTAGTAGCAAATTCTTAACTATCGGACCACCAGGGAAGCCCCAGACTTGATTTTTTTTTTTTTTTGAGCTATTTTAGGTTCACACCATAATTAAGAGGAAGGTACAGAGATTTCCCTCATACCCTCTGCACCTACACATGCATAGCCTTCCCCACTACCAACATCATTCAACCAAATGTTTATCTTTTACCAAGGGATGAATCTACATTGGCACATAATCACCCAAAGTCTTTAGGGTTCATTCTGGAAATTGTATATTCTAGGGGCTTGGGCAAATGTATAATGACGTGTATTCATCATTATAATATCATACAGAGTATTTTAACTGCCCTAAAATTCCTGGGAGCTTTGCCTCTTCATCCTTTATGTCCTCTCTCCTGGCGATCTCTGATCTGTCACCATTTCCAGAATGTTGTAGAGTTGGAATCACACAGTATGTAGTCTTCCCAGGCTTTCACTTAGTAATGTACATTTTCACTTGCTAATACACATTTAAGTTTCTCTCGTGACCTTTCACAGTTTGATAGCTCATTTCTTCTTAGT
Source organism: Ovis aries (assembly GCF_016772045.2). NCBI lineage: Eukaryota > Metazoa > Chordata > Mammalia > Artiodactyla > Bovidae > Ovis > Ovis aries. The sequence goes on along the minus strand of NC_056059.1, from coordinate 71,238,356 downwards.
ACTGAATAATATTCCATTGCCTGGATAGTTTATCTGTCCATACTCCCACTGAAGGACACCTTGGTTGTTTCCAAGTTTAAGCAATAATGCATAAGGTTATTTCAAACAGTTATAACATCTGTGTGCAAGTTTTTGTGGGCCATGAGTTTTCACCTCTTTTGGATAAATACCAAGGAGTATGATTGCTGGATTTTATGATATGAGTATGTTTACTTATGTGAAACATTGGCAAACCATCTTCCGAAATGATTGCACTATTTTTGAATTCCTACCAGAAATGTGTATGAGTTCCAGTTACTCCACACCCTTGCCGGTATTTGGTCGTGTCAGTGTTTCAGATTGTGGTCGTTCTCATAGGTGTGGTAATACCTTCACTTTACTTCACTTTAGTCGCTCAGTCATGTCTGACCCTTTGCGACCCCATGAACCGCAGAACGCCAGGCCTCCCTGTCCATCACCAACTCACGGAGTTCACTCAGACTCACGTCCATTGAGTCAGTGATGCCATCCAGCCATCTCATCTTCTGTCGTCCCCTTCTCCTCCTGCCCCCAATCCCTCCCAACATCAGAGTCTTTTCCAATGAGTCAACACTTAGCATGAGGTGGCCAAAGTATTGGAGTTTCAGCTTCAGAATCAGTCCTTCCAATGAACACCCAGGACTGATCTCCTTTAGAATGAACTGGTTGGAAAAACAACAAATAACACACAAGGGGATTCCCATAAGGATAACTGCAGATCTTTCAATAGAAATGCTTCAGCCAGGAGGGAATGGCAAAACATACTTAAAGTGATGAAAGAAAATAACCTACAGCCCAGATTACTGTACCCAGCAAGGATCTCATTCAAATATGAAGGAGAAATCAACAGCTTTACAGACAAGCAAAAGCTGAGAGAATTCAGCACCACCAAACCAGCTCTCCAACAAATGCTAAAGAATATTCTCTAGACAGGAAACACAAAAATGGCATATAAACCCGAACCCAAAACAATAAAGTAAATGGCAACGGGATCATGCTTATCAATAATTACCTTAAACATAAATGGGTTGAATGCCCCAACCAAAAGACAAAAGCTGGCTGAATGGATAAAAAACCAAGACCCCTATATATGCTGCCTACAAGAGACCCACCTCAAAACAAGGGACACATACAGACTGAAAGTGAAGGGCTGGAAAAAGATATTCCAGGCAAATAGAGACCAAAAGAAAGCAGGAGTAGCAATACTCATATCCGATAAAATAGACTTTAAAACAAAGGCTGTGAAAAGAGACAAAGAAGGCCACTACATAATGATCAAAGGATCAATCCAAGAAGAAGATATAACAATTATAAATATACATGCACCCAACACAGGAGCACCACAATATGTAAGACAAATACTAACAAGTATGAAAGGGGAAATTAACAATAACACAATAATAGTGGGAGACTTTAATACCCCACTCACACCTATGGATAGATCAACTAAACAGAAAATTAACAAAGAAACGCAAACTTTAAATGATACAATAGACCAGTTAGACCTAATTGATATCCATAGGACATTTCACCCTAAAACAATGAATTTCACCTTTTCTCAAGTGCTCACGGAACCTTCTCCAGGACAGATCACATCCTGGACTGTAAATCTAACCTTGATAAATTCAAAAAAATTGAAATCATTCCAAGCATCTTTTCTGACCATAATACATTAAGATTAGATCTCAATTACAAGAGAAAAACTATTAAAAATTCCAACATATGGAGGCAGAACAACACCCTTCTGAATAACCAACAAATCACAGAAGAAATAAAAAAATAGAATGAACTGGTTGGATCTCCTTGCAGTCCAAGGGACTCTAAAGTGTTTTCTCAACACCACAGTTCAAAAGCATTAATTCTTCGGCGCTCAGCTTTCTTCACAGTCCAACTCCCACATCCATACATGACCACTGGAAAAACCATAGCCTCGACTAGACGGACCTTTGTTGGCAAAGTAATGTCTCTGCTTTTTAATATGCTGTCTAGGTTGGTCATAACTTTCCTTCCAAGGAGCAATCGTCTTAATTTCATGGCTGCAGTCACCATCTGCAGTGATTTTGGAGCTCAAAAAAAATAAAGTCTGACACTGTTTCCCCATCTATTTCCCATGAAGTGATGGGACCACCAGATGCCATGATCTTCATTTTCTGAATGTTGAGCTTTAAGCCAACTTTTTCACTCACCTCTTTCCCTTTCATCAAGAGGCTTTTTAGTTCCTTTTCACTCACTGCCATAGGGGTGGTGTCATCTGCATATCTGAGGTGATTGATATTTCTCCCGGCAATCTTGATTCCAGCATGTGCTTCCTCCAGCCCAGCGTTTCTCATGATGTGCTCAGCATATAAGTTAAATAAGCAGGGTGACAATATACAGCCTTGACGTACTCCTTTTTCTATTTGGAACCAGCCTGTTGTTCCATGTCCAGTTCTAACTGTTGCTTCCTGACCTGCATATAGGTTTCTCAAGAGGCAGATCAGGTGGTCTGGTATTCCCATCTCTTTCAGAATTTTCTAGTTTATTGTGATCCATACCTTACTGATGGTTTAATTTGCATCTTCCTAATGACATAGTCTATGGAGCATCTTTTCTTATGCTTATTTGCCACCTTATTTGTACATCATTTTTGGTGAGGTAATTGATCCATTTTTAAATCATTTTTTCCTTATTGTTAAGTTTCAAGAGCTCTTTGTATACATTGAATAACAGTCTTTTATCAGTTGTATCTTTTGCAAATATTTTCTCTCAGTCTGTGGACTGTCTTCTCATGCTCTTAACATTGTCTTTCACAGAGAAGAAGTTTGTAATTTTAATGAAGCCAGCTTATCAGTTTCTTTTGTGGATCATGCCTCTGCGTTATATGTAAAAAGTCATTTCTATACTCAAGGTCATCTCGATTTTCTCCTATGTTATAATCTAGGAGTTTTATAGTTTTGCATCTTACACTTAGGTCTATGACCTTTTGGAAATAATTTTTGTGAAGGGTATAAGGTCTGTGTGTAGGTTTTTTTTTTTTTTTTTTTTTTTTGCATGTGGATGTCCAGTTGTTCCCATACCATTTAGTGAAAAGACTATCTTTGCTGCATTGTACTGACTGTGGTCCACTGGAGAAGGGAATGGCAAACCACTTCAGGATTCTTAACTTGAGAACCCCATGAACAGTATGAAAAGGCAAAATGATAGGACACTGAAAAAGGAACTCCCAAGGTCGGTAGGTGCCCAATATACTACTGCAGATCAGTGGAGAAATAACTCCAGAAAGAATGAAGGGATAGAGCCAAAGCAAGAACAATACCCAGTTGTGGATGTAACTGGTGATAGAAACAAGGTCCGATGCTGTAAAGAGCAATATTACATAGGAACCTGGAATGTTAGTTCCATGAATCAAGGCAAATTGGAAGTGGTCAAACAGGAGATGGCAAGAGTGAACATCGACATTCTAGGAATCCGTGAACTAAAATGGACTGGAATGGGTGAGTTTAACTCAGATGACCATTATATCTACTACTGTGGGCAGGAACCCCTTAGAAGAAATGGAGTAGCCATCATGGTCAAAAAAAAAAAAAAGTCTGAAATGTAGTACTTGGATGCAATCTCAAAAACGACAGAATGATCTCTGTTCATTTCCAAGGCAAACCATTTAATATCACGGTGATCCAAGCCTATGCCCCAACCAGTAATGCTGAAGAAGCGAAAATTGAATGATTCTGTGAAGACCTACAAGACCTTTTAGAACTAACACCCCCTAAATATCTCCTTTTCATTATAGGGGACTGGAATGCAAAAGTAGGAAGTCAAGAAACACCTGGAGTAACAGGCAAATTTGGCCTTGGAATGCGGAATGAAGCAGGGCAAAACTAATAGAGTTTTGCCAAGAAAATGCACTGGTCATAGCAAACACCCTCTTCCAACAACACAAGAGAAGACTCTACACATGGACATCACCAGATGGTCAACGCCAAAATCAGACTGATTATATTCTTTGCAGCCAAAGATGGAGAAGCTCTAAATAGTTAGCAAAACAAGACTAGGAGCTGACTGTGACTCAGATCATGAACTCCTTATTGCCAAATTCAGACTTAAATTGAAGAAAGTAGGGAAAACCACTAGACCATTCAGGTATGACCTAAATCAAATCCCTTATGATTATACAGTGGAAGTGAGAAACAGATTTAAGGGACTAGATCTGATAGACAGAGTACCTGATGAACTATGGATGGAAGTTCGTGACATTGTACAGGAGACAGGGATCAAGACCATCCCCATGGAAAAGAAATGCATAAAAGCAAAATGGTTGTCTGAGGATGTCTTACAAATAGCTGTGAAAAGAAGAGAAGCAAAAGCAAAGGAGAAAAGGAAAGCTATTCCCATTTGGATGCAGAGTTCCAAAGAATAGCAACGAGAGATAAGAAAGCCTTCCTCAGTGATCAATGCAAAGAAATAAAGGAAAACAACGGAATGGGAAAGACTAGAGATCTCTTCAAGAAAATTAGAGATACCAAGGGAACATTTCATGCAAAGATGAGCTCAATGAAGGACAGAAATTGTATGGACCTAACAGAAGCAGAAGATATTAAGAAGTGGTGGCAAGAATACACAGAAGAACACTACAAAAAAGATCTTCACGACCCAGAAAACCATGATGGTGTGATCATTCACCTAGAGCCAGACATCCTGGAATGTGAAGTCAAGTGGGCCTTAGAAAGCATCACTATGAACAAAGCTAGTGGAGGCAATGGGATCCCAGTGGAGCCATGAAAGGGCTGTACTCAATATGCCAGCAAATTTGGAAAACTCAGCAGTGGCCACAGGACGGGAAAAGGTCAGTTTTCATTCTAATCCCAAAGAAAGGCAATGCCAAAGAATGCTCAAACTACCACACAATTGCACTCATCTTGCACGATAGTAATGCTCAAAATTCTCCAAGCCAGCCTTCAGTAATACGTGAACCGTGAACTTCCTGATGTTCAAGCTGATTTTAGAAAAGGCAAAGGAACCAGAAATCAAATTGCCAACATCTGCTGGATCATCTAAAAAGCAAGAGATTTCCAGAAAATCATCTATTTCTGCTTTATTGGCTATGCCAAAGACTTTGACTGTGTGGATCACAATACACTGTGGAAAATTCTGAAAAAGATGGGAGTACCAGGCCACCTGACCTGCCTCTTGAGAAACCTATATGCAGATCAGGAAGCAACAGTTATAACTGGACATGGAAAAACAGACTAGTTCCAAATAGGAAAAGGAGTCCGTCAAGGCTGTACATTGTCACCCTGCTTATTTAACTTATATGCAGAGTACATCATGAGAAACGCTGGGCTGGAAGAAGCACAAGCTGGAATCAAGATTGCCAGGAGAAATATCAATAACCTCAGATATGCAGATGACACCACCCTTATGGCAGAAAGTGAAGAGGAAATACAAAGCCTCTTGATGAAAGTGAAAGAGGAGAGTGAAAGAGTTGGCTTAAAGCTCAACATTCAGAAAATGAAGATCATGGCATCTGGTCCCATCAATTCATGGGAAATAGATGCGGAAACAGCGGAAACAGTGTCAGACTTTATTTTTGTGGGCTCCAAAATCACTGCTGATGGTGATTGCAGCCATGAAATTAAAAGACGGTGACTCCTTGGAAGGAAAGTTATGACCAACCTAGACAGCATATTAAAAAGCAGAGACATTACTTTGCCAACAAAGGTCCATCTAGTCAAGGCTATGGTTTTTTCAGTGGTCATGTATGGATGTGAGAGTTCGACTTTGATGAAAGCTGAGCGCCGAAGAATTGAAGCTTTTGAACTGTGGTTCTGGAGAAGACTCTTGCAAATCCCTTGGACTGCAAGGAGATCCAACCAGTCCATCCTAAAGGAGATCAGTCCTGGAAGCACTGATGCTGAAGCTGAAACTCAATACTTTGGCCACATCATGCGAAGTGTTGACTCATTGGAAAAGACTCTGGTGTTGGGAGGGATTGGGGGCAGGAGGAGAAGGGGATGACAGAGGATGAGATGGCTGGATGGTATCACCAACTCTATGGACATGAGTTTCGGTGAACTCCGGGAGTTGGTGATGGACAGGGAGGCCTGGTGTGCTGCAATTCATGGGGTTGCAAAGAGTCGGACATGACTGAGCGACTGACCTGAATTGACTGAACTGATTGCTTTTTCTCCTCTGTCAAAGAACAGTTGGCTATATCTGTGGAAAGCTATTTCTAGGCTCTCAATTGTATCCCATTTATCTGTTTTCTATTCTTTTGTCAACATCACACAAGATTACTGTTGTAAGTCTTAAAGCTGGGTAGTATCCATCCTCCAACTTTTTTCTTCTCTTTTAGCATTGTTTTGGCTATTCTAGGTCTTCTACCTCTCTATGTAAACTTTAAAATCAGTTTGTCTGCCAATATCTATTAAGTAATGTGCTAGGATTTTGATTGGGATTGCACTGAATCTATAGATCAAGCTGGGAAGAACTGACATCTTGATAATGCTGTTTTCCTATTCATGAACACAGAGTATCTCTCCAGTTATTCAGTTCTTTGATTTTGTAGTTTTCCTTATATAGATCTTGTATATATTTTGTTAGATTTACAAATATTTAATCTTGGAGGGTGATAAGTAAATGATAAGGAATTTCAAGAAAATGGGCACCACTTTCAAAAGAATCTTCTGAGATGGTCTTGATCATCTGATAGAATCATAATAGCAGCTGGCTCAGTCAGCATGTTTATGTTTGTGCAGGATTTCAGAAACAGGAGTATTTTGTGAGAGCTCCCCAACCATGCTGGCTCCATCAGTGAAATGTCTTTCTACCCTGATGAGTCCATCATTCACTCATCATCCAGTGACAAGAAACTTGTATGGGGGAGATTCAGTGAAGATATGGAATGGAAGACTTGAGGCTACTTGACCTTGATATCTCAGATTGCCTAAGTGACATCAAACGGTGCCCAGGCCAGCATCCTCCCTTCATATGAAGATCATTACTGACAAGAAACAATATGGCCATCTTCCAATGACCACATGTATTCCATTTCACCAGAATGATTAAGGCAAGCTTCCAGGGCTCTCTGAAAACCAGCTGCCACATTTCAAAGACTATTTTATTTTCCTCTTTTCTGTTCTTTAAATAAGATTTCTTCAAAAGGGCAGGTTTTGCTTTGCCTATAGTTTACTGTTTTCTAGTCCAAGCTGAAGATAGGGACTGTGGCTAAAATTTGTTGGGGAATTTTTTCAATAACTGGCTTTCTGTGCTTCTTTGAGTTCGGTTCAGTTCAGTTCAGTTCAGTCGCTTAGTCGTATCCGACTCTTTGCGACCCCATGAATAAAAACCAAATAGATGCCTTTCTTGCCTACAAGGCAAGAAAGTGCATTTTTTAGTTTCAAATTTTACCTTTTCTTGAGAATTCTCAGAGTTGTCCACACTCAGCCTGCAGCAATTTGTCAATTACAGTTGAGGTTTTTCTACCCAGGCAGTGGTTCCCACAGAAGTTTCTACTTGTAAGTTTCTGCTGCAATAAGTTGTGGCTCTCTGTATTCACTTGTTTCTTCAATTTGAAGGGCAACAGTTTGACCTTTGACCTAACTTCTCCGACAGAGAAGTCTAAGAATTGTTGATTTTCCAGTTTGTTCAGCTTTTCACTCTTAGGACAGAGTTCAGTTCAGTTCAGCTGCTCAGTCTTGTCCAACTCTTTGCGACCCCATGAATCGCAGCACACCAGGCCTCCCCGTCCATCACCACCTCCCGGAGTTCACTCAGACTCACGTCCATCGAGTCAGTGATGCCATCCAGCCATCTCATCCTCTGTCGTCCCCTTCTCCTCCTGCCCCCAATCCCTCCCAGCATCAGACAGAGTAGTGACTTCTTAAAGTTCCTTACATGTTGGATAGGAAACTGGGAGCTCATTACCTTTCCTCATTATTTTTTGCTTTCTGTATATCCAAGTTGCTATCTGATAAATTTCTTTTTAGTCTGAGATTTTTTTTCTTTAGCATATAATGTATTGAATAGTATAAATTTACTTGCAGCAAATTCTGTCTGCCTTCTTTCATCTGAAAATGTCCCTACTTTACCTTCATTTTTGAAGAATCTTTTAGTTGGATATAGAATTCAATGGTGACAATTTTATTTCCTTTAAAGATGGTATTGCATTGTCTTCTGAGATGTTTTTTGTCTTGTATAGCTTCTGATGAGAAACCAGCTATCATTCATATCATTGTTCCTGGTATATATATCTTATTTTTCTGGTTGCTTTTAAAATGTTCTCTTTCTCTTTATGTTTCACCAGTTTGGGCATCATATATTTAGGAGGAGTTTTCTCTATATTTATCTTGCATGGGGCTTGTTGAATATCTTGGATCCATGGGTTCATGTTTCCATCAGATTTGGAGAGTTTCAGTTATTATTTCTTACAGTATTTTTTTTTCTGCCTGCTTATTTCTCTCCCCCTCATGCTCAGATTACATGGATATGGACTTCCCTGCTGGTCCAGTGGTTAAGACTCCATGCTTCCACTGCAGGGGACACAGGTTCAATCCCTGGTTAGGGAAGTTCCACATGCCATTTAGTGTGGCCAAAAAATAACAAAATAAAAAATAAAGAAGGCATAGTTTCCAGGGGCTGAGGAGAGGAAAGAATGAGGAGTGACTGTTCAAAAAAATTGCATATACATTAGAAACCTGATTTTATTTTATTGATAACATATTCATTTTTCTATCTCTTTTTCTCTTTCCTCCTATTTCAGTAATTGCTATTGTGTGTTCTTCCCATTCACTGATCCTTTCCTCTGCAGTATTTAAATGCTATTCTTAAGTGCCAGTGTCATAGATACTATATTTTTCAGTTTTATATTTTCAAGTTTTTATTGTTTAAATCGTTCTCCTAAAATACTTCATCTCTTTACCTATTATATCCATATTTTAATACAGTTTCTTTAACATATTACAATAGTTGATTAAAAGTCCTGCTATGATAATTCTAATAACTGAGTCATCTTTGGGTTTGTATCTGTTGACTGCTCCTACATCCTAACTCCAAATATGAGTTCTCTGATGCCATTTCTTAAAAAGTCAATTCTCCCATGATGCAGCTTTCAAATTGGTGTACAAAAAAATCCAACATGATCTGAAATGTCAGTGAAGCCTCTTTTCTGGTTTAAAATTTACCTGAAAGGTAGAAGAAGACAGAATCCCACTGGGGTCAGCCTGGAGATGGTGAAAGTATTTGGATGACTTTAGACATCTGAATAGTCCTAGGTTTCAAACGTAGAAGATTTTCTGGGTTCAGTTTAGACTTTATTCTCTTCTTACTCTATGTACTTTTACTGGATGATCCTATCCATTCTTATGGCTCCAATTGCTATCTACATACTGATAAATTTCAGAGCTATACTTATAGCCCCAAACTTCCTAAGTTCCAACCCAAATATCCACTGCGTACATTTCCATCCGCAGGTCATAAAGACACTTTCAACTGAGCATGCTGCTGCTGCTGCTAAGTCACTTCAGTTGTGCCCGACTCTGTGCAACCCCATAGACGGCAGCCCACCAGGCTCCTCTGTCTCTGAGATTCTCCAGGCAAGAATACTGGAGTGGGTTGCCATTTCCTTCTCTAATGCATGCATGCATGCTAAATTGCTTCAGTCGTGTCTGACTCTGTCCTATCCTTTGGGCAGCAGCCCATCAGGCTCCTCTGTCCACAGGATTCTCCAGGCAAGTATACTTGAGTGGGTTTCCATTTCCTTCTCCTCAACTGAGCATATTCATAACATAATACATGTACACATTCTCTCTCTCTTTCTTTTCTTGCTAGACTTTGTGAAAAATCGTTAGTTGCTCAGTCATGTCTGACTCCTTGTGACCCCATAAACTGTAGCCCACCAGGCTTCTCTGTCCACAGAATTCTCCAGTCAGGAATATTGGAGTGGGTAACCATTTCCTTCTCCAGGGACTCTTCCCGACCCAGGGATTGAACCCACATCTCCTGCATTGTAGACAGATTCTTTACCATTTGAGTCACCAGGGAAGCCCAGACTTTAGGATATCACAATAAAAAATTTTTAAATACTTTATATGAAATTGTATATAAAATTTTTATATTAATAATTGGGGTGCCAAGATTAAATTCCTAAGGTATCATTTCTTGTTCACTTTAATAATTAAACCAACATCCTATTTTATATCATTTTACATTAGAATTTTTATTATTTGACCTTTGAATATATATTATTTACATAATCAAAAATATAAAAAGTCTATTAAAAGAAGTCATTGCCCAGGCATAAAGAAGATTTAGAGGAAGCATAAATGATTGTCTTTGAATGTGTAAAGGTGTAGCAAGTATAAATCAATACAATATCTCTTCACCACTTTAACTAAAATCTAAAAAAAAAACCTATTAACTTCACTGAGTTGTGAGTTGGCATACTCTATGAATTTAAGTTATGAATATCCATAACATCTTTATCACTGAAACCTGAAAAGACAAGTCCTTTGTTAGGGTGTATCCCAGAAAACCAAAGGGAGTGAGTCACATTCCTTAGCCTGGGATAGGACACGAAATGATGCACAATTGCTGATGTGAAGTCTATAGGTAAGACCATCATGTATTTCTCCTAGTGTAAAGTTACTGGAAAGAACACTCTTTTCTTTCTTTCTTTAGAGAACATAGGTGATCATTTGAGGCTAAATTGGGAGGAGTTGGCTACTTAGGCTATAGAGCAGAACAGCTTGAAAAAATTAAAATTCTTCAAAACTTTGCTCAGGATTTGTCTTTGATTCCCATGCTCTTGTCCTGCTCTACATCTTTAGTGAGCATGGCAGCAAAGACTTGGGGTTTGTCTCAAAACTGCCCTTGAGAAACTGTAAGCCCCGCACCTGAAAGTCTGCTAGCTTTTTCCCTCACTGGGCAATTCAGTGTGTATCCTTGTGGAAGGCCAGCCCCAGGGAGGCAGACAGCCTGCACCAAGTCTCCAGAACTAGTTCCACAGTTGGGCTTTGTTTTTTCCAAGGGTCAATAAAGTAGTAGAAACGGTGAAAAGAGCCCAAAATCTGAAGTCAGAGACCAATATTCAAATTCCTGCTTCTGTGCCTTGATAACCTTAGGTAATTCTTATCTTTCCTTCTCTGAAAAAAAATGGAAGTAATAGTACCTTTCTTGCAAGGTTGCTGTGGCAACTAGGTTAAGACACTGTAGTACCTGATAGCCAGTTAGTGCTCTATAAATGCTAATTTTTCCCCACCCCTTTTCCTTTCAACCTCTAGGTAAGTTATGGGAAAGAGTGATGCAGATCACCAGCTACAGCCACAAAGATGTCAGAAAGACAGGTCTGTGGAAGTGGATATTGTGCGTGTTTGTATTTTTATTCCCCTTAATTCTCCATTAGTCCTACAGTTTGGTATGGAAGGAAAGAAGGGAGAATTCCCTATGGTCCAGTGGTTAGGACTCAGCACTTTCACTGCTGAGGGCACGGGTTCAATTTCTGGTTTGGGAACTAAGATTCTATAAGCCATGTCATGTGACCAAAAAAAAAGAAAAGAAAAAGAAAATTATGTTCTCCTACTAAGGTTGGCCAGGCTTCACTGGTAGCTCAGCTGGATCATTTATGATCCGCCTGCAATGCAGGAGACCCCGGTCAATTCCTGGGTTGGGAAATTCCCCTGGAGAAGGTATAGGCTACCCACTCCAGTATTCTTGGGCTTCCCTGGTGGCTCAGATGGTAAAAAATCTGCCTGCAATTTGGGAGACCTGGGTTCAATCCCTGGGTTGGGAAGATCCCCTGGAGGAGGGCATGGCAACCCACTCCAGTATTCTTGCCCAGAGAACTGCCATGGACAGAGGAACCTGGCGGGCTACAGTTCATGGAGTCATAAGGAGTCAGACACGACTGAGCGGCTAAGCACAGCACACCACTAGGGTTGGACACTTTCAGTTGGATCCAATCTGTTTCACAAACTTCCTCCAAGCAGAGAGCAGCATCTTGCCCCTCCTTTTTCTGCAGGATCCGGTAACGAGGGTGTACTCCCCATGGGATAATTGCTGTCCGTAGGAGTCCTCTGTACCGGCAGAAGCTAAAGCCTGGGAAACACTTGTGGGAAAAAACAATCAAATGCATAATGCCAAGGATGTTGTAGTGACTCAGGTTTTTCTCAGTTCAGTAGCAGCCATTCTCCACGTTCAGCCTGAAGGAAAAGAGAGGTTATGTGAGGAAGGTGATTCGGAATCCGAAAGCAAAAAATTTCTGATATTTATATACACAGACCTTTTCCCCTCAGTGGTTCACACGGAAATTCAAGAACAGCACTGCTCTTCTGAAAGCTATTTCAGGATTCCACACATCTTGTTGACATTTGGAGACAAACTTTAGCAGTGATGTACTGGTAGGCTGGCTCTCTGGGTGGGGTGTGAGGGACCCTACTGATGGCACCTGCTGGTTTCCATGGTGTAAATACTGCCACCTTGGTCAGTGACAAGCTCCCGATATGACATCACTGAGTGTGAGGTTGGGAAAAACTGGCTCTCTTGACTTGGGGCAAGCCAGCTCCGACACAACACTGAGCTCATATTTAGTGAAAATTGCTATAGCTATTGGTGAATTCAACCCTTGTTGAAAAAAGACATCATCAAGTTCTAGCATTCACCACCTCCTGCTTTCTGGCCTGGATTTTGGTCATTGTTCCTCCTGCTTTTTGAAGCAGCTTTAGTGAATCTCACTGCTGTGGACCCCAGACCCTTTGACTTAATGAAGATTGATGTCTTCATTAGATTCTGAAAAGGAATGCTCGGACATTTTATTACCTGGTGGCTGGTGCCTAGTACTCTCTGTTCCATGGCCCATCTCCCCCACCTCCTGTGACACATTCCTGAAAAGGCTCCAGGAAAAAAAATGTTACAGACTTGGCAGATCAGCGTTTTCTGATTGTGCAATGTTCTTCCTGAGAAAGCCCATTCTCCAAAGGCATTCATTCTGAAACCAGAGCAAGAAATGTGGGGACAAGCTGGCCACCAGGAGGGCAGCCTAGGAAGACAGGCAGTAGAGCACTTGGGCAGAGTAAGTCGATGGGAGATGGCATTCATGTCTACTGCCTCAGTTTTATAGGTTTACGTAAACTATCAAAAATTGCATCAGAAAGAATAAAAGAATGAAAGTGTTTACTTTTCTAAATACTCTTTCATTTTAATTATTTCACATGCCTTATGAACAATTTCTCATTATCTCATTTGTGCTTCATAGCAGGCTGATGAGACATGATAAAAAATATTGTTAATGTAATAAGCCTAATAACATAGTACTTATAATACATTGGTATAATATGTGACATAACAAGTCTTAATATGAGGAATATGATTATGCCCCCTTTACAGACAAAGACACTGAGATTCAGAGAAGACAAATGACTTGTTTAGGATCACACAGACGTAATGATAGTGGAAGAACTTGAACCCCACATGTCTGATGCCAGGCTAGAACTCGCTCTATACCAGACTGTGTGTATGTGGTGATGGGAGGTTTCTATCGCTCTGATTATGTAATCACATGTGCCAGGTGGCATCAGAACCATCAGAAGGTTCAAACAAGCCTGAAGTTATGCTACTATCCAAGGAGTTTCAACAGGCTCCTGGAGGTCAGGTTTTCTCCAAGGTGTAGTTCAGTGACACCTCACTTACTGAAGGACTGGCAGCGAAGGAGATAATCTGCAAAAATAAAATAACTATGTAATTATTTGCATTCTATAAGCTTCCAAATTTTGAACAAAATATTTTAAAGCTACTTGGCACATCATCCTGTGTTTTTAAACATAGGATGCAAAATGCAGTTTGCTAACCTTTCTCGTTGACTTAGGGTATCGCTGTAAATCTCAATATTTTTAGACTTGAATTTACAACCCTCTAGGGCTCTATACCACAAGGTTCCAGACTGCTATGCTGTTTGGAATTCCTGCTTCTTTTGGGGTTCTACAAGTGCGTTTACCTTTAAGAGTCTCTGCACTCTCTACACTCTTGCAATTTCTCATCTATTAAGAAGTGAGCAACTGGTCCAAATAGACCTGTTAATGAAATAAGAGGAGATAGGCTTTAAATAAAGGTTGACGTAATCCTTTCTAGGGGTAAATCCTTTCATCATCTTTTGTTTTAAGGGTATGGTAGAAGCTTCATGGTTGTGCTTCCCAGATCCTTTCCCAGGCCAGCTGTCTTGTCACTCCACTGCTGTGAGTTGGTGACCAATGGCTTGCAGCTTGATCCTTCCCTGAAGACTTGCTCTTTGTCCACAGGAGGTCCTCTACCCAGAAATGCCTGGGAGGTGTCCAGGGGTGGTTGCAGCCAACTACAAATTCAAGGGTATAAAATCCCAGCTCCTTTGCCTCCAGATGGGATAATTCTGTGAGGCCATCCTTGTCCCTTCTCCCAGAGCTTCCCATGGCATTGGGCTAAGGTTGGACTGCAGCAGAATCCATGTCTTGCTTAACTTTGCCTCCAAAGTATCCCTGAGAGCACTTGCATGAGACTCAGCCTCCAATTTCAGAGACTCTAAACTAAGGATCGTCTAGTCAAGGCTATGGTTTTTCCTGTGGTCGTGTATGGACGTGAGAGTTGGACTGTGAAGAAGGCTGAGCACCGAAGAATTGATGCTTTTGAACTGTGGTGTTGGAGAAGACTCTTGAGAGTCCCTTGGACTGCAAAGAGATCCAACCAATCCATTCTGAAGGAGATCAGCCCTGGGATTTCTTTGGAAGGAATGATGCTAAAGCTGAAGCTCCAGTACTTTGGCCACCTCATGCGAAGAGCTGACTCATTGGAAAAGACTCTGATGCTGAGAGGGATTGGGAGCAGGAGGAGAAGGGGACGACAGAGGATGAGATGGCTGGATGGCATCACTGACTCGATGGACGTGAGTCTGAGTGAACTCCGGGAGTTGGTGTTGGACAGGGAGGCCTGGCGTGCTGCGATTCATGGGGTCGCGAAGAGTCCGACACGACTGAGCGACTGAACTGAACCTAAGACAGGTTCACCTGCTTTCCTGCTGTTCATGTTCTGAGCTGTATTTTGGATACATCTCCCTATCCCTTTCCTCAACTCAACATTTAACAGAGAAGGGCAACCTAATCATCAAAGAAAGAATTCATAATAAGAAAAAAATATTAGTTTTGCAAAAAAAAATAAGAAAATTTTAAATTTGTCAGAACTCAACTTAAAGCCTTATGAGTCACATACTAGGATCCTAGAATCCAAATATAAAGGACACAATTTCCCTTCACCTCATCCTTTTGAGAAACTCATGGCCTGATGAAGAAACCAAGTTAAGTAGGACAATTACCACACATCATAATAAATGCTATTATTGAAGTCTAAACTCATTCAAGAAATATTTCTTGAACATATTACTATACACAAAACTTCTGGAGTCTAAAAAACCCAGAACAAAGAATTGTTGAGTCCAAAGGCTAGAGAAGAGATGATAGTTTTTACTTTGGAAATGATACTGAAGCTGCTTCTGGTAGAGTGAGCAAGGGTTGACCAGGCTAAGGAAGGTGTTCAGATTAAAGAACAATGACCTGAAAGGATGTGGTATTTCAGGGCACTGGGGAGAAGTTTATCATGGCAGGAGTTAAGGAGAAGGCAGAGAATAAGGAAGGGATGAGTGTAAAGACCATTATCTGATAGGCTAAGAAGTTTGGGATGAGATGGTTGAATGGCATCACCAACACAGTGGACATGAGTTTGAGCAAGCTCCGGGAGATAGTGAAGGACAGGGAAACCTGGCATGCTGCAGTCCATGGGGTCACAAAGAGCTGGACATGACTGAGTGACTGAATGATTTGAAGTCAAGACAGAACTACGAACCTAGGAATGAGGCCAAGACCATCCCAGTAGGGGCATGACTGTCAACCATTGGGCAGGGAGAGATGTGAGAGATCACAGCTTGACAAGCAGAGGTCTGCATCAGGCCCTTGTGTGCAGCTACCAACAGCCCTAATGATCTGTAACATCATGGCTTAGCTATGACACTGGTGGTCCAATCCATGTCTCTGCCTGAAAGAATTCTTGTTTTCACTCTTGAAAATTTGATCTATAAAGGAACTTGAAATTCTCCTGCTCAGAGCTTCTTGTGTTCGAGGTGATTAGCTGTCCATATATGACTTGATAGGATCAAAAAGTATTTAAGAGAATCTCGGTCCCCAGACCCCTTAGTCTGTCATCATTGCCTGAAAGATTACAGTTGTAGATCCATCCTTATGATTCACCAGGGTTAGGTTGGGAAAGAAGGTGGGGACTGGAGGGAGGAGAGGGTAAAGAGGAGAGATTGTAGGTGCTCAGTGGGACCGTGGGGATACAGAGGTAGTAGGGATGGGAAAAGAAGCAGGAAACCAGAGCTTGAGAGAGGTATAAATAGACATTTTCTTTCCCTCAAAATGATGCAATGGGCAGGTTCTGGCTGCTCAAATTTATTATACATAAATATCACTTAATATCAAGTATTTTAATTATTTTATTATGGAGAAAGCCTATTTTCAGACTGAGCAATTCCTGCCTTGGTTTATATTTTTCCTAGTACTAATAGAAACAATAGTAATAGATAAACACTGAATAGTTACTATATGCCTGGCATTGGGCTAAGAACTTTATCTTCACTAATCTCATTTAATTCTTCTCTAAAATTATGATGGAGGTATTGTGGGTGCTGACTTATAATGGACCAGAGAAACAGAGCTTAGAGTGCTTCCCTGACTTGCTCAGAATCATACAGTTGGTGAGCGACATACCCAGGCCTGCTTCCCTCCAAAGTCAATCCTTAAGCTCTGGCTTTTCCAGCACAGCTATTTGCTCCTTCCTCCATCATTTCAAGGACTTCCCAGGTGATGCTAGTGGTAAAGAACCTGCCTGCCATTGTAGGAAATGTAAGAGACGCAGGTTAGATCCCTGGATCAGGAAGATCCCCTGGAGGAGAGCATGGTAACCCATTCCAGAATTCTTGCCTGGAGAATCCCATGGACAGAGGAGTCTGGCAGGTTACAGTCCATTGGCTTGCAAAGAGTCAGATACTACTGAAGCGACTTAGTACACAGCACCACCATTTCAAATGCTTTTTGTCCTTTAAATCCCATTTCCATTTTCCTTCATGCACTAAACTGATACCATCGAGCACCTCCTGTGTATACTGCATCCCCATCCTCCATGGAGCTTTCCCACACTGATTTCTACTGTTTTTAAACACCTGAGTCTTTAACGTAGGGAGTGAATCTTATGAATAGATTTGTACGGTTCTCTAAATGTTTTTAGTGGATTTATTTTTGTTTTCTCTCCAAAGGTTTTAATCTATGGCTGGGTCAGGATCAAGCCTTCAAGTTTCCGATCTTCTCAACAGCACCCAACTCAGTGTTTGCTGGATATGTCAGGATGCCTCTGACTCTTAGCCCATCCAGGGCCTGTATTTTTAGGAAGAAGAAATGCATGTGTGGACCTGATAAGATCTGAGTGACATGTGGAGAAGATGCCCTACCAGTGATGATCAGCTATGTTTACCATTTAATTCCACAGCGGCCCGCCAAGATAACTGTCGCTGTCTGTGGACAGAACTTCATGAAGATCACTGCTTGACAGATCAGGGTAAAGGTCTCTTTCTTTCAAAATATGTGAAGAGGCAGGAAACGTGTACACCAGGTGTTTTGTGTTCATGGCTGCCTGGGAAAGATAATTCTGTCTGCTCGATAAGAACACTGTGCTCTGCCCACCAGATTGTTTTTCCAGCAGCTATTTTCTGCCTATAAAACGAGCATCGCTGGCTCTCAACTTCTTTCCGCAAATCCCTTGGGCTACAAACAATAACAAAAGGTATCTCATATTTATACAACACAGTCCTCAGAAAAGCTCAAGGACCTGAACAAAGCTTGTTTTCATATATAAGGGTTCTTATATAATCCCCAAGGGGAAAGGGCAGAGGGTGACAATTGAGTTTGGAACACTGTCATTCCTAGCTAATAAAACGGAAAAGTGAGGCTCTACAGCAGGATACGCTAACGGTCACGATCAGGGCAGGAAGGCCGTTCTTCCCCACTTCCTGTCCAACAGTGTTCTTGCCACTGGGCCACACTGCCTTGTCAGAAATCTGAAAACGTGGAGGAGATGACTGGCAGGGAGTGAGTGGGAGAGGAAGCCCAGCCATTCGGGGAGCGATGCCTCAGTCTCACTGTATTTGACAACTGTTGTTTTCACTGGTCAGGATTTTGCAGTTCCTCACATGAGTGCCCTTTTTGTCCTTGGTAGAACAGATCCTGGGGAGAGTGTTCATCACCCTCAGCAGGAGTTGGAGCTGGATCAGAGTAGATTTCCGAGGTCTGGATAGTTTGGGGAAGAAGAGCCATCTGAGCAAAGGGTATTCTGTAAATATTTATTGCACACTTAGATACAAAGATGAGTAAGGCATAAGCTTGGGACTCAATCCGGGCACCATGTTGCAAGGGAGACACACTGAATGAAAGGATCTGTGAGAGCTGGATGAATACAGTAAAGGAAAGGCAGTCACTTTGATTGTGAATTTGAGTCAGGACTCTGTGGGCCTGGGAGAGGGACATTTGTGTTGAGGCTTGAAGGATAAACAGGAAGAGTTTTAAAGGATACCTTCTACACTGCACTGAGGCTGTGGCTCTCTAGTAAAATCACCTGGGGAGGGTTTAAGGCAATCTCTGTTCCTAAATAATTGGATTTAATTGATCCGAGTATCACCTGGGCATTGGTATTGCTGAAGGGCTCCCAAGTTATTTTACTGAGCAAACAAGAGAGACAACCACAGAAGGAGCATGGGCTCTGGAATTAATTCTGTTTGAACACGCTGTTACCTTGGACTAGGGCCGTTGTGGGGGCTGTGTCGGTGTCCCACCACTGCCGTTTCCTCCCACTTCTACCTGTGCCTGTGAAGAAACTCTGCCACGGGAGAGTCTCTCCCTTCTGACAAGCTTTCCTTGACTCAAAAATCCCGGACTGGGAATCAGGAAATCTGGCTTCTATCCCAGGTCTGCCACTGAGGTGCTACATGAGTGTGCTGGGTCACATAAAGACATAAAGACATTCGGCTTTTATATTTGCAAGACACTATGCTGAGGACTCGATGCATATCCAGGCTTTGATGTCTCCCATCTGTTGAAGTTTTTAGATCAGGATTTGTAGGTCACAGAATCTATTTAGGACCAGAATTATTTTTCAAGAATGATATAGGGATTTTCCTGGCAGTCCAGTGGTTGAGACTTTGCCTTTCAATGCATGAGGTGTGAGTTCCATCTCTGGTCAAGGAACTAAGATCCCACATACCTTGGGGCCAAAAAATTAAAAACATAAATAGAAGCAATATTGTAACAAATCCAATGAAGACTTTTAAAATGGCCCGCATTTTAAAAATTCTTTAAAAAGATGTAAAACAAAGAAAAGTAGGGTACACTGCATAAAATTGGGGCCAGTATTGAAGTAAAATTTTGTTTCAGTTATAAATATATGCATTTACTGGGTCATAAAGACCTTGATGCTGGGAAAAATTGAAGACAGGAAGAGAAGGGAATGACAGAGGATGAGATGGTTAGATGGCATCACCAACTCAATGGACATGAGTTTGAGTAAGCTCCAGGAGTTGGTGATGGACAGGGAAGCCTGGCGGGCTGCAGTGCATGGGGTTACAAAGAGTCAGACATGACTGAGCGACTGAACTGAACTGAATGTAAAATACATGTCATGTTGTGGGTTGTAAGTTAAAAAGGTAAGAGTACTTTTACCTTTATATGTATGGTAGTACATATACTAAAATTGGAAAGAATCAAAGAAAATTAGCATGGCACCTGTAGAAACTCACAAAACATTCCATATTTTTTTAATGTTACTTTTTTTATTTTAACAACTTAGGAGAGTTTGAGAAATATGGGATCAGAGGCTGTCTATGGACCCCTCCCTTCTGCTCTATAACCCTTCACTACTCCAGCTTACCATGAATTCACCTTTCTGTAACTTCCTTTTACTTAGCACCATGTATTTCTGGTATTATTTCATATATTAGCTCAGTTGGTAAAGAATCTGCCTGCAATGCAGGAGACCCTGGTTTGGTTCCTGGGTTTGGAAGATCCACTGGAGAAGGGATAGGCTACCCACTCCAGTATTCTTGGGCTTCCCTTGTGGCTCAGCTGGTAAAGATTCTGCCTGTAATGCAGAAGACCTGGGTTTGATCCCTGGATCCTTGGGAAGGTCCCTTGTAGAAAGGAAAGGCTACCCACTCCAGTATTCTGGCCTAGAGAATTCCATAGACTGTATAGTCCATGGGTCACAAAGAGTCAGACACGACTCTCAGAGCGACTTTCACGCGACTTCATGTATTTCTGGCCTATCATTTATTTTCTCTAAGAGGGAGGCAGGACAGTGTAATGGTTAAAAGCACGTTATGAAGTTAGATAAATCTATGTTCGAATTTAATTTCGTCAGTCTTTAGTTGAATGACCTGGAAAATACACCCAACCTCTCCCAGCCTTGGGTTTCTTATGTGAGTGATCACATCTAGGACACACAGTGTTTCTAAGATTAAATAAGACACTGTAAGTCAAGCTCGCAGCATGAAAACCTTGTTCACAGAAAGTGCTTGGTGTAAGACAAAAATTATTATCTGACTTCCTGTCCCACAGATTTTAAGGCACAGTCCGCAATTTAGTGCCTGGGGTACACAAAGTCATAAATACCGAATGCATAGAAAATCAAGAATTCCAGCCTCAAGCAGCCTTGCAAGATGCAGAACAGCCATTCTCTGTGGGCATACCCCAAGAGCATCCAGGTCTCAGGAGCAGAGACAGGGCACTCTGTCCTCTACCCACACATTCCCTTCACTTTCCCTCTGACATGACTGGCTGAACCTGGGAAGGTAAGTCAGAAAGAAGGATGCAGATCTTGACTACAATTTTCTTCAATGATCAAAACAATCCATGACGTTTCAGTGCAATCCAAACTAAGACAGATGGAAACTCAAGATCAACTGTTTCACAAGCATGTACCTGAGAAGATTTCAGGCAGAAGCACAGGACAAAGAAATGAGAAAGAGCCAGTGGCTGGAACACTGAGAAAATGAGTCTCCATTTCACACAGTACACCAGGAAAAAAATGCCTGTCATCTAACAGTCAAAAAATAAGCAACTGACGAGGTCTTAATTGCCTTAGAAATACTCTGGGAATCAAAGCATTGTCTTGTAAATGATTCATTTCAGGAAATACCTACTAATCAATTACTAGGGCTTCTGTGTAATAGTTTCCCCACATTTATAGGCAGTGATCATGTGAACTGGATCCTTGACTTTAGAATGAGATAAGCAGCAGTACTGGTAACCTAACCTACTTACTCCAAGTAGCTACAAAGAAATTAGCTGCCTTTAGTGGAAGCCAGCACTTTACAAAGAGTGAAAAAAATCCATGAGAAAGCCTCACACCAACCAAGTCCCCTCCAAGGACTAAGTTGAGAAGATGTTGATGGAAAAGGGGATAATGATCCATAAATAGGCATATGAGAAAGGAGTGGGAAGGGGAGGGAAGCATCATGAGATTGGAGGGGGGAAAAAATGGGCTTTAAAATGATAAAATGTTTAAAATATTATAAGGATTACCTAAATAGTATTACAAAGGATAGGACTGTTGAAAGTAGCACTCGATGCTGGCATTTTGTGTGTGTGTGTGGGGGGGGATTTAGTTTGAAATTGTATGATGAAAAAGAAAAGAAAATGTATGTGAATAACGTAGCCCCACCTAAAAATATGTTGCTAACACAATGGTTTTTCAGGAAAGAAAAGGCAAGGATGCCTGGAAATAGCTGCATCTAATCAGCCCCCATCCCAAGCAATCAACTGAAATCCAGGAAATTCCATATGTAACCAGAAGAATAGACATCCTGGAGCATTTTGCCACAGTTAAGATTAGCGGAAACAGACCCCCATCAGCACTGGTAACAAAGAAGAATTAAAGGTGAAGAAACTGCTGTGGGTCCCTGTGCCTCCCTTCTGGGAAGGTGGTGGCCGTGGGGGCAGAAGGATGGGAATTAGGACAGAGGCAGTGGCCCTGGCTGGGCCGACAGCCTATTGTTCTGAAACTGCCCCTTCAGCGGCAGCTCAGAGCAGTGTATTCCTCCAGGGAAAACAATTAAAACAACAGCAGCTAGAGGTCAACTTATCCTCCTGACTTATCCTAACAGTCTCTAAAAATGTTTGTTAACATAGCAATGGTTTATGATTAACAGTTTTGGGGTCTCATTTAAGAAATCCTTCTGTACCCAAAGGTTATAAAGGTGTTCGCCTGTATTTTCTTCTAAAAGATTTAAAGTTTTCCCTTTCACAGTGAATTCCTCTTTCTCCATGGAATTGAAAGACACAAAAAGTGCACACCAAGAAGGAAAAAAATGAATAAATCTCACTTCACTGAAATTAATAACTTCTGCTTGCTGAAAATATCATAAAGAGAGTAAAAAGATAAGCCATAAACTTGGAAGAAAATCCTGATATCACATCTGACAAAGAACTAGGATCGAGAGTAAATAAAGAGTGGCTGCAACCTACTGAAATCCAAGAAGACTTGATAAAGTAATTCACAAAGAGAAATATAGATGACTATTCAAGATGTTAAAGGTTTCTGTTTTTTTGTTTTTGTCTTTGGTTGCACCTTGAGGCTCGTGGGAATTTTATTTCTCTGACCAGGGATGGGACCTGGGCCCTCAGCAGTAAAAATGCAGAATCCTAATCATTCAGCCACCAGGGAATTCCCATAAGACTCGTAACTTCCTTAGCAATCAGGGAAATGCAAGATAAAATCGTAATGAGATATCATTTTACATCCACTGTACATGTGTGCATGCTAAATCGTTCAGTTATGTCCGACTCTGTGTGACCCTATAGACTGTAGCCAGACAGGCTCCTCTGTCTATGGGATTCTCCAGGCAAGAACACTGGAGTGGGTTGCCATTTCCTTCTCCAGGGGCTCTTCCTGATCTAGGGACCGAACCTGTGTCCCTTGTGTCTCCTGCATTAGCAGGTGGGTTCTCTACCACTATTGCCACCTGGGTTCATCCACTAGGTGACCAAAAAAGAAATTAGTAATCAGAGAAATGCAAATTAAAATCATAATGAGATATCATTTTACATCCACTAGATTAACAAAAAAATGATGAAATCTGGTACTACAAAGTGTTGGTGCGGGTGTGGAAAAACTGAATCTTATTTATTACTGTTGAGCTATAAAATAGTACAATTTCTTAGGAAAATAACCTGACACTATCTAAAATGAGTAAGAATTGCATTTCTATGGCCTAAGTGTGGAAAATCTTGCGTATATGTATAACACTATCAATAGAAAGGAGCACAATCTATAGTATTCATAGCAAAACACTAAGAAAGCCAAGCACCACTGTTTGGGGATACCTACCTTGTAGTCTACTATTTTTAAAAAGCAAGAGATGATAAACACAAAATTCAGGAAACTGGTTATGTTTGCGGGACAGGCAGGAAGGTGGGAAAAATTGGGGACAAGGACACAGCCAGAGTCAATTACATTGTTAATGTTAGGAATCCTCTGTTGGCCAGTGGCTTTATATATAATACACATATCCCATTGTAGGCACAGAATATTACATAACAAGTTGCTTTCCATTTCTTAAGAAAAGAAATGGGTGAACAAAGAACAACAATCTCTAATGGCTCAGTGCCAAGGAAGGCAGACCTTGGTAACATGGGTCTCACTAATACAAGAGGAGAAGTGTCATTCAAGAAGTGATGGATTGCTCTATGTCAGGGAGGGTCCGCATAATTTGTGTGCCCCTGGAGGTCCTCCCAGAACATGGGCAGCTGGCCTAGTAACCAGGACCTGTGCCCAGGGTTCCACCCTATTACTCAGGTTGGCATGTGGCCTGGGTGGGCAAGTGGTGATCAGTTATGGAAAAGGCGTGCCACTTAGCACATGAATGATGTATGTGGCAAGATCCATTTTAGATGATTTTCCAAACAGAAAACTGAAGGCTGTTCTGGGGCAAGCCCTTTTGGTCTAATATTGGAGATACCCTACTGTACTGTCCACCTTAACTACATGAATTTGACCCTGAAACAAGGCTGATTTCTCAACAGTTGGCACTTTGAATTGTTATTTCAAAGACTCAGTACTGAAGTCTTGAAATTGTTGGTCTTTGTAACCCTAGCATTACTCATATGACTACAACCATTTTCCTGTTATTTCTATCTTTAATATATTTTCATCTTACCTATTCTCCCAAAAGGATTATAAAGTTACTAGAGGGAAGTATGGTATAAAGACCTGTTTTGTTCATCCTTGCTGCCAAAAACTTGGCAAAATAAGGGCTTGGCTAAAAAATAGGTTGTTATTTTGAAAAATTATAAACTCATAGGTAGTTGCAAAAAATAGTAGAGAGGTTCTATGTACCCTTCACTGAGGTTCCCACAATGATTACATCTTACATAACTATGGAATAAGGTCAAAACTAGGAAACCGACATTGGTGCAATGTGTGTTCCAAGTCCATCCATGTTGCTGAAAATGGCAAAATAAATTTTTTTTATAGCTGAGTAGTATTTCAGTGCCTGGTGGGCCACAGTCCATGGGGTCGCTAAGAGTCGGACACGACTGAGTGACTTCACTTTCACTTTTCACTTTCATGCATTGGAGAGAAATGGCAACCCACTCCAGTGTTCTTGCCAGGAGAATCCCAGGGACGGGGGTGCCTCATGGGCTGCAGTCTATGGGGTCGCACAGAGTCGGACACGACTGAGGCGACTTAGCAGCAGCAGCAGCAGTATTTCATAAGCCTATATATGTATCACATCTTCTTTATTTGCTTTAAATGTTCTGCTAAGTCACTTCAGTCATGTCCGACTCTGTGCGACCCCATAGACGGCAGCCTACCAGGCTCCCCTATCCCTGGGATTGTCCAGGCAAGAATGCTGGGGTGGGTTGCCATTTCCTTCTCCAATGCATGAAAGTGAAAAGTGAAAGTGAAGTCACTCAGTCGTGTCCGACCCTCATCGACCCCATGGACTGCAGCCTTCCAGGCTCCTCCGTCCATGGGATTTTCCAGGCAAGAGTACTGGAGTGGGGTGCCATTGCCTTCTCCGTTCAGCTCTCTATCATTTTATTAATAATTATGTTCAAAATATTTTGACTGAGAGCGTTTTAATCACAAAATTAACATGTTACTATTAATCCAGTTAAAATCTTACTCAATAGAACCAATAGCAGCAGTAACTGAACCCCTATAAAATTATATTTGGTACACTTTTGAATTGTCTCAATATATACAGCATCAGTTCCTGCTCCAAGCTCAGGGATACTGGGAATTCTTTTATAATATAATATTTGCCTACCAATATCTTCGTGGAATTGAACAATAGAGCTACAAAACTATGTTTTAGAAGAGTTTTTGTGCAACTTTACTTTCAGTGAGACTTATACAGAGTCACATCTATTCTGTTTGAACAACGTGTAGCATGTCTGCAACAACGTCAGATTTACAACTCATACAGATTCCCCACAATCCTGTATCTGTGTGGGAAGTGTGGAAAGACTAGAAGCTATAGCAGAGGTTGTCATGACAGATGAGATGGCCTGGCTTACTGCTGCTGCTGCTAAGTTGCTTCAGTCGTGTCTGACTCTGTGCGACCCCAGAGACGGCAGCCCACCAGGCTCCACCATCCCTGGGATTCTCCAGGCAAGTACACTGGAGTGGGTTGCCATTTCCTTCTCCAATGCATGAAAGTGAAAAGTGAAAGTGAAGTTGCTCAGTTGTATCCAACTCTTCGTGACAGCATGGACTGCAGCCTACCAGGCTCCTCTGTCCATGGGATTTTCCAGGCAACAGTACTGGAGTGGGGTGCCATTGCCTTCTCCAGGGCTGGCTTACTAGATAAATTCAACCCTCTGAAATGACAGTCCAAGTTGCCCATGAGTATGTTTGCAACTGTAAGAGAGACTGTACCTTTGATGTTTGTAACCAACAACTTCAACATCTCTTGCAAGGTGTGTCAAAGGCAACTTGTCATCCATCAAACAAATCTCACTTCCTATGAATTAAGGGAGGCAGAGCTGTTCTTTTTCCTTTGTGTGGGCACAAAAAGTCACCAAAATGAAACTTTGCTAACTTAAGCTTTCCATCATAGGAGATTCCTCCAGTCATAGTGAGAACTATTCTTGGACCTTTATAATGTGTGTTTGTATACACAAGGTCTTAATAATTTATAAGTAAGTAAGTAAGTAAGTAAAGTCACTCAGTCATGTCTGACTCTTTGTGACCCCGTGGACTGCAACCCACCAGGCTCCTCAGTCCATGGGATTCTCCAGGCAAGAATACTGGAGTGGGTTGCCATTTCCTTCTCCACGGTATCTTCCTGACCCAGGGATCGAACCCAGTCTCCCTCATTGGAGGTAGACGCTTTAACCTCTGAGCCACCAGGGTAGATTTTATATTTTCAGTTGATCCCCAAATTATCCATCCAGGTGCAGAATTTTGATATGCTGTGGCATGAAGATAATAAAAAACAGCTCTTTGTAAATTGCATATCACTTTGTGCATCTCTCCAAGGATTACTCTGTGCTCATATTCAGTCTCTGCTTCCCCAGTGTACTGTTTTGTGTTACATCAGCAAGAATTTCTACGGATCTTGACAAATCTTTAGAGAATTCTTTGGCATAATATATCATCTGCTTTCTGGTGGTATAGGCTTTGAAATGAGCAGCCTTTTTTTTTTTTCATTTTCTTTTTGGTGACCTTGAAGTTTGAATGTTCCAGAGAATGAGCTGTTCCATTATTCTTATTTTCATATCAAATTCCAACATTAATCCAGGCATATGGTGCATATGACAATCCAGAGTTTCCAGAGACCAGTCTGAGTTCATTTTCCAAACATGTTACTTATGTTTCAGGAACATTCAGAGCAACCTATATAGTAGTTTGTGTATTTCTCAATCTGTTGTTTCTGAGTTATAATGACAACCCACTGGCCCATCTGATCAGGACCCTCTCAGTGAAACCCCACCACCACTACCACACCATGGGCATCAGCATGACTTAGACATCCACGCTACCATCTCTTCTCAATGTCTTTTATCTTCTGTTTTATTTTTTCAATCTCTTTTCATCTCTGCTGAATATCTAGTAGCTCTTCAGTTCTTTCTTCCAGTTCATTAATACTCTTTTCCATTGTATCTAATGGTGTACCCATCCACTTAGTTTTTCTAGTTTCATTTACTATGTGTGTTTCTTTTCACCCAGGAGTTTTATTTGGTTCTTTTGTAAGATCCACTTGGTCAAATTCTATAATTTCTGATATCTCGTTATACTGCAAATATTCTCATTTCTTTGTTAAGACAATCAATCTACTTATTTTATATTTCTTAATTTATAATTCCAATATAATCTATCTTATAGCTATAATCTTGTCATTTGTTATTGATCTTGTTCTTTTTACTTATTCTCATTCCAATGACTTGTTTCCTCTTGCAGTTTTTTTTTTACTTAACAAATTTAACAAATTTTACTTAACAAATTGTGTTTTTATAATTTTTATATTTCAGTTAGTTTGTAATTACTTGAGGAAACTATTTGAGGTCTTGATTTAAGAATATTTATCCAGGAACTTGTTATGAATCTTGAATCACTTTCAGTTAAATTCCAAAGCTGAATATTATGGGACCACAATTCTAGTTTCTGGCTCTAAACCATCATGAAGACCACTTGTGAACAGCAGTTTTCAAAATAGACTCTATCCAGTGGTAAGCTTGAGATAAGAAAATTTCTTTATTGTTTTCTTTTGTGGTTAGGTTTTCTTCCTTTGGTTTACATTTGCATTAAAAATGTCAACTTCTGTGTCTTGAATTACTTAAGATGGATCTTTTTCTGTCTTCATCTGGTTCAATTTCTAGGCATTGTATCCCCAACCCTCCTTGATGCCAATTAAAATAAAGACTCTAGGCCACCAGTGATAAGTTAATAATCACAAGGACCCCTTGCTTCAGGATGGTTCGTTACCTCTGAAGATTTGTGCTTTTTTGCATTTTTAACCTCTGATGATTTCCATCATTTTCCTGACAGCTCAGATAACCATTTTAACATCTTTTATCCATGCATTTTAGATGTTGTGAGCCAAGGAGATTCCTTGTGATATTTATTCTTTAATATTTTGGGAAGTAGAAATTTGAGCACTATTCTTAGTGAAGTTGCTCAGTCACGTCTGACTCTTTGTGACCTGTGAACTGTAGTCTGCCAGGCTCCTCCGTCCACAGGATTCTCTTCCAGTTCATTAATACTCTTTTCCATTGTAGCTAATGGTGGGTTGCCATTTCCTTCTCTAGGGGATCTTTCCGACCCAGGGATCAAACCCGGGTCTCCCACATTGCAGGCAAATGCTCTACCCTCTGAGCCACCAGGGAAGCCCCAGGTACTCTAATTTATAAGGTTTCTGTTGTAAGGTAAGCTATATCAAGAAACTGATGGAGTCCTCATCACTCCCCTACCCCCACCATCAGATAAAAATCCTCTAAACACATCAGACTCAAACACTTGAGCTATTAGGGCCAAGTTACCATTTTTACCCCATTACAGCATGACTGCTGCCCCAAGTGCAACACTAGATAACTTCTTTCAGTAGAAGATAGACTGAAGATAAAGTAAGGAGGAACAGTGTCTGGGTTATGGGTAGGCATCCAGCATGAATTACTTATTTTGAGATTCACGATAACCTAATGAAATTAGCAGCCTTGCTTTCATTTTATAAGTAAGAAAACGGAACCTCAACAACATTAAGCAATTCATCTGAAGGATACAGAAGGAGTGAAAATGTTCTGAAAGATCACCCAGGCACATTTTCCTAGAACAGGCCTTCAGAGGACCTGAGGGCTAACCATTTACTTACTTACCACTCATTTGTGGATTCATTCAAGAAATCCTTCTTTCTTTTTTAAAAAAAATTTATTGGGGAAAAGTTGATTTAAAGACACTTTTCTTGGGAACTTGCCACATGTATGACACTGTGCTAGACACTGACCTACAAAAATAAGACAAAGAGTTTATATTTCACATTCCCATATAAGAAGGGTTAGAGATGACTGGATCATAAGTTATATGACTGGGGTTATGAGACCATTGGGAAGGGTGTCACCCTGGAGACTGGCTCATGTGTAGTTTGGGATGGAAAAGGGAAGATGTTTCCTACCAAAATGGGTAGTGAAGTAGAGGTAGGAACTTCAACAATGAGTGAAGGAGCAGTCTTTCTTTTTCCAGGAGCTGACTTTTTCCTTTTTCTAACAAAAGGAACATTAGAACTCAAAACGGTTTTCTTTAAGAAGGATTTATTCTTTCTAGTTACCAGGTGCAAAGCTGTCTCAGTACAAGACCAGCTCACTTGCTGGATGGGATAGATCAGTAATGGTTTGGTTATCCAGCTTGTGGTCTTTTCTAAAATTGAAACATCACACAGGAAAAGACTTGTCTAGTACAACAGCTTATAATTGCGTGTTCCTCTTGATCACATAAGTCCTTATATCAGGAGCGCTAATCCAATTTTTTTAGATTCCATTTCCCTACTGGCCAACAAAGTTTCCTTGCTGGGTCTTGCAAAATTAAGCTATAAGCTTTTCTTCCACCAAGAGTTCAAATCTAAGCACAGATGTCAGGATTAATCCCATTACCTTCAGGCACTCTTAACCCCCCCTAGAAAAGTAAATTTGTCTTGCTGCCTTTTTTTTTTTTTTTTTTATGATGAGGAATTCTCCCGTACTCAACAACTTTCTTCACATTGTTGGTTACACTTAATTGGGTTTATCTTTGTCTAAAAAGACATGATGGACAGGCCTTTTGGCAAGTTTTCTGTGTTTATTTCTAGGGCTTAAAATGTGGGTCATAGACACTGCTAAAGACTAACTATCCGCTGGGAATCTTTATCCCACTCTACCTGTTTATTCTAAAAACAAAACTGTCATCAATGACCCTGGAAAACAGAACCTGGAACTTTAAGGATGTTGTACCAGTTACATGATATTACAGCTAAACCGAGTATGCCCAATGGTGTTAATTGGGGTCATCTTCCAACATACTTTTGAGGTCTGTGATTGCTACCTCTGTAATCGAAGTCTCTTAAATGCTGCCTACTTATCAGTAGTTCAAACTGACCCTTGGTCTTTTAGATAAGTCACTTACCATCAGAGTTGGGCATTTAATTTGAAATTGGGGTCTTTTCTAACTAAACTTTTGTTGAGTGATCTCTAATGAGTCCCTTATATCTGTAATTCTTGGCAGTACACTTTGGACAGGACAGAAAGGGTTGTTTCACATTCTGACTGGAATACTTTGTAAATGTGTAACCTTGGGCAAGTTACTCAAACTCCATTAGAGTTTCTTTATCCACAAAATTGGCATAATAATGTTCATCTAAAACACTTTTTGTGAGGAATAAGCAAAATAATGTATGTAAAATTTAGCATAGGACATGACTTAGAGTAAGCACTCAATAAACAGAAGTCGTTCTGATTTCCTTACTAATAAGGGCATGATGTCCACAGTTTTGACAAGAATGGGTTGCCCACTTATTGCCAAGAAGAGGGAAGCTACAGATTTACACTCAAGATGGTATGAAGAGCGAAAGTGTCCAAGTTGGTAAACAGATTTTATACACTCATCTCTGCCCAGGGTTTGGCAAATAATATTGCAGGAACTGTGAAACAAAGGGGAGGACTGTGGAAAGTGGGGTAGATTGAAACTGTACAGCAGTTTTGCAGTCTCTCTGTTTCCATAGCCTGGGCCCATCAGTCCTCATTATGTCTACTGCCTGCAGCTCCTCTTTGCTTCCCAGTCTAGGATTCCTGAGACCACTTTGCATGTTAGGCATTAGGTCTTAAAGCACCTAGGGGAGTTATGTTGAGTGTGGTGGTGAAGCAGATGTGTTGAAGTGCCTGGAAGAGGAGTCCAGCTACATTAGTGTGCCAGGTGCTTTGCTGGGAGCCTAGGAAACCATGGCCATGCCCATTTCTGTCCTCAGTTTGTGTACCACAGTCCAGTGGGTGAGAAAAGCAAGGCAATGCCACTGTAGAGCAGTGAGCGCCATGCCGGTTTCAGCATAGGGTTCTAGAAGCCACAGCTAACCCTCCTGGACATCAGAGCTAGGGATACCAATGCTGAGAAATAAAGGTGTAATTAGGGAGTCAGCTAAAAGACAGATGTGTGTGCATGTGCGTGGACCCGCCCCTGTGTGCTTAGTGGGATGTAGGGTAGGGCAGGAATGTTCAAAGGAGATGAGAGATGGAGCATTTGGAAAGTACTCCTGGTACAAAGATACAACTCGTGTGGCATTTGGAAGTGCAGGCATTGGAGGAACTGTTTGTCTAACTGCTGTTGGTGCCTCTCCGGTGTCTTGTATGGGACTCAGTCAGCTACGGGAGATTCCTGAGCCATGTGGAGGGTCCTCTGCTCTGAGGACGCTGCTATGAGAGACAAATTCCTTCTTCCCAGCTTCTCTTTGATCTTCCTTGTTTCCTTCTCCCAGTCTTCTCCATATCCTCCCAAAGTGTTTCTGCTGAAATCCTGGGCTTTGTCCTGGAGTTCTGCAGCTTGTGGAGTTTTTAAGGAGCAGATTCTCAGGGGTGGGGTCAGGAATGGAGCCACCACCTTCCCGTCAAGCTGCACCCATGCATAGGGCAGGGACACTTGCTGTCCAAGCTTCCTGTTGTGTCCAGCCCACTTTGGCCCTCTTCCTAATCCCTGGGACCTCTTTGCCGGCTTCCTTCTAAGAGAAACTTGTTCTTTCAGCTCCAAGTTCAGAAAAGAAAGCATAGTCCGTTCTTCCTACACCCCAGTTCTGTCTCAACTCCTAACAGAAACTGTTTTACATTCCACTGAACCCTGACTAGGAAAAGTATTCATTACCCACTATTCACAGGAATCTCTCTGCCACAGTAGTCAGCCTCCCTCCTTTCTCTCTCGGTTTGTGTGTGTGTGTAAGTAAATGTGATCATATTTACTTTTTGCAAATAAGAATATTGGGGATCAAAGATATGATTTGTCCAAGATCACCAGCTAGTGAGTAGCAGAGAATCCATGTCATGTCTGATTCAAAACCCCCCGAGTTTTCTTTTGTGTTTAAAAAAAACTTTTTCTGACTTTGAAATATTTATGTAGAAAAACCCAAATAATACAAAAAAAAGATGTAGCTTCCTATATTCTTACATCTTAACTTACTATTGACATTTTATGTATTTATCCTGTTTTCATTTTATGCAGTTTTAAATAAATGTTTATAAAATTGGCTCATATGTATGAATGTATATATTTTTCCAACTTAATTGGGATATAACTGACGCATAATACTGTAAGTTTAAGGTGTACAGTGTGATTATTTGATACACATATATTGTGAAACGAATGTCACAGTAAAATTATTAGCACATCTATTTCACAAAACTATCATTTTTTGTGGTGACTATATCTAAGCTCTACTGTCTTAGCAACTTCAAGTAGGCAGTGTAGTGTTGTTAATTGTAGTCATGCTGTACATTGCATCCCCAGAATGTTTTCATTGTATAAGAAAAGTTTATATCCTTTTACCAAAATTCCCCCATTTAACCTAACCATCACCCCTGGTAGTCACTATTCTAATCTATTTGACTTTTTAAATTCCATATATAAGCAATCTCAAACAATATTTGTCAACCTCTGTCTGACTTACTTCACTTAACATAATAGGCATATATATATATTATATACAGGTACAGTACACATGGGCTTCCCTGGTGGCTCAGACGGTAAAGAATCCGCCTGTAATACAGGAGACCTGGGTTTGATCCCTGGGTTGGGAAGATCCCCTGGAGAAGGGAATGGCTACCTACTCCAGTATTCTTGCCTGGATAATTCCATGGACAGAGGAGACTGTTGGGCTACTGTCTACCTCGGACACGATCTAACTTTCACGAACAAATTAATTTCGAGTTAAATTATACCTATTCAGACTTTTATCAGAATTATATAAACTAAATCTCTTTTAACAAGAACTTGTTAAAAATATTTGTCACTTGTTTGTTGATAAATGATTCCATTACTGTTTATAGTTTTTGGATTCCCTCCAAATTATTTTTCAAACGTGTAGTGATCTGTATATTTGTTAATTTCCTCATTTTTAGAGCAAGTGTTGGGTTGGCAAACTCTAGTCCACAGACCAATCTAGTCTGTCATCTGTTTTGGTAAACAGAATTTTATCAGGACACAGCCATACCTTTTATTTATGTATTGCCTATGCTGCTTTGTATTTATCTATTTATTGCTTTGTATTTATGTAATGCCTATGGAAGATTTGGGCTTCCCTAGTGGCCTGGTGGGCTGCCATTCATGGGGTCGCACAGAGTCGGACATGACTGAAGAGACTTAGCAGCAGCAGTGGCTCAGATGGTAAAGAATTTGCCTGCAATGCAGGAGACCTGGGTCCCTCCATGGGCCTGGAAGATCCCCTGGGGGAGGGCATGGCAGCCCACTCCAGTATCCTTGCCTGGAGAATTCCATGGACAAAGGAACCAGAACAAGGCATGACTGAGTGACTAACACCAGGCCTGCTTTGTGCCCTTCTGTCAAGTTACGTAATTGTGACGGAAACAGTACGATCTGTAACACCTCAAAAACTTCACCATCTGGATCTTTACAAAAATCTTTTGTCACCTTGCTCTAGAGAATAGACTCCTGTATTGTCAACCTCCTATTCCTTTTATCTTGGATTTTCAATACTGTTCCTGTAAGTCTTGAGTTGATTTTTTTCATGCTGCTCAGTTAGAGAGAGATGTATCTGGACTAGGTGTGTGTCACTAAGTGGGATGCAGGGATTTCTCTCAGTTGTCCTTGTTGATCACTTCTGGTTGAGTCCTTCTCAGGTTTACAGAACAGTGATTGCACATTCATTTCCTAATCTTCTGTAACCAGCAGGGGCTAGTGTAACCAGGCTCTGAGGTTCCAAGAGAGAATTTTCTGTCTTCTATCCACAGTTTTCTCTGTTACAAATCACTAATAAAATCATCGGCACCTCTATTACTTTTGAAAGGCAATACAATTGTCCCTTAAACAATGCAGGGTTTGGGGTATCCACCCTTGTGCAGTCGAAAATCCACATGTCCCTTTACAGCCAGCCCTCCGTAACCATGAATCATGTAATACTGAGGCACATACTTACAGGAAAAAATTCTGCATGTATAAATGGACCTGTACAATTTAAAACCATGTTGTCCAAGGATCAACTACATAATATAATCTTTAAAAGCACAAATTCTGGAATCAGATTGTCTGGTTAAAATTGCAAGTCTGTCACTTACTAACAATGTGGATTTGGGTACACTATTTTTTCTTTGTTCCAATTTCTCATCATCTGTAAAAATCATAGGGATTATGCTATTACCTTTCTCACAAGTGTTGTGAACAAGACAGCTAGTGCTCACTAGGATATTCAGGAGCTCCTTGACATTTCCCAGATGTCTTTGCTGTGATTGAGGCCATGTGACCAATTCTGGCCAATGGCCTCGGAGTGGAAGTGTCATAAGTCACTGCCAGGCTGGGGCAGGTAGGAGCTGGTTTGCCTTTGCATCCTCTCTTCCTCTACCAGGGCGCCCTTAAGTAGTATCACAAGATACAAGGAGTCGGAATCTGAGCTACCAAGTGGAGGACAATCTCTGTTTACTCAAATCCAACTTTGCGTAAACAACAAATAAACTTAGGTTATGCTAACTATGAAGATTTGGGGATTATCTCTTTCATTTTACCACAGCATACTTTATACGAATACAGGATTGTTTTAAACATCGATTAATACATAAAAAGCACTTGGATTAATGTCTAGAATAATAAGTGCTATAAAAATGTTTTCCTTTCCCCCATCTTCTTCTTTTTAAAGGAACCAGAATTCTTTCTTAGCATGGACCATTTTGTTTTTCACTTACATCTTTACCACTCTATTCGCTATTCTACCTATGATGAACCAGCCTCATATGGAAGCATTTACCACACACACACACACCCCATCTTGTCTTAAGGAAGTTAATAGTCTACAAGCAGAGCCAGAAACTTGGGCATAGAGTAAGGTAGGAAAGAGTTCTCTATCTCAAAAGACAGCAACCCACATACGAAGTTCTGCTTAGGCAGACTGTGTGTCTTCAAGCAAGAGAAAGGAATCTCTGTGTCTTAGGACTTTTCTCAGGTTGCGAGGGCTGCTCTGTCTCATGAGGGAAAGCACGGCCAGGCTATCATTTTGTTTTCTCAGTACACTTCCATTTGCCTCACAGTTAGGAAAAATTTCTCCCAGACTCTGCAATAGGCTGTTTTTATCTTTCAGTGTTAATCATTTTCATCTTTTTCTAAGTCTCCAGTGGTTCTTTCTTAAACCATCAGTCTTGTTTGCAACCTCCACTGGCATTCACTCAGTCATCTTTCTTACTCAAATTATTCTCAGGCTATACATTCTCAATGAAGTTATTTTAATTCCAAACCTATTTGCTTTGATTGCTATTTAATTAGTTGGAGGATGGAACACCAGAACAGCTTTGATTAAAAGAGTAGCTAAATATGGGAAAAGAATCTTTAAAAAGAGTGAATATAGGTATATGTGTAACTGATTCACTTTGCTATACACTTAAAACTAACACAACATTGTAAATCAACTATACTCCAAAAAAAAAAAAAAAAACCCGCTAAAAATATAAAAAGGGAGTGGCTCAAGTTCACTATTTTTTGTCCCCCATAGTGTTGCTTATTTCAAATAGCAAGCCATCCTTTGTTTCTTCTTTGACATATCAAGCATGCATAATCTAACTTGCTTATTCTTAGTATAGTAGAACTCTACTATTCACAGTCTACATCCTGAGCCCCAGTGTAGACTTTCCATGTTGTTTTGGAGTCATAGATTTAAGATCATGTAAATGGGACAGATTTGGTCAAATAAATAGGGAGCAAATCATGAAGGGACTTTAGCATCAAACTTAGGTCTTCGCATTGTAAAGGATGTGGTAACTTGATACCATATGCATTTAAGAAGGGTGATCCTGGTAGGAAACAAGGAAGGAAATAAAGAAGATGAGGCTTGAAAAGGTGTGAATAGAAATGTGGGTGTAGCCCAAGAGCCTTTGGTTTACCCCCTCAGCCTTCAGAGAATGGAGAGGAAATACGAACTGCTGTCAGGAAGGTAAAAATGATGGACTTGGTGTCTGGTTGAAGAAAACAGGTAGGATGATGCTAGTTTTCTGACTTGAATCACTATCGCTGTGAGTCCTGGTGTCCCTTATTCATCAAAATTCAACTGACAAGAGGAAAAGATTTTTGGAGAAGAATGTAACTTATGTTGCATGTGTCGTGTTTGAGATATCTTGGTAATATTCTGCTGAGATGTCTGAAAGGCATTTGGATATATAGACCCAGAACTCGGGCATTTGAATATATAGGCCCAGAACTCAGGCGTTTGGGTATATAGGTAACTAGAGTAGAGAGGAGGAGAGAAGCAGTGTCAGGCAACCATTAACTTCGGGGAGACGTCTGAGAGATGGCAGTGCTGCAGTAGACCCCTGAGGGATTAAGCAACAGGGATCCGAGAAAGAACAGCAGTGTTACTGAAGGGTAGCTTTAGTCTGCTGTTCCCAAAACACTCCGGGGTTTCCTAGAGATTCTAAAGGAGAGAGAATCTTAAGTGGAGAGGAAGTAGTATCCTGATGTTCAGTTGATGGGGACTTTGGAGCCAGCAAAAGCTGACATATTAACTTTCTCTCATTAGCCCCTGTATGCAGAATGCTTTATCCATTCATCCCTCAGGGGTTACCTTATTATTCAGTAACAGAAAAGTCTCAGACTTTCCTCTTCAAAGCATTATTGGCCTTTTACTTCTTTCATTCACGCAGAGCCCAGGGCCGCATATGGAGGCAGCAACTTGTAGAAGTAGCAGGGACTCTAGAAACTTTCAATTCTAGATTTAAATTTTGGGTAGTAACTTACTAGCTAGAATACACTGGTAAAACTGCTTTGCTTCATTGAGCCTCTCTTTTGTTATAACTTCACATACTCTTGAGGTAAAATAAGGGAATATAAAGACATTTGACACAGCTAGTTTTCCCTATTTTTGTTTTAATTGATGAGTAGTGCTTTTATGCTTTAATGTCAGCATCTCAGCCAAAGACTTTTTTCAGTAAAGAGCACCTTTGTACCAATACCTTTCATTGAGGTCTGAGAACCTGACCCTCATTTTACTTCATGTTGGTTTTAAGCTTTCAAGGTGTGTTTCTGATAGGTTCTGACTAACTAGATAGGGTCTTGTTTCACTTTGATGAAGTTCCAGAAAACTATTCTTCAACAAAAATACTCCCCTCACCTCCTATTTATGTGGCCCATGGAAACTGCAGTCGAATTCTCTTATAGGTCAATCTTGTCTGACACAATTTTCTTTGTTTGAAACCCATGAATGGAGATACTGCTGCTTCTGCTTCTCTGTCTGCCCATGAAGGCCCCAACTGCCTCATTTATTTCCTTGAGGTTTGTGATCCCAAATTCCTATTTTATTTACCCACTACAGTCCTTGATTTTTTTTTAAATGAATCAATTTATTTTAATTAGAGGATAATTTCTTTACAATATTGTGGTTTTTTTGCCATACATTGACATGAATCGGCCCTGGGTATACATGTGTCCACCCGCCTGCCATCCTGAAACCCTCTCCACCCTCCTTCCCCACCATATCCCTCTGCATTGTCCCAGAGCCCTGGCTTTGGATGTCCTGCTTCATACATCGAACTTTCATTGGTCATCTATTTTATATATGGTAAGATACATGTTTCAATGCTATTCTCTCAAATCATCCCACCCTCGCCTTCTCCCACAGAGTCCAAAAGTCTGTTCTTTACATCTGCGTCTCTTTTCCGGCCCTACATGTAGGATCGTCTTTGCTTCATAGACCGTAGCCCTTTGCCTGCGGAATCATGTGGATTCCTCTAGTTGTGTAAATGGTCCAGCCATTTTATTGAAATGTTCAAATATCCCTCTGCTATCTGAAATTAAAAGTTCCTATGAAACCTTTCCTAAGCTGAAATGGCCTAAAGTGAAGAAGCAATTACCTGAGGGCATGTCTTGCTAACAGAAGCACAAAATAAATGAAGATGAAGTACAAAAGCTCACACAGTTCAAGGGTATGGAGGCTGATGCTGAGTGTAGTTCCCAGGATGGAGTTTGGTGGTACCCCTCCCTCTGCTCAGGTGCAAGCTTCCTCCGTACGGCTGGTGTAAGACCAACACTAAATGCTATTTTCATATTTTGTCTTTTTATGTGATAGCAAAAACCTCTTCAG
Source organism: Ovis aries (assembly GCF_016772045.2). Lineage (NCBI taxonomy): Eukaryota > Metazoa > Chordata > Mammalia > Artiodactyla > Bovidae > Ovis > Ovis aries. The sequence goes on along the minus strand of NC_056059.1, from coordinate 71,200,006 downwards.
ATTTCTTTTGGTTAGATAAAACAGGTACTGATGTAAATCTTTCATAACAGCGAGGTGGCGTAAAGTGAGCTCTCGAAAAGTAGGGGGTACTTGGACCTGATGAAAGACTGGGCTCTGGCCATCAACATACTTGTGATCCTGGCTTGGTTATGGCCGCCATGGGAAAAGTAATCTTCCAAACTTCCTGAAATGAATTTTAGCGTGTTTTATTCTAGATTCTTAAGCTAAGCATCTCCTTCCCTTTGTCATTGTTAGCCTGAGACCCAAGGCATTGAATACATTTGGAAAAGCTGACCCACCATCCCTGACCTTGGATTGTAGAAGTATCTTCAAGGTGAAGCTTCTGTGTTAGAGTATTTCCAAAGCAATCTTGAAAGACCATTCTCTCTTGACCAGCCTTTTTGGTTTTTCAAGAAAATGAGCCACTACTACAGCTTTTCTCCCCCATACCATTGCTGTTAATTCTTTACCCCTTTCAAGAGTTAGATGCTCAATGTTTTATAGCCTGAAGTAGGCCCATATCAGGCTTTGCAGTACTTTGTTTCCTCTCAACTACCTTCAGGAAAATCACCCAAGATATTACTCTCATAAGGCATGTTTTCTTATAAGTCCTGTTGTTCTAAACTACTTTAAAGTTAGAAACTATGGAAGTTTATTTTACAGTTCTGTGAATAGCATTTTAGCTTACTGAGAGGCTTTTAAACATAATCGTGGCTTCCTTTTTTATCTCTAGAATTACCCTTCTGTTTTCTGAAGTTACTTTAAGGATCATCTTTCAGAAGGAAAACAACTTGACATATACACCACTTCTGAGCCTGTTTATCCAGAGTGGAGGGTGAGAACAATAATAGGCATGAAAAACAATTTCATGGGTGTTAAGCTGTGGCTCCAGGTTTCACCTTCAAGGAATCAGCGTCTCCGCTGCTGCCTCTGGGGGAAGACGAGACACGAGATGGAATATTGCTGAATTTGCTTTCTGAAGAAATATTTAGAAACACCTACTCTTCACTTTGCATCTTTTCACTGGCGTACCTGATTAAACATCTATAAAAGTAACTGCAAAGTAAAAAAGCCACCACAATAAGGACCAGATGCAAATGTACCTACTGGAAAAGGGAGCAGATTGAGGTGGGAGCTTGGCATGTGGATATGACTAGGAAAGGGACGATAAATGAGGCAGCCAGAGATATGTCTCAGGAGAAGGCTGCGGAGATCATTCTGGAAACTTCCTCAGTCTCTGGTCTAGGCCAGAAAGATTCAGGCTGAGCCAAGAGCTCATAAATATCTCTGGTCAGTGAGTTAGTCATTTAACGAATAAGGAAACTATGCATGAGCTTCAAGGTTAAAGGTTAACAAGCAGGGTTTCAAAAGCAATTTCATTAAGTAGACACTAATAGATTACAACTTACATATTCCCACATTAAAACAAAAAATATACCTTTGAAATTTTTCCTCTAACCATCAACACTACCAAGAGTCATTAGTTTTTTTAATATATCTAACATGCAAAGTGCCTTGTTAGTACATTATGTAATCATTAAATATTAAATAAATTTTGGAAGTTAAATCAGTGAAATAAGGCTTTAAAAAGATTGTTCTAGTTGCAGAAATATTGCAAGATTTCTAAAGGATTATATCTTTAAATTACTTCTCTAATACTCTTAATTCTCTCCATTTTAAAGAAATAAATATTTGAAATTATAAAAAGGAAACAATAAACTGTTTCAGCTATAAATCTATCTTGGATTCAAAATTATAAAATAGGTATGAGTGAGAGACTGAGGAAAGCTGAAACTTTAAGAAAGGAATAAAAGAACCATATTGTATGTAGGATATAATAAATATTGGGACATTAGCTGTGTACACATTGATCTTCCTGAGCAGACAGTGGTTCTGTAGATAGTGGTCCAGGGAAGGACCTTGAATTCATCTTTCTGTTTCTCATTGTGCATTAATTCAATAAATAGGTGTTGAATCCAACTCAGTGTCACACTGGCATTATGGCTATACACTGGGTTTGCTGGAAAAAATCAGTGAAATTGTTTATAGCATATTGAATCATAGTATTTGAATTATAGTATTTGAATCAATACACTAAAGCTCTAGACTCTGTGCTGTGGATCCTCACTTTACTACCCCATGTTGGCACTGTACAAAGAGCTGAATAATGTTGGGAAAAGGTACTATAAACTTACTAGATAGGGAGCATTTCATTCCATCTGGAAAGTTCGGGGAAGACCTTCCAAAGGAGGCATAACGTGAGCTGAAAGACCAGTTGGATTTCATCAGGTGGGGAAAGAAAGAGATCATGAAGAGTGAGGTGGGTTTGCATAGATGAGTAGAGGAGATGTGAAGGATGTTTCGGATAACAGAAAGGAAAGAGAAAGAATATGGAAGAAAATAAGCTCAAGGCAATTTGGGAAAAGAGTGGACAGACTAGTTTGGCTGGGGAAGACAACTGTTGTGCTGATATAGCAGATAAACTTGAAAAGGTACAGATGATGGTGGAATGAATTTGATCCCTGAAGATAATGAGAAGCTATTGAAAACTTTAAGGCTAGTAAACCACATAAGTAGAAAATCTTCCTGGCTTCCTCTAGACCAAAAATGGACCTCAAGACTTGGAATCCTATCTTGCCCAATGACTGAATTTAGTTAGATAGAAGTTAAGCTCAAATATAGAGCTTGACTTTCAAGGGTCTCAGATCTCAGTTATACAATTATGCTATTTTGTTTACTTTCCTTTTTTATATAAAGACACTATTTCAGGTCCCAAGAAGATATTAATGATTAAAAGAAAAATAGTGTTATCCTCATGGAGCTAACAATCTAGAGGGAGAAAATATAATGCACAGGATGAAATAAGTACAGAAAATGTGTGAAAAATTGGAATATATTGCATATCTGAAAGTTACTAAGAGAACAGGTTTTAAAAGTTCTCATTGCAAGAAAAAAATTATTTTTAACTATGTAAGGTGATGGATGTTAACTAGATTTATAGTGTTGATCACTTTGGAGTGTGTACAAATATCAACTCATTATGTTTTGTATACCTGAAACTAATATTATATATCAATTATAGCTCAATTTTTGAAAAAGAATGGATCACATAAATGTGCACATTTGTGCACTAAGTTTCTGGACAATGGCACAGACTTAAAAGAATCATAGTAAGAATTCTTACTAAGAATCCCCGTTCAACAGACCTTAAGGGAAAGTCCATTCTATTGACTATAGTAAATGTTATATATATAACATATGCTATATGTATATATATAATATATATGAATGTTAGCTAATGATAAAAGGAAAGGATAAAAATAAAAAGGAGAGGGAGACAGGAAAAATTAGAGTATTGAATTTTGGACAGGATTTCCAAGGAAACAGAGAAGGCAATGGCACCCCACTCCAGTACTCTTGCCTGGAAAACCCCATGGACGGAGGAACCTGGAGGAACCTGCAGTCCATGGGATCGCTGAGGGTCGGACATGACTGAACGACTTCACTTTCACTTTTCACTTTCATGCATTGTAGAAGGAAATGGCAACCCACTCCAGTGTTCTTGCCTGGAGAATCCCAGGGACAGGGGAGCCTGGTGGGCTGCTGTCTATAGGGTCGTATAGAGTCAGACACGACTGGCGTGACTTAGCATTAGCCTAGCCTCCAAGGAAAACTTGTCTAAGAAGGTGACTCGAGTAAATATTTGAAGGAGTTGAGGATGAAACCATGTGGATATTTGGAGGAAGAGCTTTTGTGGGGGAGGGAAGAGCAAGCGCAAAGGCCCTGGGGTGGGGGCATGCCTGGAATATATAAGGAAAGAAGTGGAAGGAGAAAGGATATGATTAACAGGAGGTAAAGTGAGTGATAACATTTCAACACTGTGGTGTTGGGGGAAGATTCTTGAGAGTCCCTTGGACTGCAAGGAGATCCAACCAGTCCATCCTAAAAGAAATCAATCCGGAATATTCACTGGAAGGACTGATGTTGAAGCTGAAACTCCAATACTTTGGCCACCTGATGCGAAGAACTGACTCATTTGAAAAGACCCTGATGCTGGGAAAGAATGAAGGTGGGAGGAGAAAGGGATGACAGAGGATGAGATGGTTGGATGGCATCACCGACTCAAAGGGCATGAGTTTGAGTGAACTCCGGGAGTTGGTGGTGGACAGGGAAGCCTGCCGTGCTACAGTCCATGGGGTCACAAAGAGTTGGACACAACTAAGCGACTGGACTGAACTGAACTGAGAGCAAGTGAGGTGGCCTTCCCAGGTGGCACTAATGGTAAAGGCTCCGCCTGCCCAAAGCAGGAGACATAAGAGATGCAGATTCAATCCCTGGGTCGAGAAATCCCCTGGAGGAGGGCATGGCAAACCACTCTAGTATCCCAGCCTAGAGAATCCCATGGACAGAGAAGCCTGGCAGGCTGCAGTCCATCGGGTCACAAAGAGCTGGGCATGACTGAGTGACTTAGCACTCACACAAAGTGTGTGAGGTAAGTGAGAGATAGATCACATGGCCCACATAGGTCACAACAAGGATTTAACTTTTACTCTGAGGCCACTGTATTCTATGAGCAGAGGACTGACATGATCTGTTAAAATTTCAGTGGAATCAGTGTGGCTCATGTGTTGAGAATAAGCCATGAGGATGAGCTTGAGATCAGAGACAACAGCAGAAGCAGGAAGACCTGTTAGGAATAGGGTGGCAGCAGGAGAGAGGGTATTCAGTTTTGAATATATTTTAAGGTGGAGCATGTAGAATTTTCTTTTGGACAAAATATGGAGGAAGAGAAAGAGAGGAGTCAGGAACAAGCATGGTGGATATGCCTGAGTGACTAGATTATGGGAGGAACTGTTTTCTTTTTAATAGCAGTGGAAGGCGGGCCATCAAGGGCTTAGTCATAGATGGGATAGGCTAGTGAGTTCTAGTAAACATCCAAGTAAAAATATCAGCTGTGATATTTTTGTAGATATAAGATCTGGGGCACAGGAAAGGGGTTTAGCCTAGACACACACACACTGGATCATAGCACATGGATGGTATTAAAGCCATAAACTAGATGAGATCATCCAAGGGGAAAGAGGGCTTCCCTTGTAGCTCAGTCGGTAAAGAATCTGCCTACAGTACAGGAGACCCAGGTTCGATCCCTGGGTTGGGAAGATACCCTGGAGAAGGAAATGGCAACCCATTACAGTATCCTTGCCTGGAAAATCTCATGGACAGAGGAGCCTGGTGGGCTGCAGTCCATGGGGTTGCAAACAGTTGGGCACCACTGAGTGATTAACACTTACTTATTTACTTAGGGGGAAAGAACAGCTCCAAGTACTGATCCCTGGGCACTGAACATTCAGAAGCAGGGAGGGCGGGAGGGCAGGGAAAACCAGCAAAAGAATCCAAGAAGGAAGGTTTGTAAGGTGGGAAGAGAACAAAATGAGTGTGACGTCTTAGAAACCAGGGCAAGAAAGGGTTTCAAGGAGAAGAATGTTATCAACTGAGTCAATTGCTGCTGATGGGGAAAGCCAGATGAGGCCTGAGAAAGGAGGACTTAGCTACATGGAGCCTTTGTGACACTGAAAAGAGCAGCAAAGGTCCACAGTAGAGAGCGGCTGAGTGCTTGGAGAGGCTGAACCTGACTATTCTGTTTTAGTAATGTCATTCTCTCGGCTTGGTGTTTTCTTAGATGCGTACCTGGTGGGAAAAAGGTCCCTTTTTAAAAAGTGCTTCCATGGTCTTTTGCCTTTGCGTGGCTTTTATCATGTGTTCATTTGCGGATTCAAGTGGATTTTTTTTTTTTTTTGCCAGAAGACATATTGATGGAAGCCTCCTTTGGGCAAAGGCATGGTGCTAACTGGTGTGCTGGGTTGAGAGGTTAGAGGAAATTCAGAGAAATAAGAGAAGTAATTCCAGTGATTCCATCACACTTCCTTTGTCATTCATCCTGGAAACAAGGTTCACTGTGGTGTGGATATAACTGAGGTTGCTTCACACCCATCCAAGAGTGGGCAGGTGACCTAGGCTTAGCCAATCAGAATGCTGCTTCTCCTCGGCTACAGTGATTGGTTCAAGTGCCAGCAACCACCGCCACATCCAAAGCTCCACTGTCTAGCACCTGCATCCAATAGCATACCAGGCTTGGGGAGGACTGGGCTGTGAGTGGCTGAAATGGGGAAGTTTTCAGCTTCCCCAAGAGGCCCCAAACTGGCAGTGTACGGAAGGCAGGTGGCTGTGTGCTCTCCAGAGGACAAATGGCAGTCTCCAGCAACAAGTGGGAAGCTGTGACTGCAGGGAGATCCCTGGCCAAAGGGCACGTCCCACAGGGAGCCTCCCTTTCCGACTTGGCCCCCCTCAGCTGACTCTTGGTACTTGGTTGGACCGACCTCAGGAGCAGCCTGGCTGTTTTGCATTATCAGCATGTATTACAAAGCCACATGATAAATGACGGCCTGTTTCCTCACTTCTGTTTTCGAGGGCACCACAAAAGGACATCACACTCAACAGTCATGCTGGACCAGAACTCCCTCCGCCCCGACCATCCCACCGCGCCCCCCCTTCCACCCCCCCACCTCCCCACCACATGAGTAAGATTCTCCCCCAAGCGTGATTGATCACAGGAATGGCAGGACTCCAGCTGAAGCTGGGTAGAGAGGAAGGATGGGCATTGGTATTAAAGTGGATGGAAAAGTTAAAAGAGTGAGAATTTTTATTTTTGCAACGTGCCCCTCTGCTAACCATTATTTCAAAGCTTCCTGAATGGAAGCGAATCAGGAAACAGCAGTGGGACTAATAAAATCATACTGGAGAACAGCTGGGGATAGCATCGGTGATCATTAATAACACCACTATTGTGGTCAGACGCACACTTGCCTAATATCTTTTTTTTCTCCCAATGTCCCCAAGTTTATTTATTCTTTTTTGGACAATTAGAGTGTAATTCAGAAAGTTAAGTGACTTGCCCAAGGTCATCCACACTGGATCAAAACGGCAAGAATTAAAATTATGTTCTTGTAATGTCGTTTCTTCACCCCTCCACACTGGACGTGCTTAGCTTTCCTGGCTGTGCCCTTCTGCCCCCTCTGCCTGGGGCGGTTCAGCTCATTTTCAGTCTCAGTGAACAAGGCGAACAATGTTACTTCAACACTAAGCCTGAAGATGAATGTCCTAGAACGAATCCCCATTGCTTTTTCTGGCGATTGACCTGGTTGACCTGGCCTGAAAATTGCCTTAAGCAAAAGCACTTCAGACCTTAAAGAATTTATTTTCTTTTATTCGTCTCTCTTTCCTTTGTGGCAGGGACTTTTGTCCACCTAGTTCTCAGATTTTGAAGAAAATATCCATTGACTTTAACTTCTTTTTCTGTTCATGTGCTCATTCATTCATTCATCAACTACATTTATAAAGCATAAATATTTATTGAGCACTTACTATGAACCATGCCAAGTTCTCGAAGGGCAGTGGCCCAGTCCAGTTAGGGGGTTAGGAGATCTTTCCTTGGGCAAGGACAGATTAGCTGGGACTTGAAGGATGAGTGGGCTTTAGTCAGGCTAAGATGGGGCTGAAAGAAAATTCCAGAACAGCAGGTACATACACCTGAAGGCAGTAGAAAGCAGGGCCCCTCAAAGAAGTGCCCGGTGGGTTCAATTAGCAAGAAGGAGGACTTTGAGAGATAGACGCTAGAAGCATAAAGGCTGTTGAGGGGTGTGGACTTTCTCCCAAGAACCATGGGAGACTAGGAAGGTTTTAAATACACAAGCTTCTAGCTCCATCTCTTTCTTCCCCCTTCATCCTAGAACTCTAATGGCTATGAGAGAAAATCAAGGCTTTTTATTTTAAAAAAACACCTGAGTTCCCAGGCCCTGGGCACTCCCATGCCTCTTTAACTGTGTGTGTGAATCCCTACTCCCCAGGCCTTCTGATCACAGTAAGAGAGGAGGGGGCAGTCCTAGGGTATGGATCATCCCTTGATGAGATCTAATTTCAAGAGTGGCCCTAAACAGAAAATGGTTAAGAGAACCCCAGTGACTACGGCAACACAAAGAAGGGGATTAGGGGACAAACACAGCTGGGGAGGAACAATCCTAAAATTCTGTGATCCAGGGCCAAATTCCACAAGTGCTTCAGAAGGCACCTACCAGGCTACACTTGTAACTGTGTCGGGAATCAACACAACGACCCTCCTGTCTCCTGCTGACTTGTTTTGGGTGTGCCCTTGAGATTCCAGCCCCGATTCTCCACTCAGGGAGTGGAATCTTGGAACGTGCTCCCTTTTTAAACCTTCGACCTTGCCTTTTCACCCATGCACACCCCAATTCCTCAGAACTGTTTGTGATGAAACCATTTTCATCACTGCTCCCGCAGCTTCAAAGCCATTCCCTCTGCTGCCTACGGAGAGTAACTGACTTATCTGGGGCCTCCCTGGAATTGGAAGAGAGGGAAACGGATCTTACTGTTCTCTGAGCATGATCCTGCCTTTGCTCTGGCAGCTTGGCAGCTTGAGTGCTTCCTCAAGACACCTACCTCCCATGGAGTCTCTGCTTATCTATTACCTTCTTACTGAGGTCCTCTCTGTCTTATTTAACACCACCCACCAGCTTCATCCTTCTTATTCTACTTTCCTTTTCCCTTTTTCTACACATTTGTCTTAGAATACACTAATTTATTTATGTACTAGGCTTATTGTTTATTGTCTGTTTTATCCAACTGGAATGCAAGTTCACAAGGGCATGGGCGTGTCCCAAGCTCACACAGCATTGCTTGAGTGTGGTGAGCGTTAGCTGAGTGGAAATATTCTGCTAGCAGGATGATGCTTTAGTTCCCCCATTATTACTTTTATGTTTTGTAGGCAGTGGACACTGATGTCATCAAAGTGCATGAGTTTATGCACAAGTAACATCACCCCTCCAGGGTCCTCTGAGGTACCTCATATTCAGTCAGTTCTCCTTTGACATGTAGGAATGAGACAAAGGATAAGAAGTCAGTCTCTGATAGGCACTGAGTATCAGGGGAAAAGGTTTGATGCCCACAGGCAGATGTAGAAACCAATGCTTTTAAAACGGGGGCAGGTGTTACTGAGCCCTGAGAAATGTCCGTTGATACGAACTCTCACGAAGTCAAGAGGTGGCAGGCCAGCAAACAGTGACCACACTGCAATCAACAAGGTCAGCGAAGAATTTACATGCAGGAAGTCATCTATTTTTAATATTGCAATTGCTTTCCTGTTTTCCTTTATTCGGTATGTTACCGCAGGAGCCCCATTCCAAGAGTTTTGTTTGAATGCTTTCCTCTCTTATTTTTCTTTTTTAAATTTGGATGCAACCTGGTATTTCCAGAAAGCAAATGTTCTCCTATTATTTAAAGAAAACCAGGAGGAGGCCGGGTCATCTGTCAGGCTGAACAATGCTGGACTGATGTAGAGAGTGAGGGTCACAAAGGTTGGAGATGCTTAAGGGTCAGGCTGAAAGTGATCTCTCTTGGGGGGATGGTGTGAAAGAACGGGTGGTTGAGCCAACCCAGTGAAGCAGGAGGTTTCTTGCCAAATTGGCAGGACTTGAAGTGAGTCCCCAGTATTCCAACCCCCACTCCCGGCCTACCTCACCACACCCCCCTGGAGCATTCCTTTCATACCCAAAACACTCCAAGCCCCTCTTGGATGTATTTTCCTGGCCAATTATCTGTTATTCAGCTGAGGTTCTGTAGACTTTGTATTTTCCAAGCACCAAAATTGCAAAGTTTCCCAACTGTTTGATTATAACTCTGCAATCAACTCTGTTTGCTCTATTCTTTCATTAGCCCTTCACAGTGCCATGATTGGAACAGAGGCAAAGGCAATCAAGAGATTTTTCTGAACACAGATTCTTTTCTTTGTGCCACACTGTGCAGCCTGTGGAACTTCCCTGACCAGGGGTCAAACCCTGGCCCCCTGCAGCGGAAGTGCAGAGTCTTATCCACTGGATCACGAGGGAAGTCCCAGAACACAGATTCTTTATTGTAATGTAATTAACGTTGAGCTACATCTGTGCCAGACTATTGCAGTTCACTGGGTCCTAAATGCCCCAAATGGTCCTCCCTTTGTGGCTGAAGCACTTGAATTTGAGTTGATGGACTGTTGGTCATTCTTGGAGTTTACTCCCAGGTCTTCCATTGACCCCTCTGGCCTGGTTATTTCAGCTCTGCTCAAACAGTCTCAGGGAAGGCACTTCCCTCTCTGAGTAGCAGCCCTGGACTTCCTGCCCTGACCTTGCAGATGTTTCCGTAATTTCTCCTGGAAATCTTGATGGTCCTGTGCCCCTTGCAAGTCCTAGGTTATGCCCACTCCCTTTTTCTATGTCCCTTGTTTGGTGTCTCTAAGTCATATTCAGATGTCCAGTTTGGGCTTCTTTTTGCTGGTAGAACAGCTCTACCTATTTTTCTTGTGACTTCGGCAGACTCTTAAGGGAAATGTTTTTATAGAACAGAAAGGTGTTAAGTGCACTCATCTTTCACAAAGACATTGCAACTAAGAAACAACCCTGAAGTTTTTGTATTCAGAATGATTTCAAACATCCACCCATGAATCCAAATGGAATTTTGCAGTGAGCAATGCTAATGGCATATTAGAAAAGAGAATCTGTCAAAGTTAAGAAATTCATTACTGATCAGAGCAGAAGCCCGACAAAGAACTCTAACCACCAGTACCATCTCCAGATCTGGAGTTACATTTTAGGGAAACAAAGCATTCCACCTTGTAAGAGTCAAGCTAATAGTCCCTTGTTCTAGACACTCACTGCTATTGTCTCAGACATCCATAGCCTTTGAAAAAACTATTGTATTATTTGAGCCAGAATTGGCTTATCCTGTACCTTGTTCAGCAAATAATATAGGGGAAAATACATATAATAAAATATAGGCCTAAAATTGACTAACAGGGCCAGAGAAATGTAAATTATAACAAATGCAGAGTGAAGATGAAGGAACTCAAATAATCTTATCATGTTACCATAATTGAGCAGTAAATTTGCCTCAGAGCTCCCTAATGGCCAAAGCAAAGAAAGAAATGTGGTCATCGGTGTGCATGCTAAGTCACTTCAGTTATGTTGACTCTGCCACGCTATGGACTATAGCCCACCAGGCTCCTCTGCCTGAGGAATTCCCCAGGCAAGAATATTGGAGTGGGTTGCCATGCTCCTCTCCAGGGGATCTTCCTGACCCAGAGATCGAACCTATGTCTCTCCTGCATTAGTAGGCAGGTTATTTACCACTAGAACCACCTGGGAAGAACTGTGGTCATTTATACAGATGCTTTTATCCACTAGGGGAAAAAAATATATATACCCTTTCCTCAGGAAGCAAAGCTTTTTGCTTTTAGTTTTGAAGGATTTGTCTCATGGAAGGCTTCAGCACTTTCATAAAGTTATCTATTTCAGGATATATCTGTGAAGTGAAATCTTGGGTAGGATGCAGAGTTTCTCTGAGCAGCAGTTTTTCATCATGTCCAATCCATTTTAGGGGCCCATCGCCCATGCCTGGACAAAGCTAAAGATGAATCATTTCAATAAATGTGTTTAAAGATTTCATGCGTGAAGCACAAATATTCAATGCATGATACTTGTGTTTAAGATTGTCATAAAATGTGAAAAACAAGCTGTTAGGTAGGTTAATTTTCCAAAGAAATTTCCCATCCCCTTTTGATATAGTTGTGTAAAGAGGCTGGATCCATATGTATCTGAAACTACTCATGAATGACCATATTTACACCCCCAGGATTTTTCCTGACTGACTTGGTAAGGAATATGTCAATCCCTAAACCAACCTCTCTGGCCAAGGGTGCAATACTCTCTGCATGCCAGACTGGGGCCAGAGTGGGGTCATTGTCTCTCAGGTGAGGTGTGGGTTCTGCTACCCAAATCAAGGCTGCTGGGAAGCACAAAGCCACAAATGTCTACTCCCTGGTTTTTCCTTCTTCACACATGTCCCTGCTTTGCTAGCCTGGATAATTTAGTTGCTTCTGAGATCCTTGCAACCCAGATTCAGTTGCTATCTCTAACTGAGCTTAGGAAGACACAGAAGACATAGAACATTCATTTTTTTTTTTTTTTACTGCTGGAAGAGAAACAGTGAATCGTGAGGAAGCAATAGTTCTGCTCCCTTTTCTGGCTAACGCAACTTAATTTGTAAAATATTTTCCTATCACCTCACTGCTGTTACCCAGGGAGCTAGGTGGAAAGCCTCCAATATTTGTGTAATTCTTTAAATCCTGCCCTCCTATTAGCCACCAAATGCTGCTTGGATCATTTGACCTCAGAGGAGCAAGACTGAAAATCAAGACATCCACACTAAGAGACTCACTGAGAAGAATTTATCAGCTCTTGATATGAATTATGGCATAAGTCGGAGGAGCACTCTCACACATATCCTGGTGGGGCTGGAGCGCTGTGTCTTTGACGTATGCTCTTTTTCTTCTCCCATCCTGGACCGGATGTCCGCTCTTATTCCGTGTCACACTCCAAGTGTGGGAGGGCGGGCAGCTGGATGAAGCTCACTAAGGGAGATACGCCTCTCCGCTCAGACCACACAGTGCTGCCCTGACTCTATCAGTCTGGGGAGCATAGGAACAGGGGCATGTGCACGCTTGCTTGGTTGCTGAGTCATGTCTGACCCTTTGCGACCCTATGGACTGTAGCCTGACAGATTTCTCTGGCAGGGCAAGGACTCCATGTAGTGATCACTTGTCCATGGAATTCTCCAGGCAAGAATACTGGAATGGGTTGCCATTCCCATCTCCAGGGGATCTTCCCGATCCAGGGATCAAACCTGTGTCTCCTGCATTGCAGGCGGATTCTTTACCATCTGAGCCAGGAACAGGAGCACAGATGGTGTGAAATAATAGTACTTAAACATCATTTTCTGTCCCAAAGCCAGTCTGCAGTGCACATGGAATGTCATCACTGCAATGCACGCTTGTGCTGTGTTAGCCACTGAACATATCATATGTATGTACAGTGTACAAAACAGACTTTCCTGCCTAAGTCTGGTAGGTTACGAATCACTTTTCCCTCATCTCTGAAAATCAGTTGAAAATATTCGCTGAAGATATTCCTTTTGAACCTCAAATTCAGCATGTCCATGAGACTTTGCTATGACCAAAACCTCAGAATCATCTTTGTCCTCTCCATTTCCTGTTCTCCATCTAATTATGTATCAATCTGCTTATACACCCGTCTTCCTCTCTGAACATATCTCCTGAGCTCCTGCTGTGCAACTGGCACTTGGCAAGGCTCTGAGTCTAAGACGGGGAGGAAGAGCAGACAAGGTCTCTCCCTCATGAAGTCTCCCATCCAATAGAGGGGACAGGTGTTCCTCAAATCATCATAGACACAAATAATGAATTATAACCAGGACAAATGCTAGAAAGAGAAGTAAGCTCAGTTGATGCTTATTTCACAAGAAGCATCCTGAGTTTATTTTTCACTTTTGAATTTATTTGTTCTTTCCCTTCACCATAGCCATATGCCTTGAGCAGGATTTATAATCTCATGTTCAGATCTCTGCAGTAAACCTTCTGTTCTCTTCCGCTACTCAGCAAGATGTGAGGACTTCTCACTGCCAACACACTTTGGACCTTTTTGTCTGGATGTCTCATTCTCTGGGCTTCCCTGGTGGCCCAGAGGTTAAAGCGCCTGCCTGGAATGCTGGAGACCTTGGTTCGATCCTATTTGACCCTGTCACCATTGTTATCTCTCCAAATTTTGCCACTTTTTAATATCCAGAAAATGCAAATGAACTTATTTACAAAACAGAAATAGACTCACAGATATAGAACACAAACTTATGGTTACCAAAGGGGAAAGGGGGAAAGGAATAAATGCGAAGTTCAGGATTAAAATGAACATATTGCTATATATGAAGTAGAAAACCAATGAGAACCTACTGTATAACTCAGGGAACTATACTCTATATCTTGTAATCTACAATTGAAAAGAAACTTAAAATGTATAGAATATTTATATATGTATATATATAAATATAGGCTTCCTGGCTAGCTCAGCTGGTAAAGAATCCACCTGCAATGCAGGAGACCCTGGTTTGATTCCTGGGTCAGGAAGTTCCTCTGGAGAAGACATAGGCTACCCACTCCAGAATTCTTGGGCTTCCCTGGTGGCTCAGATGGTAAAGAATCTGCCTGCAATGCAGGAGACTTGGGTTTGACCCCTGGGTTGGGAAGATCCCCTGGAGGAGAGCATGGCAACCCACTCCAGTTTATTCTTGCCTGGAGAATCCCCATGGACAGAGGAGCCTGGCAGGCTACAGTCCATGAGGTCACAAAGAGTCGGACACGACTTAGCGGCTAAGCAGAGCAAAGCATATACATGAATCATTTTGCATCTGCCTGAAACTGACACAACATTTTAAGCAGCTATGTTTCAATAAAAATTTTTCAAAAAAGACCCAGCAGAAGTGTGATCCTGTCATCTCTAGCCAGAATTGGAGTCCTCCATCTCCCTCCAAGGGGCAGTCCTTGTCCTCATCACTTTAGTGGCTCATCTTACACACCACAGTCACTTGTGTATATCCTCTCACTCAAGTGTGTGCAAATGCCTGCAGGGCAAGGACTCCATGTAGTGATCATTTGTCACAATATTGGCTGTACCAGCCTCTGAAATCCCTTTCCATGTTTTGGGAATTGAGTATTTGTTAAAGTCTCAACCCACATCCTACAACGGAAGTTCCTAGGCATTCATGTTCCCAGGCGTCTTCATTGTTAGGGTTCGGACATGTGACTGTGTTTTTCCAAATGAAAAGCTAATGATGCAGAGCAGCAAGGACATCAAAGAGGCTCTCTGGTGGAGGCTGAAGCCCAGCAGTGGTGGTGTGCTGCTGGCATCTTCCAGTGCCCATGATGGTGCAGTCAGTGGTGACAATTTCCTTAACAGATTCGGTCTGTGAAATGACTTTAGGGTTTGTCCCCGTTGGCATAGCCATGTGTCTCCAGGATTCTCTGAGCTACTCAATATCCTGCTATAAACCCCTTCCTGCTTAACTTAGCTGCAGTCTGTCTTAGCCTCCAAGGATAGTCACACAGAGCCTCAGTCATGGTAAGAACTTTGTAAATATTTGTTGAATAAATGCATGAACCTGTTATTACTAGCTATATTAGCCTACAACTGCGCTTCCCCATCCAGAAATGAGCTAACAATTCCTATCCCAAAAGGATGCTGTAAGAACTGGATGAGATCATGTGTGCACAGCAGCTAGGACATGGTTCAGTTCAGTTCAGTTGCTCAGTTGTGTCCGACTGTTTGCGACCCCCATGAATCGCAACACACCAACCTCCCTGTCCATCACCAACTCCCGGAGTTCACTCAGACTCACGTCCATCGAGTCAGTGATGCCATCCAGCCATCTCATCCTCGGTCATCCCCTTCTCCTCCTGCTCTCAATCCCTCTCAGCATCAGAGTCTTTTCCAATGAGTCAACTCTTCGCATGAGGTGGCCAAAGTACTGCAGTTTCAGCTTTAGCATCATTCACTCCAAAGAAATCCCAGGGCTGATCTCCTTCAGAATGGACTGGTTGGATCTCCTTGCAGTCCAAAGGACTCTCAAGAGTCTTCTCCAACACCACAGTTCAAAAGCATCAATTCTTTGGTGCTCAGCTTTCTTCACAGTCCAACTCTCACATCCATACATGACCACAGGAAAAACCGTAGCCTTGACTAGACGGACCTTTGTTGGCAAAGTAATGTCTCTGCTTTTGAATATGCTATCTAGGTTGGTCATAACTTTTCTTCCAAGGAGTAAGCGTCTTTTCATTTCATGGCTGCAGTCACCATCTGCAGTGATTTTGGAGCACACAAAAATAAAGTCTGACACTGTTTCCACTGTTTCCCCATCTATTTCCCATGAAGTGATGGGACTGGATGCCATGATCTTCATTTTCTGAATGTTGAGCTTTAAGCCAACTTTTTCACTCTCCTCTTTCACTTTCATCAAGAGGCTTTTGAGTTCCTTTTCACTTTCTGCCATAAGGGTGGTGTCATCTGCATATCTGAGGTTATTGATATTTCTCCCGGAAATCTTGATTCCAGCTTGTGTTTCTTCCAGTCCAGCATTTCTCATGATGTACTCTGCATGTAAGTTAAATAAGCAGGGTGACAATATACAGCCTTGACGGACTCCTTTTCCTATTTGGAACCAGTCTGTTGTTCCACGTCCAGTTCTAACTGTTGCTTCCTGACCTGCATACAGATTTCTCAAGAGGTAGGTCAGGTGGTCTGGTATGCCCATCTCTCTCAGAATTTTCCACAGTTTATAGTGACCCACACAGTCAAAGACTTTGGCATAGTCAAGAAAGCAGAAATAGATGTTTTTCTGGAACTCTCTTGCTTTTTCCATGATCCAGCAGATGTTGGCAATTTGATCTCTGGTTCCTCTGTCTTTTCTAAAACCAGCCTGAACATCAGGAAGTTCACGGTTCACGTATTGCTGAAGCCTGGCTTGGAGAATTTTGAGCATTACTTTACTAGCGTGTGAGATGAGTGCAACTGTGTGGTAGTTTGAGCATTCTTTGGCATTGCCTTTCTTTGGGATTGGAATGAAAACTGACCTTTTCCAGTCCTGTGGCCACTGCTCAGTTTTCCAAATCTGCTGGCATATTGAGTGCAGCACTTTCACAGCATCATCTTTCAGGATTTGAAATAGCTCAACTGGAATTCCATCACCTCCACTAGCTTTGTTCATAGTGATGCTTTCTAAGGCCCACTTGACTTCACATTCCAGGATGTCTGGCTCTAGATGAGTGATCACACCATCATGATTATCCAGGTTGTGGAGATCTTTTTTGTACAATTCTTCTGTGTATTCTTGCCACCTCTTCTTAATATCTTCTGCTCTGTTAGGTCCATACCATTTCTGTCCTTTATCGAGCCCATCTTTGCATGAAATATTCCCTTGGTATCTCTAATTTTCTTGAGATCTGTAGTCTTTCCCATTCTGTTCTTTTCCTCTATTTCTTTGCATTGATAGCTGAAGAAGGCTTTCTTATCTCTTCTTGCTATTCTTTGGAACTCCGCATTCAGATGCTTATATCTTTCCTTTTCTCCTTTGCTTTTCGCTTCTCTTCTTTTCACAGCTCTTTGTAAGGCCTCCCCAGACAGCCATTTTGTACATAAGCAATAAAGAGAGTTTCGGGGTGGAAATAGGGACCTGATGATGATAACAATAGATCAAAGAATACTCCATGCTTGCATAGAAAGAGAGAATTTGAGAAAGTTCTGTGTGTCAGGGACATGAGCTGAACTTCGAAACTTGTTTCATGTCATCTATATTTAAACATGGGTTGTCTTAGTGTTTCCACAAAATCTGAGGGTTGTATGCCTGGGCTTGGCACTTGACAGGACCATTAAATGCAAATCTGTGTGAAAACTCACCTGAGAGTGTACTGTAAAGCAAGTGTTTCTTTTGACATCATTACATCACCTCAAGAGCCTCAGGAAAGCCAGTCTTTGACTCAGGAATCTCAGGAAGTAAACCAAGGTTTCAGTTCAGTTGTTCAGTCTTGTCCAACTCTTTGCAACCCCATGAATTGCAGCATGCAGGGCTTCCCTGTCCATCACCAACCTCCTGAGCTTACTCAAACTCATGTTCATCCAGTCGGTGATGCCATGATTAAAGAGCAGCAAATCTTGAACCAAAAGACTTTTTCAAAGAACCAGAGCACCACTCGCAGGACAACAGAGGAACCTGAAGAATGAAAGAGACGTCAGGCAACCTGTACCTGCGAGAAAAAGAAATCAAGAGTTCAAGCAAATAGCATGTTGAGAATAGCTTCCAGCTGACCCAACAGTGAGAAAGCAAAAGCAGCCCAGCTCTGAAACCAGCTGCTAAAAGCAAAGGACAATCTTAGAAAAAGTGTGACATGGCAAAGACTGTTAATCCAGTCTTTGATCCATATTTTTCCTTTATACTTCTACCACACAGATGATTATAGTGCTCACATTTTCATACCCAGGGTCAATGTTTTTGATATTTTGTTCCTCATGGAGGTTTTTTGGTAATAAGTTTGACTTTTTAAAAGTGCAATATTCAAATATTTATTTTGATTGCTGAGTTTTGGGGAGTTCCCCCTCAGTTTTTCTCCTCAGTTGCTTCACTTTGGTCCTGGATTGGTTCATGCCAGATTGTAGTTCACAAATATTCTCACATAGGATCACATCCATTCTTCATAGCAACCCAGCAAGAAGGTAATGCTAGCTCCATTTTATGGTGAAACAAGCTGAGCCATAGGGAGATTCAGTGTCTGGCCCAGCTTCATGCAGCTAATTGAAAAATGTCACCTGTTCAAGTCGAATTTGAACACCAGCTGCATTCTAACTACAGAGATAAAACTGCAGTCTAGGACAATAGATGGGGGACAGCATAGGGAATCAGGTAATACTGGATTGAAACATAAAATTCAAGAAGCATTATAATTGAAACTGAGATAACTGTATGTTTAAAGCAGAATGACTGTAAGGTTGAAAGGAATTACTTTCCAAGGAGTACATGACACGTGCCTCTTAGAAAGTCACACTGAATGAAATGTTTCCAAGATATTCTCTTCTCCAAAGAAATATCTCTCTGTACAAATTCTTTAAGTCATCGGCTCTGTTTGGCAAGCCAGTTCAAAACCCTACTTGTGCTCTCCTGCTCCATAATAGCAACCTGCTTTAAGTATTCATTTCTTCCTTCGTTAAAACCAGGAATTGGTTTCCCTTGGATACACACGGTCAAAGCCACTTTTAATTAAATTTCTGAGGAACTTGGCAGAATGAAGGAGAAACATTTGACTAGCCAGACAATCTTCATGAGAACAATATCCATAAGTTCGACAGAAAATTGTTTTCATTAATTTATAATTACACCTCATTCTCACTCACATGCTTATCTACAGAGAACTTTTGGAAGCACACAGGCAAGAACCTGAAGAAACTCCAGCCAGCTGAACTTGCGCCCCAAGGGGAAACACCCCTGATGAGCCTTTGCAGCGCAGGCTTCAGCGTCGAGTGTATTCAGGAAGACAGGACTCCCTTTCAAGGGCTTGCTGTGCAGTTTCAAAAGTGCAGCTTTTTCGAAAGGGAAACTGGTGGATGAATCTGCCATGGGAAACCTCAGAAGAAGGACTCATGAACTCTCATTCATGTGCTTTCAGTCTGGGTCTTAGTGATACTAAAAGAGCTCAGTAATATTGGTGGAGCCTCCTTGCAGTCCAATTTTTATTGCAGAGAAAGGAGACATGAGAAAGTTTGTTTTTTTTTTTCAAGAGAAATGGTTGTGATAGGGATCTTCTCTTCAGACATCTCTAAGGAATTCAGTGTTATTAAATATTCTTGAAAAACATAATTAAATCTTCCCAAAGGGAAAGGTTTGTCTATACTAAATGTCCACAGTGAACTGTCCATTATTTCTTTAGTAAACAGATAATAATTGATTGATGATTCAGGCAGTGTTCCAGGATTAGGGATACAGCAGTGACTGAGGCCAGAAGCCCTGGCCTTCTTGAAGCTTTCATTCTAAGGGAGGCTATAAGAAGACAAACAAATGACTAGTAAAATTTCAAGTCCTGATGAAAAACGTTAGGTGCAGAGAATGGCAATTGACAGGGTGGTAGGAGCCGTCTATTGTAGATGGGATATTCAGGGAAGACCTTTTCAAGGACATTTGAGCAAATGCCTGAGTGATGTGAGTGGGCAAGCCATGTGGGAATCTAGGGCAAGAATCTTCTAGATGGAAGGACCTTCTAGAATGTGAACTCAATGAAAATAGAAACTTTGTTTTGTTCACCAAATCCCCAGATATAATGTTTGCCACATAAACATTTCGTGCATCCTTATTGAGTTTTTGCTGGTGCAAAAGCCTTAATGTGGGAACCATTGAAAAAAGCAACATGGTCGGTGTAGCTGGAGCTGAGGAATCAGAGAAAGGGTTAGATATGAGGTTATCGTGGCATTGCTACATGTAGAGCCTCAAAACTGCCTAGTTTCAATAGATAAATTATATGGTCACTTTCCTAATAGCCTGTGAGAAGGAGCTGGGATGTAATTGTGATGGGAAAAGAGCAGAACATTTTCAGTAGGTGAGTAATGTTATAGTGTTATTTCCTTTGTTAAAAAAGATATTTTCACTATGTTCCTATTAGAATGGCCAAAATCTAGGACACTGACAACATCAAATACTGGTGAATATTTGTAGCAATAGGAGCTCTCATTTGTTGCTGGTGAACATGTAAAATACTACGGCCACCTTAAAAAATAGCTTCGTGGTTTATTACAAACTAAATATACCCTTACCCAAAAGTTTGTACTTTTGGGTATTTACCAAAAGGAGTTGAAAACTTATGTTAACATGAAGACCTGCACAAAGATTTTTTTCAGCAACTTCATTCACAATGGCCAAAACTTGGAAGTAGCCAAATGTCTTTCAAAATATAAATGAATAAATAAACTTTGATACATCCAGAAAATGGAATATTATTTAACACTAAAAAGAAACTATTGAGCCGTGAAAAGACATGGAGGAATGTTAAATGTGTCCGTCAGTTCAGTCGCTCAGTTGTGTCTGACTCTTTGTGACTCCATGGACTGCAGCAAGCCAGGCTTCCCTGTCCATCACCAACTCCCAGAGCATACTCAGACTCATGTCCATTGAGTCAGTGATGCCATCCAACCATCTCATCCTCTGTCATCCCCTTCTCCTCCTGCCCTCAATCTCTCCCCGCATCAGGATCTTTTCAAATGAGTCAGTTCTTTGCATAAGGTAGCCAAAGTATTGGAATTTCAGCTAGAGCATCAGTCCTTCCAATAAATATTCATGGTTGATTTCATTTAGGATAGACTGGTTTGATCTCCTTACTGTCCAAGGGACTCTCCAGAACCACAGTTCAAAAGCATCAATTCTTCAGCACTTCAGCACTCTAGTACTTCAGTACTAGAGAAGCTAAAAAACACAGGCCTCTGTGTGCTTCTTTACGGTTCAACTCACATCCATACATGACTACTGGAAAAACCACAGCTTTAACTATACAGACCTTTGTCAGTAAAGTGATGTCTCTGCTTTTTAACATGCTTTCTAGGTTGGTCATAGCTTTTCTTCCAAGGAACAAGCATCTTTTAATTTCATGGCTGCAGTCACCATCTGCAGTGATTTTGGAGCCCAAGAAAATAAAGTCTGTCACTGTTTCCACTTTTTCCCCATCTATTTCCCATAAAGTGATGGGACCAGATGCCATGATCTTAGTTTTCTGAATATTGAGTTTAAGCCAACTTTTTCACTCTCCTCTTTCACTTTCATCAAGAGGCTCTTTAGTTCCTCACTTTCTACCGTAAGGGCGGTGTCATCTGCATATCTGAGGTGATTGATATTTCTCCCAGCAATTTTGATTCCAGCTTGTGCTTCATCCAGCCCGGTATTCCTCATGATGTACTCTGCATATAAGTTAAATAAGCAGGGTGACAATATACAGCTTTGACCTACTCCTTTTCCGATTTGGAACCAGTCTGTTGTTCCATGTCCAGTTCTAACTGTTGCTTCTTGACCTGCATTTAGATTTCTCAGGAGGCAGGTCAGGTGGTCTGGTATGCCCATCTCTTTCAGAATTTTCCACGGTTTGCTGTGATCCACACAGTCAAAGGCTTTGG